>NC_041828.1:17416051-17731467 GCF_900964775.1 Scleropages formosus | reverse complement strand
TTCAGTAACAAAAACTGCTGAATCCACAATCTTCTGATTCAGATGGAGGTAGGATCTTTCACAGGTTAAAGAGACTGGTCAGTGAATGGTTTGAAGATCACGGCACACAGTACATCATGGCCATCACAGTTACAATACGTCAACCCTACTGACCACTTGCAGATGGCTCCAGAGTGGCACTGGAGACCACATTTCTTGACAGGTTATCAAAACTTCTCGTTAAAGAAAGGGAGGAATAAGCTAATATGTTTGTTACCAGAAACACACATCGGTGAGTATAAGAAGCGACAGAGAACTCACTGCCCCAGACTGGGATGTCCTTGCTCTCGGCTTTCATCACAATGGAGGCCATCGTCATGGTGACAGGAATGGCATCAAAGTAGGAGGAGTGGGGTGCCAGCGTGAGGATGGGAGCCTCGGAGGGCAGGGCCTGGCGCCCCTTCACCGTCACCCAGTGGAACCCCCCAGCAAACCACATGGTCCGCATTATCGCCTTAAGGACCACATCCACGACCCTAAATGGAGAGGGACAAAGAGGACTTAAAGATATTAACCACATGCATAGGACACCTTTAAATCCAGTCTTAATATATCCGTTCAAAATTTCTACCGTAACCCAACGTAATGCTTATAACATATCTTTGCTGATACAAGTAGTGTCATTTACAATGAATGAAATCTAAAATCACTGTCATTCATAATGCTATTGCCTCTCAAGAGATTTCTATGTGCTTTATTCAATTTTAAATCACTAGCTTAATCTTCCTTTACCGTTTTGCCTTTTCAAACTCATGTAGCTCTCAAGCTTTTTTGCTCATTATTATGGTTTCACACAATTATAAAAGATTTGAGAGCTGCTTGCGAACAGTCACAACTGAGGCACATGGCAGAAGCCATGCCAGAAATGGATGTTCAATGAATTTGTATCTTGAATTAAAAATAAGCTGATTCTCCTAAGTGCGAGTTGATGGCTTGTTGTGCAAATTTCAAAATCTGAAAGAGAAGTGCATATAACATATGTGCAACCTCTTGTAATTTGTGCATGTGGTTTGCAGTGCAAGACTTCATGGTCCATAAACTTAGATGTCTATTTCCAAGCTCATCACTAGCACTGTCACTTTGTCTGGTAATTATTTCGGCTATTCATTGTATCTCTATATGTATGTATATTTTTACTAAGTAGTACTATCTAGTGTATCCTGTCTATAGTCTGTGGAGAAACATTCAAGCAAGAATTTCATAGTACTCGTACACGGTACTTGTATATATGACAAACTTTGAACTTGAGCTAAAGAGACGAATTAGATATTCTGGAGGTTGGGGGTATGAGCAGTCATTCAAAGGAGTATGCCATCTTGCTAGGATCAGGCACTTTTCAAACACTTAAGTACCACTTCAGGCTAAACTAATATGACAGCACAGTTACTACAAGAGTGGTGCAGTGTAACTCACCATAGCTCAATGAATTCAAAAAGATTATCCAGGGTTTGCTAATATGAAGTCAAGAAGGTTTAAGATGTTACATGAATATGCATAATCCTTACTGTAACTCAAATTCCCATGTCTGAGAACAAAAAAAGGCCCAAATTAATATTTATTCTAAAGGAGTAACAATAGTGCTGTACACATCAGCAGGCCAATTCTCAACAGCCTCCAATTCAACCCCAGACCGATGTGCTCACCTTCTCCACCAGCATTCAGGTTCCACTGTGTCTTCAGAGCGCCCCACGGTAGCTACAAAGGCAAAAGGCCATGCCAAAAGCATCATGAAGGCAGCGAAGAGAAGGCGGATGGGAAACAGGGTCACGGTCATGAGCGCAATCTGCAAGCAAGGAAAGGTGGGGGAGGGACAGTGAAGGACTTTTTGAAAATCTCTGTAGAGCACAGGCCAAGATTCCAGGTTTTGGTTTAGACTGTCATTACAAAAAAAAAAAAAAAATACATACATACATACATACATACATACACACACACACACACACACACACACACACACACACACACACACACAAGTGTGTTCAAACAGGAAAGGTGGTGGAAATTAGAGGAATGAGAAAATTCCACTCAAAATTATCCTGGAAAATCAGCAGCCAAGATTCCAGGCACTCTAACCTCTTGGACCTACAATTAAAGGATTTCCTGACTTTCACAAAAAGAAGGTTGGAAAGCCTCTGATAAAGCCTCTAAACAAAGCCCGAATTACAACAGACACTTGCATGATTTTTAGAGGAAAATAAAATCTAAATCCGAGGCATTAACGGATAAGACAGTCAGCAAAAACTAACGCAATCACTCTTTCCCCAAACAAAATACATTTCGTCATAGATAATGTGCACTTCCTATGAAGCAAATCCTATGGAATTAACTTAGAAAGTGCTTAAGATATGTAAATTATGTTAGAGAAATGCCAAATTGTTTTAAAACATCAACATACCGATAACACGTTAGTAAAATAAATTTACAATAATTACACACCAAACAAGAATCTGTTCAATAGTTGAGCCAACACCCTTTCCAGAGGCACAACAAAGCCTACACCCATCGAAGGCCTTTAGCTGTGTGCCATGTTCTTGTATCTCCTTTCATCACAACCAAAGTACTTAATGAAGCATAGTAATATTTTATGACTTCTTAATTAGAATTTTAAAATACCACTTTTACAGCTTGATTTTACTTTAACACCTACAGTCATTACTGCCATTGAGTTAATCAAATTATTTACATCCCTTCCTGGCAGATAATACCTACTCTTTGATGGTTCACCAGTGCAGGGTGGCAGTGATTCAGGGCCTATCCGAGAAGCACACGGCAAGAAGCAAGGTACTTCCTAGAAGAGACCCCAGTCCAACCGCAAGGCTATCACACACAGTTACAAGGAGCAGTTTCAAGTCGCCAGTCCACCTGAAATACATCTTTGAACTATAGGAGGAGACAACAGACACAAGGAGAACATGCAAACTCCAGACAGACTGAGCTCTATTCGAATCCATGAGAAGTCCACCTGGGACCCGTCATGTACACAGTAGTTTTTCCCTCCATTTCCTCACAAATAGTACTGCACTAAAAATGTACAGGCCTATTAAAATACTTGTTCAACATCAATAGTCTGTGTACTGAGCATCTACAGATTAAAGAAAGAACACCATATTACAAAACAGCTGAGAACGTGAGCAGAAAACAAGGAAGCAATTCTAATGCTGACATACACAACGGCTGCTGAATATTTTATGAACCAAGATCCTATGCTTCTTCCATCGCCCAAGTCCTTTCCTCTCTGCAGGCCCTATGTGGATCCACTTAGTCTCTATGCAACTGAATGACAACATCTGCCACAATCTGCTCGCTTTCAGCAACAAAATGCCTTCGAGGCAGCACATTTTCAACTTTTTCCTCCATTACAGAGCACTCCATTAAGGGTGACTGTGTGTGTCTCAGCAAGGACCTAAATGGACATACCCATGCCAGAGAATACCCAAGACTATAAAACCCAAAAGAAAGAACATAAGTCAAATGCAATCCTGAAGATTCGAGACGAGCTCAAGATGAGTCAAAGTATTACCCCGAGGGTGACTGCACTAGAACTTAGCTCAATAATTCATCCTTATATGGGAAGGAGGAAATGCATACTCGACTCAATTTATTTTCATAGTGCTCCTGTTACCAAGGTGACACGGGCCACCGTACAGACTATCTTTCCCTGGAACAATACAGAATAGCAGCTGATATAGTTAATTATTAGAATAAGCTAGCTGGCAGCTGAGGAGAGAAAAACAAAAAACTCTTGCTGACCTGCATTTTCTTCACAAATGGCAGTCTCTGCCAGTACTAGACAAACTCTTCCACTCTTACATTTTGCTCCCTTAACACAGTTTTCTCCAAGTCAACTTGCAATGACTACTGTGTAGTAGTATCAGCTGACACCTTATTCACCCAAGGTGACTTACAACGCTTGACAGAATGCTAATTCTCGGTTCTGGCTCCTTTGTGGTGGAACAACCTCCCCCTCTCACTCAGAATTCCTGATTCCCCGTCCACATTCAAAAAGGGTCTTAAAACTCACCTTTTCCAGCCTCCCTTTGCCCATGATCCCTTAAGGTCACGTAATCCGTAAATGTTCATGTATTATAACTTTCAGATCATGCCCGGATAAACCTTTACGCAGCTACTCCTGTAATGTAACGTAAATGTTTATATGCGTCTCAAAAAAAAAAAAAAGACTAGGAAGGCAATCAGGAATCACGGCTATTCTGATAAAGTTTTATGCAGTTACTCGTGTGAGGAACATAGTTTCACATGGTGGAAAGAAACAAACTGCACTTAAGATCACATGTCTGCATCCAAGTCTCTCTTCCTGCTAATACAATGAACACATTGTATTTTCTGAGAGATGTACGTTGCGTCAGAAAAAAAGCATCTGCTGAATGAATAAATGTAAATGTAGACACTACTTACAATGAATCACTCATCCATATACCAAGTCAGCTGAGCTTTGGGAGGAAACCAAGGCGTCCAGAGGAAACCCACACAGACACGAGGAGAACACGCGAACGCCACACAGGCTGAACAGGGATCGAATCCATGTTGTCTTGCACTACCCAGGCACTGTGAGATGGCAACAGTGCTCGCTGTGCCACCGTGTCACTCTTACAGCGTGATGGTTTCTTCGGACTCACACAGGTGCAGCAGCGCAGTCACAGCACTGGGACTCTGGGACTCTCCTCCAACCGCAACCTCCTTGAATGTTTATTAATCTACTGAGGCCTGCTGTCCACCCCTTTTGGTTCTGCTGACAGGGAAGATTAAACTGTTCCATGAGGGGTCTGGTTGGGGAGAGGAGTGTAGTAGCAGAGGTTTAATGATGCAGCACAGGGAAAATGAGATGAGGAAGAGGCGCAAGTCAGGGCAAAGACGGAGAATCACAAGGCACTTCCTGTTTTTGTCAACAAATGGTACCAGCATGCTCTGCCTGCAACTCATCTGCTCTTGATGTGACTTCACTCTCCAAACACCAAGAGCTAGCAGAGAGAACACTCTTGTCAACCTGTGATAGAGGATTCAAAGGGACACAGCTGCACCAAATTTAAAAAACAACATATTTTACATAACCGAGTAGCTGCATGGCCTAAATATGCCAGGCTGTTAATGCAAACTGATGCACGAAGAAAAATGCTGTCAAATCTGGATATAATCCAGAGCATGGCAGAATGAAATGTAATGCATCACAGTGCAGGCAAATGTTGACTCCATGACAGACTACATTGCGAAAACAAGAAGCTCCTGGCAATCCACGGACTGGTGCGGTGGCACACCGCGGTATCCAACAGTGCAGCAACTCGTTCCAGCAGCGCTCCAGCATGCTGCTGCAGATGCTCATTTACTCCTCCATCCCGCTTACGACACCAGCGAAGCTGTCCAGGTTCACTAGGGCCGACTCAACTGTGGTAGATGCCCTCGTAGCAGATTTACCTCCGGACCACAAAAATAACTTCACATTCCTGTTACAGCACATGAAGAGGCGTTACCCTTGAGCGCCCGAGAGAAGAGCTCACACACAACTGCCAGCGAATATCTGATACGAGCAGCTACTGCCGAAGCCAAATTCCTGGGTGATGGCCTCAGTACTTTGAGTTCAATGAGCATCATCTTTCCAACCAACAGAGAAATGTAAACACTGACACTGGTGTATATGATCGCCGGTCAAAAAGTTCTAACACTTGGCGTTTACGTCAAAGAATACTGTAAATACAATAAATCGTCAATTTATCAGATTTTGAATTAACTGGCAAAATTCTATGGTTCATATGTTGGTACTTCCGTGTTGTTTTCAAGCTGATATTTTAGTACTTCAATACTTTCCACATAAAAGTCTGGCTGACACAAAACTAGTACACAAATTGTTTGATAGCAAATCAAATTTGAATTGTACTGCCTTAAAAAAAAAAAATATGTAACTGATACACCATGATCAAACAAAGAAAAAGGAGCAAGTTAAATGTAAATCTAAAGTTAACTAACAGAAAAAAATTTGAATCAGGAGCATCTGTTGCACATGTTTGTGAGGAATACTATGCAAAGAAAAACATATATGGAAAGCAAAAGTTAAATTTAGCTTTAATGTTGATGAATTAACACACATTTGGATTTAACAGAAAGTCGCAATATTAGACCCCGGCTCCCACAACTGTCTCCTAAATCGATGATGTACTGCATATATCACAGTGATCTCTGTCGGATAATATTTATTTGTCTTTGCATGCCGGCCACTTTCGGAAGCTTCAGCTATTATGGGACTAAGATTTGCCATCACATAAGTTTTAGGGGATTAAATGTGCTCATCTCCTGCCTTACAGAAAGGCATTATGGGGAGCGAGACCGAGCGAATAGAGCGGGTGCGGAATCACAGTAATTTTTTTTTTTTTCTGGCAAAAACTGTTGAACTGAAACGGCACTGTGTGAAGGAGCATCATGGTACAGAAGTCATTGACCATTTCCATACAGCTCACAACAGTTTTTCTTCACTTTATCCCTAAATCGATGAAAAAACCCTTTATGAAAAACCTGGTTCAGTGTTTGAGCACAAGGTAGAAACGCCCAATGAACAACGTTAAACATTAGAACACAATCAGCGCTGCACAATGTCAAAGGGTGCCCTGAACGTAGGTCATCTCAAATCTCAACCATCTTGGAAACATTTTTTTCCCCACTGATGAATGACAGTTTTATCCAAGTTGTCAGGACCAAAGACAGCTGTTCACATGTGGAGGATTTCTCTTCTTCCCCCCATCACTTGTTTCTATCCATTTTTATTATGACAGAGCGACATGGTCATGTCAAGATGCTTTTGTCCAGGCTGGCAAGAGGTATAGGGAAATTGCTTGTTTGTGCATCAGGTTAATATTTCTCCTTTGTACACGCTTCAGCACAGCTCACTGCCTCTATACAGCCATCTGCAACACACAAAGTCTTAGGACACTTTGCTCGGACCATGTGCTATACTCATCCCACCAGAGAACTGCGCTGAGAAAACAGAAGCTGAATTTTAGGATTTCAAAAACTTACTCGAGCAAAACTGACAAGAGGCTGAAGTTTGTCATGCAACACAAACATAGCGGATATACCTGTCAAAATGTAATTCGTAATTAAACGAAAAGAACTGAGATTATATTCTTTCTGTGAAGTACGGGGTACTTGCAGACCTTACAGCGAGACAGTGATCCAAGGATGAGGATCCCTACTAGTTTCATTTCCACTCGAGTCTCAAAGAGCCCGTTGTTCCAAGAGAACAGGAAGAATCGCCGCTCTCCACAATGGCCTCTTCAAAGGCTACGGTTAAACACGACAGCACAAAGAGAGCAAGTCGGTTCTCTCCAAAAGCCACGACTCACGACAACATGCGCTAATAATACATTCCTTGAAGTCATAGCCATGTATCAGTGAGAGAGAACAAAAGTGCAAAATGTATCATTGTTTCTGAGCGTCTAACACACATATATGCTTCTGCTCACTGCATTTACTCACCTGGTTACAGACCAATGTACTTGTGCTGAATTAATAGGCACAGACAGCCAACACTATTTATCTATTGCTTATACTTTATTCTGAAGGGAAACTGCACACTGTCTGTATATTTCGTACATTGTAAATGCTACAGCAGGGAGTGTTGGTGTTTCGCATCTCGTGTAGGTTTGGACACAGGTCTGAATCCAGCTCCGTGCTCCTCCTATAGTCCAATGACATGTTTAAGTTGAACTGGTTACTCTGATTTGCTCATAGTGTGAGCAAGTGTAATTTAATGAGCGTATACCCTGATTCACACTCTACATACCCGGGAAGGCACTGAACCAGTGTGAACCTGCACCGGACGCGTCGTTAATAATAATGAGTGGGTGAATGGAATACCTATGGCTATGATCATGAAGAGCTGGTGAAAGATAACTAACCTGCCGGCCACAAGTAAACTATGGTAATACACGGTAATTGGGTTTTGCATGTGGGGGTGCGGTGGCGCAGTGGGTTGGACCACAGTCCTGCTGTCTGGTAGGTCTGGGGTTCAAGTCCCGCTTCGGGTGCCTTGCAATGGACTGGCGTCCCGTCCTGGGTGTGTCCCCTCCCCCTCTGGCCTTACGCCCTGTGTTACCGGGTAGGCTCCGGTTCCCCGTGACCCTGTATGGGATAAGCGGTTCTGAAAATGTGTGTGTGGGTTTTGCATGTGTGGTCTTCTGTGTAACACAGACTGAACTTTCACCAACACTAGACTAAATTTATTAGACCAAACTGATTTTTTTTGTTTGAACAACAGACTAAAAGTGCCAACGCAGTCTTAAAAAAAGTTCCCCAGGCTGTTCTCTACCTTCTCAAACTACCTGTCCAACAACATGGTAAGTGTGAGTCAAACACGGCTCAAGTTCAGCATATAGGTTAATAATGGATGCTGTGCACAAAGATCTCTGCTGTCTTCTGTCCTGGTGGGATTAGCCTGCCAAAATCCCCCAAACACAGTTCCAGATAGACACTTTTTTCACTTCTTCAAGTCCAAACATACCAACAAGGGTTCAATATACAAAGCTGTGGCTAAATCCCAAATCCATAAGGTTGCTGGTTTGAATAATTAGGACCCTTCAATTTAAGCAGTCAATGGAGAAAATGTGTCGGAACCATATCACTCCACCCCAGCGAAAGGAATATGCATTGAAAAGATACCCCTGGGTCATTATTCCATCATTTCTTAGTGTATGAATATTTTCCATTCACTTCATGTCCAACATATAACCCATAGAACCATCGTTGCACGTTGCCTAAGAGCATATCAACATATTCTGTTGCTGTCCCTTTGGAGGCGGCTTCTACAGATTAAAGTAACCATTCTGAGGCTCACTGCTCATACTATGGTATAAATGTAAGAGTTCTAGCTTTAAGGCAAATATTGATTTTTTTTTTTTTTTAAAAAACTCTGTTACAGCTGACTATGAACAGACATTAATGCAAAAATGAAAACGGGTCAACTTATTTGTACGTCATCTAGAAACAGATCTGTTGCGAAATCAGAGACGTGATTTATGCACAAAAGCTTATGACAAGCTGCAGCGAAAACTACGGGGTGCTGGATTTCAAGGGAAAACAGGTTTGGTCAAAAACATTCAATATGTGGAAGCAGTAACACTGGTAACTTACTCTAAATGCTGATGTTTTCTCCACCGCTGGAAAACAATGGTTCCACCAGCATGCTTAGAAGGTCACCTCCATGCAAGAGGAACTCAGTTTCCAAAAACTGGACACCTGTACATTTTTTTGATAACAGCAAAGCACTCAAAATCCCTGCACACAAAAGAAGCGTTACAAAAAATCTCTGTTACAAAAAACAATTACTTGTGACCCGGATACATCCAGGATGAAGACTAGATAAACAGCAAGACAAGTCACAATAAACTGTACAAGATTCCCCAGTGTAAGTATGTGCTAAGTAAAACTAATATTTTTGCTGATAAACAAATGTTCTTTGTCAAAGGACCAAAAGCATTTCCACAGCAAAAACGAAGTAGCCTGAGGTTCATCTACAGGTACAAGTTGAATCGAAATCTCATGAATTATACGCGGTCAGGGACTCAAACTAAAGACATAAGGTATTTGCACATATAATATAAACTGGATCCTTTTCTCTTTTATTCCTGGGCATAATGTTGATGGAAGGACCTCATTAGTTTGTTTAAAGCTGACCAATCACAACATAATTTATCAAAAGCATCAAAAAGGGCAGCACAGTGGCACAGCAGGTAGAGCTGGTGTCTCACAGCACCTGGGCTATGCATTTAGACATGGGTTCAAATGCAGCTCAGTCTACGTGGCATTTGCATGTTCTCCCTGTGTACACCTGTATGTTTTCTCCAGGTGCTCTTGTTTTTTCCCCAGAGTCCAATGACATGGGATCGCGGTGAACTGGTCACTTTATTAAATAGCCCTTTGTGTGTGTGTAGCTCTGCTATATAAATGTGTGAATGACTGTAGGGTTTTACTCTAGTTTCTCACACTGTAAGCAACATTAGAAAAATATTAAATACAGGCAGTCTCCGTTTACGAACAAGTTCCGAGTCCTCAATCTGTCTTTAAGTCAGATTTTGAAGTAAGTCGGAACAGTTAGGTATGGTGGGTATCTAATGTCAGTTTGTCAAATGTTTGTCTTAGTATATTGTGTACATTTCAATGGATAAAAACATTAAAAGAAACTTTCAAATACACTGAAACATCTTTAATATAATACATTTAACTACAGTATTTATAAGAGAGAGACATGGAAAGAGATAAATGTTACTACAGTCATGACGAACAGAGGACACGGAGGAGACTGGACCCAAGTGCAGGATCGTTTATTCAGAATCAAAAGGACTAGACTTGTTCTTGTGGTCGGGCGAACGGTCGGTCGATTGCCAAACTGAACGGAGGCGAGATTCCAAAATCGTGGTCGAGGGACAAGGCGGGTGGCCGTTATCAAAGAGATGTGGAACGGGACTGGGGAACGATGAGGGACAGGACTTGGAAGAGCAAAGCGAGGTAGGTTTGAGAATGCAGAAGGGACGGTTGTGGCGAGCGAGATTCCGCAATTGGAAAGAGGTTGAGATGTGTCTTTTATAGACGAGCTTTCCGACTGAAGCTGCTGGTTGAGGTGCGGGGCGTGATCGTGAAAACTACAGTATTTATAATACTGTGCGTGTGCAAAACATTGAAGGAACTAACGTTCGTTGGGGTTTCACCTTTTTCCAATTGCTTTGTTATTTCTACTTTAGTTTCAATAGTGATCATTTCCACTTTTCTTGGATGCATCACATTTACGCTTTGATACCATGATGGGGGGGGCGCGGTGGCGCAGTGGGTTGGACCGGGTCCTACTCTCCAGTGGGTCTGGGGTTCGAGTCCCGCTTGGGGTGCCTTGCGATGGACTGGCGTCCCGTCCTGGGTGTGTCCCCTCCCCCTCCGGCCTTACGCCCCGTGTTGCCGGGTAGGCTCCGGTTCCCCGCAACCCCGTATGGGACAAGCGGTTCAGAAAGTGTGTGTGTGTGTGTGTACCATGATTAGGAGGGTAAAAACAAAAAAAAAAAATTTAAGCCAAATACAGTAACACACGAGTCACTTAACAGCAACGTGGTCCAACTGAACAGAAGGACAGTCTATGTCATACCTGGGCTCACGTGCCCCGCCCACGAGCCGATAAGCCGCCGTACACACGCAATGTTTTGATGCGGGTCGCAAAGCAGTGCCCATTTGTTATTACAAACCATTGTATGTAACTTGAATTCTGATGTTTCTATTTGATTGTTACTTAAGGGTGACAAAAAAATATTAACTTCTGGTCAGTAAGGGGGTGGTTCGTAACTATGGGTTGTACGCAACTCGGATGTTCGTAACCCAGGGATTGTCTGTACTTACTAATTATCATTGTGTGCTGCTTTGGAGAAAAAAAGTCTGCTAAACAAGCAAATGCAAATATTTGAAAACAACCTCCCCTGGCTTTATACTCCCCGGTCTTAAATTGTTAACCACACAGGGTCATAAGAAATTCTTGCCAGCTTAACTAGAATGGCGAGGTGCAATTCAGTGCGTCGCTGCTGGTCTCCACCCCCCCCCCACAGGCTATGCCAGCTTTTTGTTCAAGCATCTACTGTACCACTTCTTGGCAAAAACTGACCCACTTTTAATAAACACTGGTATGTGTTTTTCTCAGGACATGATATACATAATTACATTTACAATTATTTATTTAGCAGATGCTTTGCTCCAAAGCAACCTCCAATGAACTCTATGTAGTGTTATCAGCCCACACACCTTATTCATCAAGGTGATTTACACTGGGTCATTAATCCATACATTAGTGGAACACACTCACTCTGTCATTTACACACTGTGGGTAAACCTGAACAGCATGTCTTTGGACTGTGGGAGGAAACCCGCGCAGACACGGGAAAACATGCAAACTCCACACAGACAAAGTGGGGATCGAACCCATGTCCTCTTGCACCACCCAGGCGCTGTGAGGCAGCAGCACTACTCACTCTGCCCCCTGCTGCCCCCCCCCACAAAAAAAACTAATAAGTAGCTAACTGCCTGCATGATCTGTACGTGTGCATTTATCTTGACACGAAAATCCTGCACTTTTTTTTCTTAAGCTACAAAATGCGGACTTAAAGAACTTCCGATTTTAAAAGTATAAAAAATTTTTCACAGCAGCCCTTTCTGATAGGTCAGTTCCACCCTACACCTTCTGCTTCAGAGACTCCTCTTTAAGTGGTACCCTATCGATTCTAATCACTTGCACTCGGCTGTATCGCAGTAGCTGACCTCTCTGGGGAGAACATCCACACAGCCACGTGGACTCCGAGACCACGTGGCACGTGCAGAGCAGCTCACAACTTAATGGCTAAACGCACGCCCTTTCAATCCTGCTCCTGCTCCTCACTACAGCTGCAGCATCCTTAATCACAGAACCGACTTTGAATCGCTGCAGTAAAACAGCCAGTTGTATAAATTGGTCATTCACTGCAAACTGCTTTGCATACCTGTCAGCTAAGTCACAAATCAGTCATAATAATGAAAAAAATACAAATTCTGGAGGAGTTCTGTCAGAGGCATTTTAACAACTGCTTGTCCAAACCACCACTGGACTACATTAACTGAGTGCAGAGCAGAAAGAAAAACTGAAAACCTGCACCATCATGATTCTAGAAACCATCTTTCCTGTGATGCTAATAGGAACCAAAGAAGTATTACTCATCATGCAACATTTAGGACCATTTTTTTCCAATGAAGAACATAGGAAAACATTACTGTAGACCAATGGGATGTCATAAAACAAGTAAAAAGCACGCTCATCATGTATTCGCTGAATCGCCTGACAGACATTTGAATATATTTCATATGAATAGAGAGAAAAAATATGAACGTTAGGTAATACTGTGTAAATCCCTGCCTTGTCCAAAAGACACATAAAATGACACTACTAGCAACACTACTAGGATGCTGGATTAGTGGAGCAGAAGAAATACTTCATATCATATGTAGATTTGGAGCAGAAAACTTTTCATATTAAATTTCCTATTTAGATAATCATCACTGATTGATAGCTTGAATCAATGCTCTAATTTTACTAGTTTATGGTTACACCTGGACAGTTACTATTTGGCTCATTTTAGTGCTGTATCATGTATTAGGGCAGCAAAGGGAGTCAAATACAGTAAAATCAAGGGAACAAGAAGCGCTGCAAAAACTAAGCACACACAGAGCTGTGCTGTAGGTACGTGAGCATACGTGTTCCCAGTTTCTTCAGAAAGTTTGATAATTAAAAAAATAGTTTTATATGATAAAGACACTTTTGCTAAGTTTTGCAACTTTTTTCTTTCGCGTTAAGCGCATCCCTTGTCCTGGCGGTGTATGCGCAGGGATAACGGCTGTAGACGCGGTCACACACACACCACAGCGACGTATCTCTGCGGGATAACGGACGTGTGTAGCGGGGCGACGTGTCACAGCTCGGCGTGAGAGCGCGTCGCTACGCTGCGGAGGCGCAGCTATTTAAACTGCCTGCTGGAGGAATTCCCGGCGATGCTGCACGCGACGAACGCTGTGTCACTGTCAGCTCGCGGCCCGGCTACCGTGCAGCCAAGTCAACGCGCGCGGCCCACTAAAGGAGCGTCACCCCGGGTCACTGCGCCGTCAGTGAGTCCCAGTAAACTGGGATTAATTTAAGGCACAAAACAAGGTCTATCCTCGTTAATACACCAATTGAACTAGCACTACTAACCAGAAATGGTTGCGAGAACCCCCAGCAGTAGCCAGACTGCAACGTCTTACTTCTCTTCAAGAAGTGGCTGGACGACTTGAAGTCACCTTTTTCTTTTTTGCCAGGCTACGTGGCTAGTAATTGATTCCGTGCTCGCTAGCTGCCCGTCACATACTGACCACACAGGCGTCGCGAGCTGCTCGGGCACGGCACCAACATTCTTTACCACCAGTTTATTTTTTATTTTTTTTTTTACTCGTTCACAGTTGCTAAACACACGACACGCGCACCACGCAACGCTAGCGTCCGCGCTGCGCGCCCACCTTCGCTTTCTGCAGAGGAGTGAACCGCAGCTCGTGCACAAAAGGGTTCCGGAACGGGGGGTCCAGCTCCTTCCCACCGCGCGCTCCATAGCATCGTCGGCTGCTCCGCATCCTCGTCCCCGCTCCGGCGACCGCACGCGGATTCGACCCACACAAAGTGCCCCTTTGGAGCCCTTATCCGCTCTTGGCTCCGCGGAGAAACAGCGCCTCTCACTTTTGCAACCGCTTCACTGTAGCCAGCCGGTGTGCGCGCACGCGTCCTCGCACAAGTTCGCTCGCGGAACTAGATGTGGCGCCAGAGGAGGGGGAGGGAGAGGGAAAAAAAAAAAAAAAAAAAAAAAATCTGCACCCGCGAGACGGGAGTTCTTGCTTTGCGCATGCGTACACGAAGGGATGCCGCGATGTCTTTTTAATTTTAATTAATTTTAATTCATTTCTAAACAGTACAAGTCCGAACACGAAGAAATATTGTACAAATAGAACAAAACAGAACAAAAGCCATGGAAATAAAAACTGATTGTTTCGAAATACTATAGTATGTGCACAATTCAATTGTCAATTGTTCTTTAAGTTAAAGTAGAGGTAGTGTAACTAAGTGTTGATGATGGCTGAATGAGGTTTTCTACCGCAAAATTCACTTTTATACATATGAAAAAAAAATAGTATTCAAATAATATTTTTATCTCTCCTACTGACAGCACATAAACCATACGTCTTTAAACAATAAAAGTCACTAAAGAAACTATCGTAGAACGACTGCGTGTGCGAGGAGGGGTTATAAACAATCTGTAAAGAGGTTTTAGGGAAACTATCCGTTTGCCTCTATGTTTTCTTTGAAGATAGACTTAGCTGAGGAAAAATTGTGAGTTTTTGTCGAAATAGTTAAATACCATGGTCCAGAGACTTTATTTTCTATGCAGTATTTCAATAAAACCCTTCCAACATGTACGCTTTGTTGGTTCAGCAACAGCTATCTTAAAGGCCCGGTTCACCAAGACTCTGCCGCAGTTCCTCTTTTGTATGTCCTAAATTTATTCATTTACCTGATGCTTTTCGCCAAAGCAGCCAACACTTATTTAACCATTTTTACAGGTGGGCAGTTCTAGGTAACTTCCTTACTCAAGAGTAGCTACTACAGCTGAGGGTGGGATTCAAACTGTGACTTTGGGGCCAAAGGCAGTAACTGTGTAACGACTGCACTTCCAGCTTTCCCAGCATTAACATCAACAACATCGTTAGCATTATTAGCATTGATTGTTAAAGGATTGTAACAGGCATGTTCTTAATTGCTGTAAATCACATATGGCAATTAAACTATATTAACTACAATAACAGAAATCCGGTGGTAAATTAACTTGATGCAAAATTGCGATAAACACGGCACAGAACAATGATAGCGTATTACAGGTAATTCAGCAGTTAGCTACTGAATCAAATAGTGTTTCCCTGGTTATTCTGCTTCAATGCTAAGCTTAATATTTGCTTAGTCCTTTAATAAAATACAATTTTTATTGGATGCACTAAGTGTATATCAGTTCCTGCACTTAGAAATGGAATTCAAATAAGAAATCAATGCAAGATAATAATCCCAGTCAGGACACTGCTTGATGCTGTATTCTAGATATTGCCATACTTTCCTCATTAATGACTTACACTTGCATTACATTTATGTTTTGCATTTCACAGATGCTTTTCTCTAAATCAATGTACAAGTCAGATAAAAAAAAGCGCATCTGTCAAAGACAGACAAAGAGCTTAGACACAAACACATGATTGCTACAGGACAACTCATTTGTCCGATATGGTTGCTATCACGGAGCACATTTTCTAGTACGTACCTGGTGAAGTAAACATACGTATAAATAGGAAAATAGGCATATAAAAAAATAGCTGGGGGTGAGGGATTGACTGATGAAGGATTTAGGAGCTTAGGAGGGAAATCAGTACGAAAGATGAGTTTCAAGACTGAAATGCTGCAAGGGATTCAGTCGTTCTGAGGGACAGAGGGAGGAGACTTGACTTATGGCCATGGCTGTATGATGTAAGGCCAGCCGTAGGAGCTGCGTTTGAGGTGGAGATCCAGCAGCTTGCAGATATGTAGACACACAGAGATTTGGGTCTATCTGGAACCTTCTTCATTTACCCAGTTTACACTTACATTTATTCATTTAGTAGGCATTATTCTTCAAAGCGATGTACATCTCACAGAAAAAAACAATGAGTACATTGCATCAACAGAAAGAGATTTGATTGCAGATGCGTGATTCAAAGCACAGTCAACGTGTTACATTACACCACATGAACCAATGTGCATCACACAAGTGGATGCATAAGGGTTTATCATCAATCAACGATTTGTAATTACAGAATTGTAAGAAACATTTGCATCACATGAGTAGCTGCAGTTGTGGTTTCCTAAGCATTTTAAGGATTTCCTTCTTGGACTCAAGTTACTCTCAAAAAATGTCTTCTCATTTTTTTTTCTACACCCCCCTTCCCCTTGTTGCGATCCCTCTCTTTTGTACTGTGCCTCTTTCTGCAGTTTTCAACAATGACTTATCAGACATTGTCACTGTTTTCACTTATTTGGGGTTTAGATTACTTTCAGACTTTTCCGTATGTTCAAAATTTTCAAATATTTTAATGTGTTAAGCCTTAAACCATGTGTCCCGAGACCACTGTGTTATACTGCAAAACAAATCCTGTTCAGTAACATGCATAGTGTTTGTGAATGCTGCTGTTAGGATTTTTTCTTCGATGCACAGCTAAAGCCAGTGTTAAAATTTTGTTTAGCTTTTTCTGTTCGTTCATTTTTCTGTTTATTATGTTAGCTTATTCAGCAGTCTGCATGATAAGGTCAAAATGTGAACTCTCCCATCACTTTGCCAGTTGGACATTTGGAGTTACTATGAATTTATTTATTTTCAGTTAATATCTTGGCTTGTAATCAGATGTGGCTATATGTACACACATACTGTTTGAAACCGCTTTTCCCAAATAGGGTCGTGGCGAACCGGAGCCTAACCCAGCAACAGAGGGTGTAAGGCTGGAGGGGGAGGGGACACACCCCAGACAGGATGCCAGTCCGTCACAGGGAACCCCAAGGAGGACTCGAACCCCAGACCCACCAGAGAGCTGGCAGAGGCCAAACCCATTGCACCACTGCACCACCGCACCCCCCCAAAGCCCCCCCTGCATTTAGAGCATGAATAAATAAACGCCGGCCCTTGGATGGAGAGAGGACTTACGTTTCTCATGAGACAGCAAGCTGAAGATGAGGTCAGAGATAGCCTCTTCTCTGTTTTAACACAGTCATTTCCTCCACCATTTGATCCACCCTTTAAAATCGTGCAGATTCGTCATTGCAATATGTACCGTAGTACTGAACATATGAAGATATGTATCGTTCACTTTCCCTTGTGCAGCTGGCGCAGGAAGAAAGTCTCCAACGATACTCTATGTACACTGTAACTTTGAATTCGTCATAGACCTGTTGCTCCCTCTTCACCAGGAGCTGTATGCAATAACTGTGCCTCAACTAACAAAGAGGCAAACAACAAACACAATAATCCTGTTTACTCCTCTATCTCAGACTCACAGCTTTGATGTTTTTACTTACATGCCACGCAGGAGAGATATTGGAGGTATGCAGCCGAGAACAGGGAAGGAAATTCAGCTGGAATTCTCCGACATCCATTGTAAACAAAAAGATAATAAACAGAAAAGATGATGCCCTCAGCAGGAGGCACATGTATTTGCCAACAAATGTCTTGGATGTGGCTGGTTTCACAGACAACAGTAGGCAAATCTTTCGAGATACAAGACAGCATTGTTCTAAAAACATTTCTTCAGAATTATGACCTGGATGCCAAGAAAACTGTATATTAAGCAAGTTTCACTTTGAATGGTGATATGAAAATACTGCCGTAGTGCACCAGTCACATAATTTATTGCCAGATCTGCCACAGATTATGTTTAAATTGCATATATGTGCAATCATTTGTAAATACACTTTTAAAAACCCACAGCAACAAGGTTACAGTAGTAAAAGTACTGCAGATGCTTTGCTGGGAAGATCCCACATTAGCAGTCAAACCCTGGTCTCCCAAGCTAAAGGCAATGACACTTATTATAAGGGGGGAAAACTTTGACTGATCTGCTGTGTTTTTTTTTTTCTTTGCTGCAGCTGCAAAACTAGAGGATATAAACAGCACATGAGATGAAGTCTGACAGTTGTAGGATCGTTATTTCAACAGTATGATAGAAAGGCAGTCACAGAATTAGTTTTGTCTTAGGAGAAGGTGTTACATTACCTTTCCATTGGTTTTATAAAAAGGCAAAAACAGGATATCGCCCTGGGGCACCAGAATTTGGGGGCTGCCAAGTTTTGCAACTAAAATCAAGAATAAATTGTACTCTTAAAAAAAATTGGTTTAAAAAATCTTTGTGTAAAAATAAAGCAACCATCCTATTAGAAAATTGAAGATCTGTGATTTTATACATGATAAATTTTATATGATGCATCTCTGTCCTGTGTCTTCTAGATGTTGTGTCTTTGTAGGTGACATTTTCTAAGAAACACACTGTCGCTGTGCACAATAAATAGTGTATATCTATTTGTTCCCTTAACCATCTTCGGTCTCGAACATAAATTTTCTGCCCATTTTCAGTTAATAAAGTATAAATCTGTGTTCTGTGCATGTATAATATTCACATATGTGCTGTAGTAATTACATAAAAAATGTCATTCGTTAAAAATTACATTTTTTTTCCTTTTAGTGATCTGTATCTACTGCATCGAACAAAAATAGTAATTTTTATGTGAAGTGTTATTACTTTAAAGATAGAAATCCAAGGGGTTCCAGAGAGTATTTTCCCTGTTCTGTACACATCAGTGCATGTTTCGCCCTCATGGCATCCCCACTTATCTACCCAAGACGGGATAGAGCCTATGGGTGACAAATGCTCCCCAAGTCCAGAAAAAGTGTTATTGACACTGAGATGGAGAGGTAAACACAGAATAAAATGATACAGCTCAAGGTTGAGCATAGAAAACCATTTAACAGAAACTATTTGATTGCAAGGTAATTTTATTACTCTATATTTGTTGCTCTTCCATATAGATGCACCTTTGAATCTCATTCCATTAACTGTAATGACAACCTTTGTATAAAATGGTAGTTAAAAAAAAACTATTAACAAGCAAGGAATTCTTTTAGTCTAAATTTTCTACACGGACATGCAGCAGACTGTAGAGTAATACGAAACGGTCCCTCTGAATAGTTATGTAACACAATAATAACACAAACAGCGTGTTGGCAGGATGTGAATAGATTGCTTGCTTTAGTTCATTAAAAATAAATTAAAAGACCAGGTTATTTTGCATTGTTGAAAAAAACAGCAAGATCTCTCTCTCTCTCTCTCTCTCTCTCTCTCTCTCTCCCACCATCTCTCTTTTAATTATACATAATTATACATAATGCTGTGAGTATCCAAACAAGATTATTCAACTGCACTTTATTTATTGGCCCAATACATCCTTTCTGTTTGTGCTTCTACATCAGTCAATATTGCATTATATTTCACAGTGTTGTGTCTGTCTGCAGCACCGAAAATGCACAAGTAAGAGAATATGATCTATGTGCTGTGTCTAAAGACACTCTGCTTGACTATGAATATTTAAACAATATTTGTGAGGCTCCACTCACTGCCTCAATTGCCCAGCTCATTCTTCAAGGCTGGATCTTCTCTTTGTGTTTCCAAAGTTCTCCTCTTTCTTCCCTAAAGAAAAGAACAAGCTGCTCTGGTGAATTCATAGCTCTAGATTGCCCTTAAGTGCTTTTGCAAATCCATGTGTGCCGGTGTGTGAATGTGTGTGGGTGTGAGAGGCCTATGATGGACAGGTTTGCCATCCAGGGTGTAACCCACTCAACTTCAACCCTGTGTAGTGAAACAATGACTAAACAGTTATTGAAAACTGATATGGTACTGGTGTACCATCCCATATCCGTACCCCTTAGGGTCAGATGTGTTCCGGAATTCAGAATTGTTTGGATTTTAGAAAGGCAACACATTGTATATACTGTATATTACATTACACCCGCAGTAGAGTCTGGGCCAGCACCCTGTGATCCAACACTCATACTTCTGCAGCACAACAACTTTCAAGTGTCATGCTTTATTGTCCTGTTTACTCCAAGAATACAGTGAAGTTCTTGTCCTATGGTTCTCTCTTCCTGCATTACAGTATGCTGGAGGGAGGGGGGATGGAGGGTCATAAGCAACAGGAAAAAAAAAAAAGATTGATTGATTGATTGATTGATTGATTGATTGATTGATTCCCCCGAGGTAGATTCCGTATTTTTCTGTGTTTTCCGGCAAACTTATGGAAGAAATGTAGGCTTTAAGAACTTTTCGGATTTCAGGATTGTGGAAAAGAGATTGTGGTCCTGTATTTCCAAAACTCACAGCCAGACAAGGAAACAATACATATGTCCCACAGAAGATGTGTTATGTATCACCCAACATAAATGACATCCACCACCTCTCACTCAAAGTGCCCAGGTTCACATTTCTGCTCCCACTGCAGTACCCTTTAGCAAGGTACTAAACCTAAACTGATACAGTAAAAGTTACCCCTACTCTGTTCTATAAACATGTAAATATGTTGATTAACTGTGCATATCACTTTGGAGACAAGAGGGAGCAGAATGAATGAATGAATGAATGAATGAATGAATGAACACCAGAGTATCGCAGTGACCAACATCTGACGGACCTATCATTTTAATACGTTACTGTTCTTCCTGTTATCCCATTAACCAAACACCTTAACAAAGGTTTCAGAAATACATAGTGATGGACTGTTATTCCAGATGGAAAAAGGAATGAATATGTGTAGACCTTGGCTCAACAGTGAAATAGATCCATTATTGTCGAACGTGAAAACGATTTTTACCCATATATAGGATAGGAACCTTTCTCGAGAGGGCTGCATCTGTGGTGGGGGTGAGATGTGAAATGGAAAACTACTTCTCTCCAAAGTGCTTTACAATGTTAATCCATCCATCAGTCTCGTTCCCTTAACAGCTTGTCCTGGTCAGGGTCGCGGATGTCCAGAGTCCATCCCGGAATCACTGGGCCCAAGGCTAAGTTGGGAAGTACACCCTGGACAGGACACAAGTTTAAAGTGTTAAGCTACCTGCAATTATGTACCCATTTATACAGCTGGGCAATTTTGCAGCAGCTCTAATCACCACGCCACCTAGTGCCCCATAGCTATCAATCACGCTGCTCGTAGGCCAAGAAGTTAAATACGAGAGTTATGAGACCAGATTATTTACTATGAGCCCATCTCATCACCGAAGCACCTCATGTTCAGTACAATTCAGTGTAATGCAGTAGCCGTAAGTCGTTCTGTGACTTGAACCTGCATCCATCTGCTGTTATTACAATGTCTACCTGACGGGTTTTGTGCAGGACGGTTAGCGATGTTTCACTTATAGGTTGCGTCGCGCCAGCAAGCCATTAAAAGTGCTCTCTGACTGCTGCTTGGTCATTGCACGTTGTTTGTTTTGTTCACCTGTGTTCTCTATATAATAAACAAGGGAGAACATGCTCGGTGTACATAGGAGCACAACATCAGCACCAAAGATGATGTTTCATCGCCGCTGTTGGATGGATCCTCAACCGCACAAGCCTGATGGGTGTGTTGCACCGAGTGCAAAACCCTCCAGCTGATACCTGCGCTTATTCCTGAAATAGAAAGCAAGGTGGGGGACAGGAGGAGCAAAATCCATTCTTTGCCTCGCTGTCGCCACGGCAACCACTCACTGACAGTATTGTTTCACCCCACAGCTCACCTTAATCCACGGGAGGGTTCCAATAAGTTGGCGGAGCGGTAATTTTTGAAGACCTGTAATAACATACATCTCTTTGTTCCAACGGAGACAAAGAACTTCCTTTGATGGCCAGTTAAAGGGAGATAGTATTTAACTTCCTTTACAATTATTTGACTGTTAATTATTTAACATTTAAAATTATTTCATATTTAAATTATCTGAACTTTTTGCCATGGCAGATTTTTTTCTTAAATGTCAGAAAATATCCTGCTTTAAAACTTTAAAGTCTCCTGTATGTTTTACGAGCAATAAAACGACCACAATTTTTTGGTATGAAATATAAAACCAGATCAGAGCGGAAACTGCTGTGGTTAATATCTGGTGTGAAGTATGAACCCAAATCAGATGATAAACTATTTTACTTTTTTTTTTTTTTTTTTTTTTAATTTTTTGCCCTTTTCTCGCTAAGAGTCGGTGAAAGCTTTCTGACGCAGAACGCAACGTTAAGACCTGTGAACTTGAGGGAGGTTCAGACAGGCCCAGCACATCAGCGCCTGGAAACCTGCTTGACAAACCTGTCTTGAAAGAAGTGCGTTAATCAGTTTATTACACGTTACGACAGCTGATTCACCAGTGGAGACAGAAGAAAGGGCAATTTTACCGCCATGAAAAGCCGATGATAGTTCTCATTAAAATAATGACAAAATTAGTCATGCTGTAATAGTGAGTGATGCGCATATGAAAGAGCCCCTGGAATTCCATACAGACTTGATGTAATGAAATGTCATTGAACTTATTTTTTGCATCGTGCAGCGTACGGTGAGGACGATCGCAGAAGCATTTCGTCATGCCGGGGGGACCCTGCGGATGAGAGGAATCGATATACCTCTGCCTGTCACCTGGCACCTGAACAGGTGTGAATTATTCATGAGCCCGGAGCTCTGATTGGCCCTTTGGCCGGGGCAAACTTCTAGGGGAGAAAACCAAAGCCTCTCTTGGAATATTATACTCATGGATGCTGGCAAAATTTCCTAAGGTGTAAGATGGTGACACACACACATCCCCGCCGTGCTGAGAGGCAGCCTTGCGGCAGCACAGTTATGTAGGGCGTACAGCCACATTGTGACTCGAATATCTCTGTCAAATGAGCTTTTCGCTGACATCCAGTTCACAGTGTCTGCACTGATGGCACATCTTTGTAGCTCATTTAACTTTCTTTGAAATTATATTTCCTGTGATAAATAAATAAATAAAAAAAAAAATAAATAAATAAATAAAAGTGCTATACAGACTGGCCATTGCATAATTTTGTAATTTATATACATTTCATGTAATATTTTTTGTATCAGCAGTATTTTTTCAAGAAGAAAGAAAAACTGTTATAAATAATAAAGAGATGAGAATAATATGCGCCATATCTAGAAATTATTTTTAGTAAGAATCTGGTCTTGTAATTAGGAGCGTCATTATCGCCACCTTGTGGACATAGAGGCTCATTAAAACTTTCCACAAATTGACAAATCCAATAGTTAATAAGGGAAATTAGAAGATTCTTATTTTATGCAGATGTTCCATTTCTAAGCAATGATGAATATTGTAATTTTTACAGACAGACGTCAAGAACAATCTTGTTTTTATTTGCTTGGAGAAATTTGCTTTTTTTGTCTATTTTATGAGTGTGCGATGGTGCGGAAGGCTTGGCCGGGTTCTGCTCTCTGGTGGGTGTGGGGTTCAAGTCCCGCTTGGGGTGCCTTGCGACAGACTGGCGTCCCGTCCTGGGTGTGTCCCCTCCCCTCTTCAGCCTTATGCCCTGTGTTGCTGCGACCCCACTTGGGACAAGCGGCTTCAGCCAGTGTGTGTGCGCATCTATTTTATTAGACTTCAGTTTATGCCGGCCAATGAAATTTTTTGCCCTGTTTTTATGATTAAACAGATTAAGGGTACATTGAAGGCGGTGCAATGGGCAGCACTGGTACCTCTCAGCTCCTAGACTGTGGGTTTAAATCCCCCCCCCCCCCATGCACATGGGATTGCTCCATGTGCTCTGGTTTCCTCCCACAGTACAAAGGCATGTGTTTATAGGGAACTAGTGACTGATACAAACTACTAAAGTTACCCAATGCATCATTCTTTGTACCCAATAAATGAGCGTCTTTCACAGTATTTACACACTAGTTATATTTATTCTTTTAGCAGATGCTGCTCTCCAAAGTGATTTACAGCATCAAGCAACACAAGCAGTTCACTTCTACAGGGGAAATCTACAGTAAGTACGTTGTTCAAGGGTACTACAGCAGGAGATGGGATCTGAATCCGCAACCTCCAAGGCCACACGTAGCGGCTGTAACCACTACTCCACCTGCTGGCTCACATTTCAACAGGTACTTAATATGAAGTAGTTAAGTGTTGTGGATCTACCTCTCCAAGTCATCACAGTGTGATCAACACTCGAGCAGCAGTGCTTGTTCTCGCACTCGTCTGTCCAAAGTGTGTCGTTTCTACACCAAGACATCAGTCATGGCAGCTGAGGGTCCCCAAGTGTGTGTGTGTGTGTGTGTGTGTGTGTGTGTGTGTGTGTATACACAGCACTTATCAGCACGCCAGTCTGAAATGAGCTGAAACCTCAGAGAAGCTGTCAAAGGGGTGTAAAAAAAAATCAACAGCTGAAACTGAAAGACTGGAAAACACAATTTAACGGCCCGAGAGAGACACCTTCCCTGCTTGCCAGAACAATTTTCGGGAGCTTGTCCAATTTCCTCATAGCTCCAGGACGATTGGCCTAAACATCAAGTTCCTCACAGTCATTAAGGCTGCAGCTGGCATGAGATCAGAGCCTAAAGCATTTAAATATAATATAGATATATAGGAGGTGTCTTTTTTTGACATGTATTTATGGTGCTGCTTGAAAATATGTGAATCCTTATGTCCCTTAATTTTACCACAAAATAGTAATTTGATGAGAATCAGTCTTTCTTCTCTGATATAATAGGTGTGTAATGACCAGTAGTGCTGCTGTCTCACGGGTGCTGGGTGGTGCGAGAGGACGTGGGTTCGATCCCCGCTTAGTCTGTGTGGAGTTTGCATGTTCTCCCTGTGTATATGTGGGTTTCCTCTGGGTGCTCTGGTTTCCTCCCACACTCCAAAGACATGCTGTTCAGGAGTGACAGAGAGAGTGTGTGTGTTCCACTGATGTATGGATGAGTGACCCAGTGTAAGTAGTGTATCTAGCAGTGTAAATCACCTTGGTGAATAACGTGTGTGGGCTGATAAGAGTTCATTGGAAGTTGCTTTGGAGAAAAGTGTCTGCTAAATAAATAATTGTAAATGTATTTTGCACCCTGAGAAAA
Organism: Scleropages formosus; assembly: GCF_900964775.1. Taxonomy (NCBI): domain Eukaryota; kingdom Metazoa; phylum Chordata; class Actinopteri; order Osteoglossiformes; family Osteoglossidae; genus Scleropages; species Scleropages formosus. The sequence continues at coordinate 17,706,191 of NC_041828.1, read as the reverse complement.
AGACATACTGGGGTTTTTTTAAAAGTGGGTCAGCTTTTGCCAAGAAGTGGTACAGTAGATGCTTGAACAAAAAGCTGGCATAGAAGACAAGCGGTTGTAGACACTGTGTGTGTGTGTGTGATTTATCTATTTGTTTAGTGTATAAAATATGAGCAGCGGGTGCCTTACAGCTTCTGGGCTGTGAGGTTGGATGTAGGTTTGCTCCCCACTCACTCTGTGTGGAGTTTGCATGGGTTTCCTCCAGGCACTCTGGTTTCCTCCCACAGTCTAAAGACATGTGTTTCTGGTGAACTGGTGGCTCTAAGTCGCCCTTAATGCATGTGTCTGTCCGTGTGTGTGTGAGAGTGGGACTCAACCAGATAAGATAACCACTGAGCATCTTAAATTTTAATAAACTGAAAACACTGTTAAAATAGTATAAGTTACAATAAAGTATTCTCTCATTATGTCAGATCCCGCAGGGTGCGGTGGCGCAGTGGGTTGGACCGGGTCCTGCTCTCCAGTGGGTCTGGGGTTCGAGTCCCACTTGGGGTGCCTTGTGACGGACTGGCGTCCTGTCCTGGGTGTGTCCCCTCCCCCTCTGGCCCTACGCCCTGTGTTGCCGGGTAGGCTCCGGTTCCCCGTGACCCCGTATGGGACAAGCGGTTCTGAAAATGCGTGTGTGTGTGTGTGTGTGTGTGTGTGTCAGATCCCATAGATTCAGGTACTTTCTCACACACACCTTCAAAAACGAACTGCATGGATAAAAACAGTGACTAATATGCAGAGTTAAAACAAGTATCAGGTGATTGAATAATGTGTTTGTAAAAAGTTTTACTTTTGTTGTGTGGAAGAAAAAGAGACTCACTTGATCTGTCCTTAAGGATTTACTGACAAGAGAAGAATTACTGCGCTTCACACTCGTTACCTCCTACGCACACTGGGGTACGGGTGTAATACACTCTTCTACCAGTAGGGGGAGCGCTGGCAACGCTCTTCGCAAAGTCACGCACGTTCAGCCCAGAGTGACAAACACACCCTTCCCTCGTATTACGGTGTCCCGTACAACGAAAAACTGCCACAACCACATAAGAAGCCAAATACTTAGTTCATACAGTGTGTTTATTATTCACACCAGAACATTTCTCCTGGCAACGCGATAACTAATGTCCGCAACAGGTGTTTTATCCACTGCCTACTGTGTTTCACAAGCCTGATCCTCAACAGAACTAAATACTAGCGTAAACTAGCATAACTAAAACTGCACTTGTCGATGTCTCCTTTACTGCTAAACATGTATTTTGTGACCATGAGATAAAAATAAGTTATGTACTACATGATCAACCTTGTGTTTTAATTAGCCAAACATAAGCCAACACAAATCTAAATTAAATAACACTAAACCTTTTGTTTCATTATTTATACAAATAATTGAATAATATTATATAAATTATTATAAGTATTCTTCTAGTCATAATTACATAATTACAATAAGAATACTATCCAAACTTCTAAAGACCCCAAACCTGTGAGTTTCTTTTCACTGTGTACTGTACCAGCTGTATATGGTTGAAATGTATATAATATATATATATATATATATATATATATATATATATATGGTATATGTATATATACATTATATATCTATATTTTTTCTGCTATATATACTGTATATATAGCAGAAATAGGATATGTAATAACATCCAGACTGAACAACATTTGGTATGGACCACAAATGCAGCCCATACCACACTACAATTATAACTGGACAGGGACTTCAGACATGGGGAAAATGTTACCCTGACGTGGTGCAGGTGTGCGTTTTATTTCCTGGATATCACGAGGACAGTTCTTCTCTCCAGCTCTAACCCTAAGGCTGATGAAGTGCCTCCAAGGACTCGTTCCCTGTTTTCTTTAACACAGGCATATAATAACCGAGGCCTTCCCTACGCTTAAACACCTTCACCGTGCAGAGTACGCCTCCTGGGGGTTGTCCCTCACAAATGAATTCACGCGCCACTGATTTCTTCCACGGGATAATTTGTCTTTTAATTTAACATGTAATGAAAAAAACAGTTAAGGTTTTGGATGCTTCCGACCCGCGGTACATACAAACAGTAAAGCAAAGGTGAGAGAGGACACAAGCTTTACTGAAATGGTCTCGTTTTTTGTAATGGCAGAGATGCGTTTCGGCAGGATGTCTTCATCAGCGTCAAAAGACTCTTTGTATGTTTTGATCTGACTGGCAGTGCTTGTTTCAGTTTAAATTATTCTTTTTTTTTTTTTTTACTTTAAAAAAAAAAAACTAAATAAGAAACTGGTGCGAGATCTAAACCTCAGCCTGCATTCCAGTGCTCTATGCAAATACTGCATACACATAATAAACCAACACTTATCCTCAATCAATTTATTGGGATTAAAGCTGGCAACGTGGTGGTTAGCGCTACTGCCTTTATACCCAAAGGTTGCAGCTTCAAATCCCACCTCTAGTAATAGTGCCCATCAGCAAAGTACTGTATTTTACATGAACTGCTTTGGTAAAATTACCCAGGTGTACAAATGGGTAAATAATTGTGAGTATCTTAAGATTGTAAATTGTTTTGAAGTGTCAGCTAAATGTATGAATGTGTTTTCCTCTCCTCTGAAAACAAAATAAAAATTTAGACTATCCCTGCTATTGTATGGGGGAGAGCTGTTCATTAATGTTCTGCAAAGTAAAACTTGCCACTTTCACTTAAGAATTTCAATGGTATATCTCTTGCTTTTTTTAAGTTTACCAGCATTTAAATTACATTACTTCATTCAGCAGATAGAATTCACCAAAGTAACTTCAGCTATAAGCGCACACACACACACACACACACACACACACACACACACACACACACATTCACTGAAACCGCTTGTCCCAAGCACGGTCGTGGAAAACCGGAGCATAACCCAGCAACAGAGGGTGCAACGCTGGAGGAGAAGGGGACATACCCAGGACAGGATGCCAGTCCATCACAAGGCACCCCAAGTGGGACTTGAACCCCAGACCTGCCAGAGAGCAGGACCTAGCCAAACCTATGACGCCACCACACCCCTCTAAGCTATAAGCATTAGCTATTCATGAATTTAGCCAATACTTTTCTCCAAAGCAACTTACAATGTTAAGGTATTTACAATTATTACCCATTTACACAGCTGGGTATTTTTTTTTTTACTGGAGCAATTTTAGGGTAAGGACCTTGCTCAAGGATATAACAGCTGGAAGTGACTCAAACCTGCAACCTTTTGGGACTGAAGGCAGCAACTCAAATCACTACACTACCAGCTTTTTTCACCAGACTGTGTGCACCTGTGAAATATCACATTACCTGTTACAGGCAAAATTAAAAATTTACAGACATCCACGCAGCAACTTTGGAAATCTATGCAAATCTCCGAGCCACTACTTGAGCACTAATAATCACATGCTCCGCCCTCCCCCACGGGATTGGCCAGGCCTCTGTGGGCTCCACCCATTTGGTGACAATAACAGTGCCAGATGGAACACCTCCTCCTTGTTACGGTCAAATCCCTGCAAAGCTAATTCAGTTTACAGCAGACTCCCCCCTGACCTCTACTCTAAAGGCCAATGTAAACAACAATCTATATTTCATACAGAGCTATTTTTCTGCTGACTGAAAAAGTCCATACTATTAATTATTATACTATCAATGTCAATCTACAAACATGCTTCTTTTACCGAAGCCCCTGACAAGATTTTCAAAATAAGGTATTTTTTACACTGCTATCCTAAACCAAACTCCAACCCTGTTCTCATTTGTGAAATACCACTTCTATTTTAATATCAATCATGGTAGGTAGCAGAAAAGTTATTTTAGCACTGGCTTAATCATTCACAAACATTCCAGTAAAAAAAAAAATCACAGGTGCACAAAGTGACCAATAGTGGACCACTGACGATGCAATTGTTCGAAATACAGAAATACTGCATTTAGTAAGTTAACAGGCTGCTTCAGCAAACCTGCACATTGAAATATTTTAAACATAAATACAGTACACAATACTCTAAGGCTGCCCCATACTCAGAGGGAGGAGGCAGGGTAGAGCCACGGGGGAGACATCACCACCGATGTAAATTTATTCCTCTTTGGGCTCCATTTGTACGCGATGAGCCAAAATGATCTGATTTTTTCTAAAAAAAAAAAAAAAAAAAAAAAAAGAGAAAACTGAAATGGGGTAAATACATTTCCCAAAAACTTACTATAGTATGTGGTGTAATATTTTCTCAACTCTATACAAAGATGATGCACATACTTTACAAAATGGCGGAGTAATCCTGTTTAAATTAAGCTGCATCATCCCAAGAAACATCCTGAGCACTCGCCCATTTAAACAAAAGGGGTTCTTTTTGGTTTGCTTTTATTGTGAGACAGATGAAATTCATAACTGTGGTGCGTTGTCAAAATGTTCACAGGTTTCCTCAGATTGCCAGGTCAGCCCTGGCGTTGCTTGTGCCTCGGGTTGGTCTTGCAGTAAACGAACAAGCGCCCCCTCCGGCGAACAAAGAAGCAGTCCTTGCAGCGTCTTTTCAGCGCAGTCTTCGTCTTCATCCCCAGGGCGGGCTGCACAGCGAGGACTGGCGAATGACACGGCCTGGGGAGCTGCGGAAAAGTCCGCAACACGTTTCCAAACATGAGGCGTGGGAATGTTGCGCTGCCGGCAACGGTGAACAGACACCTGTAGGCACTGGACCCAGCGGGGGACGGGCTGGCAGCATGCCTCGTCAAATCACACAACTGTCTGCCAAAGGCGCTGACCACACGGGTAAAGAAAGGGAACGTCATTGTTCCACCCCCTGCAAAACAACAAAAGCACGTGAACACCTCCCTACCGACAAGTTCACACGTGGTGAGGCACAGCGGTTAAGAACTGGGGCTTCTAATCCCCCGGGCTGGGTGTTCAGACGTAGGTTTGAATCTGGCTCAGCTCGTGCGGAGTTTATGCGTTCTCATGTTTGTCTGGGTTTCCTTAGGCTACTCTGGTTTCCTCCCATAGTCCAAAGACACTTGTATTAGGAGAATTGGAAACTAGATCCCCTAGGGCCCCTAGTGTGTGTGAGATTGCCCTGTGATGGAACAGTGAGCATCCCGTCCAGCATGTATCCTGCCTCACCCTATGCCAACAGAAGAATAGGCTCCATACCTTTGCGACCCTGCGCTGGATCAGGGTAATCGATCTTGAACAGGACTGAGGACAAGGTTAGTTTGTTAGTAACTTCCATCAGCATTCCAGGGGGAGAGGATTTAAACCCGGTCCTTCAGCTGTAAATGATGGTTCTAAGATGCACGCTGCTTTCTGGATTAACTAGATAATTCATCTTTCAAATCACAAATGTGATCCACGCCTGCCCTCACCCTCACTGTATTGACACAGGGTAAACACTGGTTTTACACCCTAGTACTTCATCCTGATCCTGGTGTTTGCCAATTCTTGGTTTTCCTAGGCTAGTGATGCTCTGACTGATTGTCTGAATTCAGAATTGCAGAATATACCGCCTTTCGACTCGAGTTCGAATCGATCCCACGCGCACAGTCAGGGCTCAGGCCCTAGTACAACTACAACATAGGGGCTACTACGTTCATTTACATCATTATGCTGCATTATTTGATGCACTTGACTTTTCCCAAAGCGACACACTACTACTACTACTACTACTACGACGACGTTAAAGAATTTACTCTTACAGTAGTGTGTGGATAATTTTTGAAACGTGAACTACTACCTCAGACTCAGCGACCGAGTCAGTATCGTGGGGCCCACACTTCCAAACCAATTTGTAATGGAATAAACAAACGCTTGATAACTGCATTCTCTTACGGGAGACGAAACGCACCTACCTTTACAACCAAACGCCAAACTTTACGAAAATATAGTTCAGCGCGTTGATATTTCTCTCGCTTCACACGAAAATGGAGCTCTCGCGCATTACCGCGAGGCGCCCGTGTTGCTCGTGACTTTGCCGAGGTCACAGCCGAGCCACACGGTTGCGTTCCGCTGGGTCCTTGTGCTCAAGCCAGAGATGCCGAACAGCGCAACTATGCGAGCGCGCGGTGACAAAATTTGACTTCCTGCGTCATACGGGTTAAGTAATCAAGATAGAACAAGCATTTTAAAATTATTTAGTAGGCGGGTGCCGTGACGCCGCGTTAGGACAAGTGGCTATCGATAGTCAGCGAGTGAATGTTAATAGCTGAAATCTGAAGGAAGTGATTTTACTACGCTTGTGTATGTCCGCAAACGCGTCTTCGTCTAGGACCCGGGGCTTCCAACGCGGGTCTCCAGCGTTGTCGTGTTTGCTCCTCCTTCCGGTCTGGGGCTCAGAAAGTATGGCGCTTTCCGCCAGCGCAAGGTTAGTGTCCTTCAGCGGCTCCTTCAGGGCGCTTCTGATGCCTCTGAGGGTGTCGGCGGTGCGCTACGGGGTTCCAGTCTCCAACACGGGAGAGAAGATCACACATACGGGGCAGGTGAGAATAGAGCCGCCGTTGGGACTCGAGTGGGAGGCCTGGCCTCGGCGTTCAGTCAGAGAGACCCGGCGTACACAAATGAATGATCTGACTATTCTATAATTAAATGAATAACAGAATACTTTCTTACACCCGTGTCCTTCTTACATTTTCTTTAGCTAACGTTCTTCTTCAAAGAGAGTGGGAAAGTTAAAGTACTTTACAATCTAGCTAGGGCTAGCATAACTTCAGATGGTGGTGGGATTCGAACCTGTCCCATAGGCCATAGTACTACTACGACGTCATAGTCTACGAAATACATGATCTCGGAAAACAATGAATGCACTACATCAACAGAAGGAGAGGTTTGGATGCGGACGTGATACCTGAGTTCCTTATTGGAAGCGGCAACTCTACCAGAATTAGTTTACAAATGGGACACCAGATGGTTACTTGTTTAAATGAATGAGGGGGTTAACAATCTGGAGCCCCTTCAAGTGTCAGTGTTGGACTTCTCAACAAGGTTTGTGAGAGTGGGACTTTTTTGTCAACATTGAGCGGGTAGTGTTCACACCAGTTGTACTGCAGTCTGAAGGTTGTTGGTTCAAATCCTCCCTCCTGTTTTAATACCCTTGGCCTTGGTCAAGGTAGGTAGGTAGGTAGGTTTTTGTTTAAACTGGTAATTCAGTCAGTTGGTATCTGTGATCTTGAACAAAGGAGTCGGATAAAGAAAAGGATAACTGTTCTTCTTTTCTACTTCACTTTTGTATATGTTAAATGTGTAGCCATAAAAATTCATATTCCACTTGAAACATTAGGCTTCTCGTATTAATCAAACCTCCTGTTTTAGGTCTTCGATGAAAATGATGTGAGAAGAGCCCGATTCATTGGCAGGCAGAAGGAGGTACGTTTTCCTGCATTTCATGAACTCTGTACTGTTATCAATTGATCACTTAATAATAAAACATTGTAATTTTTCTTCAAGGAAAAATAATTACATAAGCTTTTGTGTATAGCTGTGTTTGTATATAACTTTGTGTTATCGAGTGCTCTTTTCAGCACAGTGAGGCAGAGACTTTAACAGTTGTGCCAAAACATTAATAATAAAAGAGGAATAATGCAAGAAACATGATTGTAAAATAAAACAGAAATAATAATGCTGAAAACATTATCTCTAAAGGTAACAGTAGGAAACTAAACCAGCTGGTAGATGAGGAGAGGAAAACAAAACTATAGCCAAGAAAAATTGGAGGAAAATAAATTTCAGGGGTCCAAGTACCTATGGTGGCCCACTGTAGATGTCGGGGGTGTATTTTGTATTAATTCTTAATACATAAGTGCTTAATCCCATTAATGTGTTTCATGATACGTAACTACTTTGATCATTTAAAGTGAGAAAACAGAATATTGGCCATCCTGGATGGATGCTTTTAGGAGTCAGTGACTTGGCAGTGGTTTTTCTCTGCGCTATGTTCTGGGGTTATGCATATGAAAAAGCCTCCAAACATTTGCTGTCTTTAGATGCAGTTACCCTAGTTGTCTCACTGACTGTTGCAGTTTCTCTGTCTTGACCTGCAGGTGAATGAAAACTTTGCCATTAATCTGGTGGACGAGGAGCCCATTTCCTACGTGGAGACCAACGTGGTGTCGTGCGATGGAGGTGGAGGTGCTCTGGGCCACCCTAAAGTTTATATAAATCTGGTAAAGATGTCAATTTTAGGCACTGCACAGTCTACCACTGTTACAAGTTAAGCTGCATAATGTTTGAGTTTTTCTGACTGTGGCAAATATTCCACTGGGTATGTATTATGTCATAGTTGAACTTGTTTAATTTCTGTTCCCTTGTCCCTCTGTAGGATAAAGAAACAAAAGTTGGCACTTGTGGATACTGTGGCCTGCGATTTCAGCAGAAGCATCATCACTAAAGCAGCTGCTCCTGCCAATTACATATGTTGTCTACTATTGTGCAAATAAATTATTTTCTGTTGAAACGATATATCTTGTGTGTTTTGTGTTGATAGCTCTATCTCAGAGAATAGACCAGTTTACACAGTCATGGTGGCTAAAGGAATGGAATGTTGGAAAAATGAAATTAATATGCTTCTGAACTATTTGTTTGAATTAGACAATTTAAAATGTAATTGTTTTAAACAGATTTCAAAAGCCTGACATGTCCTTCCTTATATATATACTGTATAGTAAGTATTTTTTTTAGAATGATTATCTTGTAATAAGGCTAAGTTCAATCAATTCTCATGATAACCTGGGCATGTTTATAAATTACTAGATTGTCTTTCTCACAGGCAATTTTATCTTTCAGTTGCCAAACATGTCTTTTTTTTTTTTTTTTTTAAACTGTGAGCCTTGAACACTAATTTTAATATGAAAGCTTAATTATCTCTGCATGGATGTCTGATGACCACCTCCAACTCAACCTCTCCAAAATAGATTGTTCATCTCTCAGCTGGCCTGTCCTCCTGTCACGATCTCTTGATCAAAGTGGACAACTTGCTCATTTTGCCTACCTCCTCAATTTGGGAGTGATGATTGACTCAAGTCTGTCTTTCTCTCAGCACATCAAAGCCACAACCTGGACTTGCAGATACATCTGCAGGATCCATCATTAAATCACAACTGACTCTGCCCAACTACTTGTCTAGGCCATGGTGACATCCCGTCTGGACTACTGCAACCCTCTCCTGTCTGGTCTTTGTGCTACTGCCATCAAACCTCTACAGCTGATACCGAACGCTGCTGCACGAGTTGTGTTTGACTTTCCAAAACGCTCCCATGTATCTCCTACTCATTTCTCTGGACTGGCTTCCTATAGCTGCCCGGATCAAATTTAAGACCCTGGTTATTGTCTACAGCACCAATAGAACTGCTCCCAGCTATTTACAGGATTTGGTCAACCGCTACACCGCAGCCAGGCCCCTTTGCTCGTCTACCTCTGCCTGCTTAGTGGTCCCGTGCACAAAAAGTAAAGTGTGGAGGTTCTCATTTCTGCCTCCATTGTGGTGGAATGACCTCCCCCTCTCACTCAGAACTGTTGAAACTGTCTACATTCAAGAAGGGTCTGAAAACTCACCTTTTTTGGACTCACTTTGCCCCTGATGTCTGAAGCTCATGTATGGTGTAAATGTTCATGCACCATAACTTTATGATCATGCCCAGATATGCCTTTACACAGCCGTTACTCCTATATTGTATGTAAATGTATGTGTACCTTTTAAAAAAAAATGTAGGAAGGTGATCATAATTCATCTATTGTGAGTTTTAGGCACCTACTCGTGTGATGAACACCGGTGCATAAAGTCGAAAGAAACTAAGTTCACTTAAGAATCACATGTCTGCAACTTTGTCTCTCTTTCTCCTAATGTAATGCACATATTGTATTTCTCTGAGATGCATGTTGCTTTGCAGAAAAGCTTCTGCTAAATGAATAAATGTAAATAAAGTATACTTATGTTTAACAATTAAACAAATAAGCATTGTCTTTCTATTGGTAATGGCAGAAGATATTTTATTTTTTCTGGATCTTTACAGGAGGCTCCTGATATGTTGCACAGATGGATTTTTTTTCCCCAAGGGTCATCTTATCTGCATGAATTAGTGCTTTAATAAAAATGACACCCAAAATTACCCTGTTTATTTTATTATGAATTACTCTCGTGTTTTTGGCTTTTCATTTCTCACAGAAATAAACTAAAGGTTTTATTGGTAAAGGGAATTTTTAATTCAGTTTGCAAGTATATGAACATGCTTCATACATTCAAAGTATATTAATCCATCTCACAAGTAAACACATACGGGATGCAGGCTGTATTAAATCCAAAATGTATTCACTCTCCATAATGTACAAACAGTCCCCTAGATGTTTGTGTTATATCCAGCCTGCTGTCAGTTTGTCATATACTCTTATCCAACCATATATTGCATATTTACCTTTAAAATGCATCTTACATCCAAACATGTATGAGATGATTATCTATGTGGTGAATTTACTCACACATTTATCAAAATTGTAAAATCAGGGTAATATTGATTAAGAATAGAAGTATTCCAAATGACATTTTCTCCCATGTTCATATATATATATATATAATATTACGTGTTGTAATTTCGTGTTTCAGCTATAATTTTGGAGCAGTTAACTTGATACCATTATCTGTTTCACATTTATCCCTTATTTGTATGTTGTACTGCAAAATGTAGCAGTTTATTTGACAAATGGATTGCTTTTTGGCCTATTTAATCATTTAATTCATTTTAGTTACAGAAGATAGGAATATAATATTTATACCTTTCTTAAAAGAAAAGAGCCTTCGTTGTCTTCCTTTTCAATTTGAAATGAATCTGGTAGGATCTGGTCTGATGAAGAACACTCGAGTGGAACAATACATATTTGAGGAAGATCATATATATTTTATCAGCCTTATTCTCCGTTGGGTTTGCGAGGCCGAAATTGCCCCATGCATACAAGACGGCCTGTCTCTACTAGTGCGTGCAGCAAATCCAGTTTTTCCACATGGATGTTTCCAGGGAGAACAAAGAGCACTCAGGCTCATATAACTGGCACCGGTGACACCGAGAGGCAGCCTCATGTCTCAAAACATTACTCATTTTTCCTCTTTTTTCTTCTCATAATTGCACCAGATGATTAACTTATTTGAATTACTGTGTATAATGAATCTATATATGGTAACATGGTGCAACCAACAGGCTTGTTCAGTCAATAACATGGAAAACTAAGTATATTATCAACATTTCAGTAAAAACAAACATGCATGTTATCCATCCCTGGAAAGAAGTTATTTTATATTACTGCGGAGATCTCTATCAATGCATATGTAGTGTTGAAATTACTTCTTGCTAACAAGCTAGGATTTTTGTACAAATTACGGCATTTGGAGATGAATTTGCACATCTTGGGACATGACTGCTTACAAAAGCAAGCGTTCCAAGCTGAAGATTGTACAGACTTTCCCCACTATGTGGAGCCCTGTACGAATCCTATAAAATATTTCAGGCTCACGGAAAAGACACATTTTAACCTAGAATCAAAAAATTATAAAAATAATAACTAATGAAACATCAGTTTGGGTCATTAAGTCATTTCACTAACAGATGAAGAATAGATGCAGACACACGATTCTCAAAGTCAAATAGTCCAATGCCACTGTTTTCTGCCAAAATATATTACATGAGTTGCTGCATGTCGAACTGAGAGATGATACATTTACATTTATTTATTTAGCAGATGCTTTTCTCCAAAGCGACTTCCAATGAACTCTATGTAGTGTTATCAGCCCACACACCTTATTCACCAAGGTGACTTACACTGCTAGATACACTACTTACACTGGGTCACTCATCCACTGTAACCATGTGTTTTCAACTTGATGCAGGCGGATACAGGAAGCCAGTGAGGATAGACGAGGACAGGAGGTTCATAGAAAAGATCTGAAAAATCGAACACAAATTATGTCGTGGCATTCCAGATCATTTGGAGAGGTTTGATAGAGGAGGTAGGAAAACTAGACAGGATAGAGTTGCAATAGTTCAGGCGGGGTATCGCCATGGCCTGGACCAGGAACTGTAGTGTGTAATGTGAGGTAAGGGTGGATCCTGTAGATTTTCTAAAGAACACATCTGAAGGATTAAGTTATGGCTTCAATGTGATGAGAAAAGCAGACATGAGTTGATTGTTACTCCCAAGCTTTTAATTGAAGAAGCATATGAAAGAAATTAATTGTCCAGTTTGACAGAGAGTTTCTGATAGGTGGATGCTTCACCTGGGAGGCGAAGGATCTTGGTCTGAGAGAGGTTGGCATGTAGATGGCCATTAGTCATCCAAGCAGAGATATAAGGGAAAAAGAGTACTCATTTAGCAGATGCTTTCTCCAATGCAACGTACATCTCATAGAAAATATGTGTTCATTACATTAGGAGAAAGAGACTTAAATGCAGACGTGTGATTCTTAGGTGCAGTTAGTTTGTTACTTTCCTCCATATGAACCAATGTTCATCACACGAGTAGTTGCGTAAAATTTTATCCGAAAGTTAAGATTTACGATGGAATGAAAGGAAGACAGGGAGGCACGCCGAACCACTTGGTAAGACCTACCTATTAGGACAAGTAAGGACAGCATGATCCAGCTGTTGAAGGTGTCCTTGAAAATGTTAATACACGTGTGCAGAGAAATCGTATTTGTAGAGTATCAAGGTTTCGAATGGATGTCTTCATTTAACATGTTCCTAGTGCCCACTCTGTCCAAGACATTGTTTAGCCTCATATGTACGTTCTTCACAGTTAAAGTCATTACTGCCCTTTCTTGTCTTGTTATTTCATTTTACTTCCCTGCAACTTGGGCCAAAATCGGACACGTGAAAATTCATTGTAGGTAGGGCCACTTTCTCAGGCACTATCAGCATTAGTAGATAATAAAGCCGAATGCTGACAGATCTCCGCATCGCCGGGTCGTCTCCCTCTTGCACAGTGACGAGCGAGTCCACCAAACATATATAATTAGTTGGCCCACCGTTTGAGAGCTGTCACATTATACCTGCAGCCCTTTAGGGTGCTACAACTCCCTGTAACCAATTACCCCCAGTTTCTATAAGTCACCAGGGATTACAATGTGACCTTTTGAGAAAACAACGTCTGTGTGTGTGCATGTGTGAATGTGAGTGTGTGCCGATGCTTTTATAAATCAGCAGCAGTCATCTGATCAGTGGCCACTAACTAAGTTAGGGGAAACTGCTCTCTCTGTGGTGTCCGCACTTTTACTCACGAGGCCTGAAACACCATATGTGTAAGATCATGTTTCTTTCTCTCTCTCTCTCTCTCTCTCTCTCTCTCTCTCTCACCCAGTCCTTAAATTCACAGCTCAAATAGTTGAGGCAACGGAGCACAGATAGTCCTCATTCAATAGACAGTCCAGAGATTTGAATCTTATCATACATACCTCTTGGAGAAAATGAGGGAGCCTACCAGTAGGCTAGGGGTGTTCATCCCTGGCACACCTGAGGCACCCATGCAGTTCTGCTCTGGAACCAAAATGCATGAAGACTCCAACATCTGCATTTCCGTGACACAAATCATACCAGCATCTTCTTTTCCACTGGATAGGTCATGTTTTCTCTGTAGAGTCTTCAAACTTCCTTCCGCAGTCTGCATTATGGAAACATAAATCCTATTAGGTCTGCTTATAATAACTATACTTTGAAACATTCACTTATCTGGAAATTACATACAATTTGAAGTATGATGTGATGATTTTTATATTATTTCTATCAAATGGTAGTAAAGCATAGTAACCGTGTTGATGATATAATAACTTATTTGTGTTTCTTAGATGTTTTCATTCAATGCTACAAATTACCACGTGTATTTATATATTTTTATGGGCAATTACATCTGGCTGTTGAAGTACTGGAATATCTTTATCAACAGTAAGGAGTCTCAGACCTTCTCTGGGCTTGAATACAAACTTTTGCCATGATGTCAGAAAAAATAATATACCTACCTGACTGTAAATATTCATTCTATACTACTTTGGGGAAAATATCTGCTAAAATGAATAAATGTGAATGATTGTGTCTGGACTGAGCATATCAAGACCTTCCTCACACAATGCAAAACAACTGCTCTTTCTGCCTAATGTGGGGAAGCAGAAGTACCTTACAATCTAGTTGCTAAATATCAACAAGCTGTAAAACAGTGTAGATAGGATGGGATGGAATGTATGAGATGAACACATTCTATGTTTACTTCATTGATTGTGCATGAGAAGGTGGCCTCCTCATATTAACCATTAGGGTAATGTTACTGGATTCTTTTCAATAAGATCTAGCAAAAACAATAATTTGCAAAGAGACATTCTTCAGACTCTTTCTCAAGATGAAATAAAATATAAAAAACCAAAAGGCTGGCTTTGCGGGATCAACGTCCTAGTTAGCGAGAAACATCCCATGCGGATATCCATAGGGTCTTTGTGTCACACACTTTGGTGAATTTTAAAGGCAAATAAAATCTATAAGCATTTTAGGAACCGTTTTATACATGTTCCTAAGACAGTTAATCCTTTTCATCTCACCTGCATCTAAGATGAATAATTCTTGAACTTGTACCTGCAGTCTTGAAACTGGTATTTTCTGAAAACGAAAATTACAATATTGGAAATGTATGTTTCTCACAGCTTTCCTCAACAAAATGATAGCAATTTTCAGTAAAGTGTAATTGTTTCCCAAAATTATGATAATGATGATGATGATGACATTTACATTTATTAATTTATTGGGTGCTTTTCTCATAGAAAATACAATGTGTGCATTACACTAGCAGATAGGAAGGCTATATAAATGACATTACTGACGATATATAATGACGATTATTATTATTATTATTATTAAGAAGAAGAAGAATGTTACAAATCACCTTTAATTGCATTTAATGAGAAATAATAATAATAATAATAATAATAATAATAATAATAATGTTTATTTGCCCCATTTTGCTGAAAAACACATACTATGGCTTGGGGAATGAAGTTAGTTCGCGTAAGCTTTGAAAATCTCTTCCATGAGCACGTACCCTGCTTAAGAAAACAGTCAGGAGTTTTAAAGTATCCGTGGAAAATTATGTTATCGTGTTTGTTTTTGTTTTTCCCAATGTATTCTTCTTCTTCTTCTTCTTCTTCTTCTTCGTCTTCTTATTATTATTATTATTATTATTATACAATAAATCCTTAACAATCCTAATAATAATAATAATAATAATAATAATAAATCCTTCTCGTCTGCTGTCTCTTTTAAGGTGTTTTCTCGCAGTCTCCGCGTCTCCTTCTCTACAGCGCTCTCAGGGGACACAACCGTCCCATCTGCTGACTCACTTTTAAGGCACCACGCGTTTACTGCGGTGAAACGCTGTTCATGAAGTTTAAGCGCTTACCGTATGTTCTCGCTGTAGGAGAATTTAAAAAGAGCTCCATTCCTTGTAGTCAATGTCGTTGAACGAAAAATGTAACGGGCTACTGGTACAGTTCTGGGGACTGAGAAAAAGAGGTTCTTGTAGCGACCTCCCACACACTCGTTAACAGACACACATAGAAACATCCTCACCGACCTCAAGATCATGTACTCTCGTTGCCCTTGTTTGAAGACGAATTCCACATGCCATTATTTCATGGGATTAATTTAATTCGCTTCTTTGGCTCCGTTTGCGACCGAGCGGCGAGGAGAAACCGGGAACTTTTATCGTACCACCGTACAAAAAATAAAAATCAGAGCTGAGTGTGTCAGCCTAAATATGTATCTTCAAAATTTTCAAAGGTTATTATTATTATAATATTATAATTATTATCTGTCAACAACAATAATAATAATAATAATAACAATAATAATAATAATAATAATAATAATAATAATAATAATAATAAGAATAAGAATAAAGTAATGCGATTATTGATTAGTTGAAAAAGGTTGGCATATAATATGAAGAAAATATCAAATAGTTTTGGAGGTCTTCTTTCAAGTTCTATATCTAATTACTAGTGCTACAATTTTATTTATTTATTTATTTATTTATTTATTTTAATTTAATTTATTTGTTTTTAGAAATGAGCTGTTTGAACTTCAGTAATCGGTAAAGCGACTTGCAAATCGATTTTGCCTTCTCTTGTACTGCAGAACTATATGTGGGCTTCGATGCTCGTGGACTCTTTGCATTTCAGGACCAAGGACAGCAACCCGAGGCGAACCAGGTATCACTGACACAACCCTTGCAAAAAGCGATTTATTTTAGTGCACAAACTATTCACATGGTTCCTGTTTCAGGAAAACTGTGCAGTCATGAAAAATTTTGGGAAAATGACCACGGACAGACGAAGGCAGAGCTTTAAATAATATTTCTTAATATAAAAATTCTACATGCTCGCCCGCCATATAGCAAATGTAACCCTAGGTCTTTACAGAAAGTCTACATGCGTTTTAACTAAATAAAATGTCTGCATTTAGGTGTCTAACAGGTGAATTATTCTATCGCCTAAATAATGATAGAATCATTATAATCCATTATGAACATTTTTATTTTCACCTCTTAAGCATCATGTCACAGACTCTTCTTCAGACGTGCTATTGGATCTTGATGTCTGCTAAGAGCAGAACACTTTGCTCCCCATTTTGGAAAATGCCATACTGTCTTTATTTGATTCTTGGAGTGGTAAGGAAGTCACATCTTTTACTGCGTTGTTTCTCACCGAATGTCCGATTACACATTGGTCAGCTTTGTGTGCTGCCCAAGAGGCGGCGGTGTCGGCCAAAGCCTGATTCAAAGACCTGTGCCTGAAGAGGGGGTCATGGAAGACCCCATCCACCCAGTTCCTTAAGGTGGCAACCGGTGAGTCCTGTTGCCTGTCCATGTTGTTTGTAGAGGAGGGTAACTCTAGAGATGATGGACATTTATGCATGCATGAAGGATATTCACTTGGGTTCAAAGAGGTGGCAGTTTGTGCAAGTGACCAAATTTTTGGTTTGTTCTCTAGTATTTGGTTTTCTTCCAGGTAAAGTGTTTTTGGCAGACTTTCGTTGTTCACGTTGTGTTCGCAGGTCTCCGGTGTCCTTTTGAGGCAGGCTTTGGTCAAGTCCTCATTAGCCTCGAGGCAAACTGCAGGGGTCGTTTCTTTGACACCATCACCCTGGAAATCTGATGTCCTCATGTGGGAGTTCATGTGATACTGATGCTTTATATTGCATTCAGAACTTTCAGACTCAATGGAATTGAAGTTCTCCAAATCATTAAGCTGCAGGTGTTTATGTCTGCGGTCTTGGTATTCTGAAATCAAGAGAGATGCCACACTGTAAAAATCTAGAACTAGAACATTTTGTGCAGCAGTACAGTTAAAAGTTCACAAACTGCTGGCTAAAACAAATTTGGTAGTGGAAAAGTCAGGATAAAAAAGCCAATGTACAGTTAAAATACAATTTTAACCATAAGACGTATAATGTATTACTTTAGTTCTGAAATCTGTGGACAATGTATCACTGTGTATCTCAGTTCAACTAACCATCGCCTTTTGCTTCTCTTTTGATTTTCTCATCCCGCTCATCGTCTTCATCGTCATCATATCCTTTTTCTTCAGAACCCTTAGATCGAGGAGGCCATGTCATTTTATTTTCCTTCTTGAGTCTCCTCCTGGCATTCGCGAACCAGGTGGAGACCTGGGTGAGGGTCATCTTGGTGATGATGGCCAACATGATCTTCTCTCCTTTTGTTGGGTAGGGGTTCTTGCGGTGTTCCTGGAGCCAGGCTTTGAGGGTACTAGTTGTCTCTCGTGTAGCATTTTTTCTTCGTGCCCCTGCATCTATCGAGCCATATCTAATGGTGAAGAAATGAAAAGTCAATCATTCAGTTGTCCTTCTTTGAGTCTGGTTACTACACAATTATTAATCAGCTTTAACAAATTGGGCATTAGTTAAAACCTCTTGTTGCTTAGTTTACACTTCATCCAAACTGGGACGTTTTTAATGCTTTGAAGGAACATGTATGATGAATAAATAAAAGAAAAATGTATGTATCCTTGCTCCTTAATGGCATAAATCTCCACTAAGGCTTGAACCCACAACCTACAGGTCCAAAGTTTATGTGGCTGTCCTCAATTAAAAGTATTTTGTGAGTATCAGATAAATCAACTCCCATCTTTATCAGTAGTTCAGTGCTGCCCAGTGCCACATTTTTTTCGTTATTTAATTGCTAAAATTAGAGCTAAAGACGAGTTTTACAGTCAGAAATACTGACACAGTTTTAAACTTATGAAACCGCGCATGTATTTAACGAGCAAACAATCTGGTCATACCAAAATAAAAATATTACATACATAAAAAGAAAGAAAAAATAGACAAAAGCTGACAAAATCACAGCGATAATAATTTTCAACACATCTTTCAGACACCAATATGTAAAAAATAAGCTCATGTTTGTTAAAATGTGGGAACTTAACTTTGTGTCTTTATATTAACTGAAACTTCGCTATATATAATATGTCATAGAACTGGGCTCATTGCTTTTTCTCCTGCTGCTGTTACCTGTCGTACTGGTAGTGGCCCAGAGCGGGGTCATAGGGGCAATAACCCGCAGACTGAGGGATTCCCGCAGCCGCCGGTGCGCCTCCGTCCTTCGCGTCAAGTGCGCTCTGAAAAACACAGCGACTCCACACTCACTGTCTCTCATATTCATATCTTTTCATCACTCTCGGAAACAATTCCTTCAACCGATTGCAGTATTTTTCAGCACAACTAACATAACTAATCCCAGAGACTGGTACAATAATAATTATCGCTCAGCGTGTATCCCATCTATATCGTAACACTAAATTTCTCAGAAAAAAAATGAGTCTTGTTGTTACAACTATATTTCATTCATTATATCAAGTTTTTTTTCCAATGGCTATTATGTCAAATATTTTTTTTTTAATTTTTGGAAAGCATATTTTCAAGAGAATTGATTTTATAGAACGCATTAATATGCCGTGTTTAATGTTGTCAGTCATATTTTAACAAAGAATAAGGACGGTAATAGTGGTTATGTAAGAAAAGACACACATACACACGCGCGCGCGCACATTGCTCGTTTTTAAGATGGGGCCGTCTTTATCTTATATTTAGGCGACTTCTATCGATCAGAGCAATCTATTAAATGTTGTAATTGTATATATTTTTTGGATTGTAGATATACTGTAAATATTGAGTTATACCGAGCTGGTCTCGGCAAACGTTTGCAGAATATCGAAAAGGTCTCATTTTAATCACCATCATCAAAACCATAATACCGGTCATAATCAAAAAAGGTCGATACCCAACAATGCAGTCCTCCAATTACCAGGTAATTGGGACCTCACAACCGAGCAGAACACATGATTAACTGCTCCCGGTGTTAAACATTTCAACTTCATAGCATTTCTCAAAGTTCTCAATGAAGTTGTATATACAATAACAGCAGTAATAGTCACGGAAGAAGAAATGAGAGGCTGCTTACCAAGGAGTATAAAGCGGACGCGTCGCTTCCATAATTCACATAATTCCCGTAGCCCTGGCTGCCCGGGTACGAGTTTCCATAGAGACCGAGTGTGGCGGCGGGGCTGAGCTCGCGCCGGGCCGTGGCCAGCAGTCTGCTCTCATAGACCGGGCAGTAGACTGCGGTCTGGGGAGAGGATGGCACCACCGCCGGATCCGGCACAGCCCTGCCGCTGGGCTCGCAGCAGGAGGTCAAGGAACCGGTGGCCATCAGGAACTGATCACATAGAAAGGCACACTCATTAATATTGCAGCGCATGCTATTGGTACTACTCTTATTAAAGCTGACGACTTTGCCGGAGGCGACTTACAGCGCCGAATAAACAGCTTCACAAGGCTTTACCCATTTACAGAGGCGTATTCTTACCTTATCAAAGCGGGGTACAGCAGCAGGAGTGATAACGGGATTCGAACTCGCAATCTTGAGATTATAAAACTACACTACAGCCCTTCCAACACTACCTGCTGGCCCAAGTGATGATAACTGATTGATTCTCAGCTCAGTTACATGCAGAAACACGGGATATTATATGAAGCAAATCGACCTTTCTTGTTTTTTACTCCTGAGTGCAGCAGAATTATTGTAAATGCGAACCCTCGTCTACATGCTCTCGATTACCTGATACACACTTGCCTATCGAGGGTAATTGCATAGAGCCATGATTCCAGAGGCGTTCATGGAACATGAAGCGCATCGCATGATCTGGCTCCAAAACTTCAGACGGACCAATGAATAAGAATCATGTCAGAACCAAGGCGTTACAAGCGAAGCGAAGCTACGGCTCGCTTCAGGTGATGGAGGGTCTTTCTCCTTCCTCCACCCCGGACCCCTGGAAGCTGTTCCCGTTTCTTACTTAGTATTCGGGTCTCGATCGCGCTTACCTGCGGTGCCGACGGGTAGGGGTATCCGAGCTGAGGATATGACATGGCACAGCAAGGCGAAGTGAGTGAAGGGAGCGCCTCGCTGCGATCCGCCCCGGAGCAGCAGCCGAGCGCGGAAGAAGGGTGTGAGGACACACTCGCCGAGGTTTATAAGGAGATGCACAGCGCCGTGCATAATGCGATCACGGCGCTTCTTCTTCGCGGGTTTCCACCAAGAGAAGAGGAGCCGCCGGGTCGTCGCCGCCGCCTCCGGACACGAGCGAACGGGGCTGCGCGCGTCCGGCGAGCTCCGCGCGTTAATAGCCCATTTCTCGAACGCATAAATTACATTCATAAAAGGGGAGCATAAAACAGGTCGTCGGCGAGGCGCGTGGATTTAAACGCGAGCCGCACTGACGTCAGACAACCCAACTTCAACGCTGTACTTTTCTTTGGACGGAAAACGCTAGAGATCTGAATTTTCAATGAGGGGGAAAAAAATCATGCATATTTCACATGAACTCATAGCAGCATTACATGTAATACTCTATATTCATAGATTATGAACAATGAGCGCTGATGAATTACATGCGCATACGTACTCAGACTGTAAATCCTCTATAAGAGCAGGTTAGGGTGACAATACTGTAAATACTGCATTGCACATCATTTAGTAAGACATTGTTTATGTAAACAACATCTGTGGAAGAGATTAAAAAACGAGGTTATAAATAATCCAGGTCGCATCGTCTAGGAAATCTATGTACTTTAAAACGACTCGTACTTTGCGTTATTAAAAACTTGGTAGCTCAGGTGTCTAAGCAAAGAATGACAATGAGATGATCAGTAATCCCACTGGAATTACGAAGTCAGGTGTATCTGATTATATATTCCCTGTACTTTATATGATTAAAATAAATGAAGGAGAGATGAGTGTCTGTGTGAATCTGATTTCCTTAAAGAACAGCGCTCCAGTCAAGCACCGCCTGGGGTCACACTCCAATTAATCACCATGTATTATTACTACTTTTTCCACCTCCCCAGCTGGATGACTGCCCACACTGACAGCTAGATTGAGGGTGATTGATGACCAGGTCCATCCAGAGACCCGACTAACATAATATAATATTGTCGTCATAATTGCTTTCATTTGGAAATGAAAGTACTGCTCCCCAAATTAAGTTAAACTACATGACTTCAATAATTACATTAGAAGAGGTCCGAAAATAATAAATAATGTGTGAAAGTGGATTAGTGAAATACACCCCCCGAAATATTTGTGTGTGTGTATGTATATCATGTGTATGTGTATGTATATGTGTATGTACAGTATATATATGTATGTATATGTATATGAATTTGTATATGTATGTATATATGTATAAACCAGAATGACTACCAATATGATGAATGCATTTATCGTCTAAATGTCATTGTTCTTGTAACAACTCCAGGATTACGTTAAATATGACGAGAATACAGAGTTGAGGAGTGTTGCTCTCTCTTCATTAAAAAGTGTTTTATGGAACATGGAACTAATCTAGTAGCTCAGACTCGTTGTAAGAATCTATGCCGCATCCGACCACCTCTTTTCAGAACCTCGATGGAATTAAACATTGATGATGCGCCACTGGACTATTGTCAGTTGGGCAGGAATCTAAGTAAAATGTAGTAGTGGTCAGAGTTACTGCCTTTGGACTCAAGGGTAGTAAGTTTTCTCTCCAGCCGTAGTACCCTTGAACAAGGTATTTACCCTCAGTTGCTGCAGTAAAATTGCACAGCACTATAAATGGGCAAATAATCGTAACATTATAACTCGCTTTGGAGAAAATCGTCAGCTAAATGACTAAATTTAAATATGTAAATGTAAAACGTAGATAAACACAACTGAGTTGCTTGAAATCCACTTTCATTAATGCTGCTTTATGAACTTTTTCTGGGCGAAGTGCAAAACCCCGACAAATAAGTGCAAAACCAGAGCCGAGCGACAGCATCTTCTTTGAGATGTATGAGGGCACGTGACATGTCTGCAAACACTTTCTTTTTTTTAAAAAAAAAAAAAAAAAATCATTATTCCTTCAGTTGTTGAGCAATAGTGAAGTGATTAAATTTTGTTTTTGTTTTTTTTTTTTTTGTTAAACTTTTTGTAGACCGTGAACTATGACTGAAAAATTATTATTAACATTAAATAATTTTACTAAATATGTGCGAATAATTGCTTGTCATTCCGGAAAAAAAATATTAGTCTTTAAAGATGTGTTCTGAGGAATGTAGCAGTTTGCCAGTTTCTGGGAACCTCAGCAAAGATATGAGAGAAGTCGTTAAAAATGACGAATAATGAAATAAACACACCTGCTGCGCGGTAAAATAAATGGTAAAATCACCGTGAACACATTTGAAAGTAGCTGAACAACTTATTCACAGCTTTGTTTAATTAAGAAATAGGCTTACACCAACCATACAATGAATTTACTTGGATAAACAAGTATATTTCAGAGCAAAGAAAAATAACAAAAAATACCTTATTTTATCAAATGCTGGCCCCTTTTGCTCTAAGAAATTCAGTTTCTGTTTCTCTTGGTCGATATTTTGGTTTCAGTGCTGCACAGGACAGGGATTCAGTCTGAGAGAAGATCTGAGCTCAAGTGGGTTAGCTCTAAAACAGTTTTAGCCACCACTGATTTTCAGTTTCTTTCCTACCCTCCAATTAATGCAGTTATAGCATCCAGTTACACCCACTGAGGTAAAGTGTCCTATGAAGGCCTTTGGAATTTTTCAGAAGCAGCCGTAGTATCAACGGTTACAGCAACAGCTCATCACAAGGGAGGGTTCTGTGCCATTTCACTTTCAACATCAATTTCAATTCATTTTATAGAGCAATCTTCTCACCAAGATGACTTGGAGCACTGAACAAAGTTCAGGATACAGTACAAAATGCAATACGTTGATATTAAGATAAACAAGTTGGCAGCTGAGGAGAGGAAAACAAAACAAAAAAAAACCTCGCACTGCAAAGAAGAGGAATGAAATGAACCCCTTGGGATTCAAGTACCAGTGGTTGTCCAATCCTCTTGGGCATTCAGATGTGGTGACAGGGGGCCTTTGTCGATATGTCTAGAAAAAAAGACCTTTTTGTTCTGCTTTCTGTAGTACATCTGAAACATACAGAAGTCCATGCCTTTATCTTTTATTCTGTCAAAGAAAACCAGTCTACGTGAGAAGTTCAAGGACACTTCCACACACCGATAGACAGAGCTGGTGCTCCGCTCCTGATGGCTTCCCACCATGACCACTGACAGGCTGAGCGTGTTACAGGTCACTTAACGTGCATAATTAATGAACGGGATTGTGCACTCACTTTCCGTAGTCTATTAGCTTGACCTCTTCATAAACCGATGCGTAGTGTCTTCACATGAACGTCATACTGTATTTAGACTTTTTTTTCATAGATTTGTATAAAGTCTGATTTTTTTTCACCTCATTTCACTGGCCATTCAGTCTGAGCATATGAATACATTGCTGGCAGTAAATCTGTCTGTATACTTTTAAAAGATGGTCATAGGTCAATTTGCAAATGGTATTTGGAGACAAAAAAGCACAATAATAAATACAGTTTATGAAACATAATTTGTCCAGACTTTTCAGAATATATAGGGATATATTAAAAAATAAATGTGTAGAATTTTTTTTAAATTTTCAGAGATCATTTGGTAGCTGAGCTGCCACAAGAATTTACCAACATTACTGTTTCAAAACACTTTTGTCAAATACAAGGGCTGTGCTAACCAGGATTTGGAAATATGTTTGCTCTTTTGTAACTCATTCAATATAGTCATATATTGTCTACATTTAGAACCTTTAGTGAAGTGTTGATTATTTACCTCACGAGCACAAATGATTAAAAACAGAAAACACTGTGATCTGATGAGCAGTTCAATGTACCATGGTAAGAAAAAGTCTTAAAATGAGCAAAAACGTTGACATTAAGGGTTGAACAGTGAAGTGATATTTCAGGAATTAATAGTCAGTGGAGGGTTTTCAATAAATGGAAGAAATGCACAAAATTGGAGGAAAAGTGTACAGTACATTAAATTAACAGTATAATAAGCACACTATTTCTTCATACTAGCAATGTGTGTATTCAGTATAAGAGTTTGCTTGGAGCATTTTATATATATGCTCCTTAAATCCAGTGCTGAGAGTGAAATTGTTCATTCAGGATGTTGTGATACCCACAGGGACTTGCGAACCACACTGTAACTCATCAATGTGATCCTGATGATATTTCACATAACAATATGAGGGATGCAACTTAATTGTTAACCAACAATAATAAACACTATGACTGCATTAACCTTCTTTTTGCTTCAGATAATTATAAACTGTCCTCATGCATGCTTCGAAATGGAGAGAGGAGTACATTTCCATTACTCACCTATGTTTTAATGTGGTAACAGCTCACTAAGAGGCCCAGAAAGCATCTTCATGCTAAACAGATATTAAAAATGTATAGTCTGCATACTTTCTGGTCAGGTCATTTTCAAATGTGCCTTTGTTTCCATTCCCAGTGATTGAAGGAATTTGTGATTGGGTTTCCACACCTTGCCTCACTCTCCTGTGATATTAATATACCTCTGTCATTCAGAATATTTCCAATAGCTGGATCTTCTGGTAACGTAAAATATGGGGAGCAAAGTAATAAAGGTGCATTAGCACCTAGTAGGCGCATGATGTATTAATGACCATAAGTGGCATCTCTCATGGCTGATCAAGGATTAATACACTTTTACTCCAAAATGTGAAGACCTCTGATTTTTCAGGGTCATTAGGTTTTTATCTGAATAACAGGCAGGGTCTGGAAGGAACTGTACTTTTTGTAAGTTATTTATGAGGCCCAAATCCACAATAATGCAGGTAAACTAATGTGGAGAAATGTGTGTATGTGTGTGTAGAGGAGTACCCTTTGCCAACAGCATTAGGTCCCCATTTAAGTTTGACTGAAGCATCACCAGTGTATTCATACTATGTGTCTCAAATTTACACTTTCTCTTCTGTTCCCGGTGAATTTCAGAAGGTAGTTCTGGGATTTTACTGTTCGTGGAAAGTTGAACAAAAGCCCCTCCAGATGGCCTCACTGCTGGTCCTGGGTGAGAATTCCCTAGACAGTGCTCACAGACAGCCACCTGGAGCTCCCTGGGCCAATCAGTGTCAACACTCCCTGCCTGCAGCGGGAGCCCTGGTATCCTGGATCATGATCCCAAAGCATGCAGATCTCTGGTGAACAGAGAGGCCAAGCTAACTGATAGGGGTGAGGATTGGTTTTGCCCACTAAGAGAAGCCAGGACAAAGTCAGACACCTTTGGACACTTTCGTTCCCACCCGCAGTAATGGAAAGGGTTTCAAAGTGCTAGCCTGAGACATTTTAATCTGGGCCAACCCAGCGCCTGCTTAACATTTAACTACCTGCCATCTTCAGATTGCGCAAGTGGTGAAAGTACAGCTAATGACGATTCGGCTTGTTTTCTTAATATTTAGTGGTGGGATCAATGATCAACAGGAAGGGATTTAACATTAAAGAGATACACCTAATAGTACCATTTGGTAAAGCTTTAATGGCGTATCTGAAAATAACCTTGAGATGTGCCAACAGGTCCAGAAAAAAGATTGGAACTGGTCAAGCAGTGCTCCTGTCAATAACATTATATGAATGAGAATGCTGAAGGTTAACAAAACAGGACAGAAAAAGTGTGGAGGAGGTGCTGAAGGATAGTTGTAAAGATACAATGGACAAACTGGTAAAGACGTGCATTTTAAATGTCAGCAAACCAGAATTGTCACTGGAAGCACAAGTGATGAGACTGAGGTTCTCATATTTTCAATGCTTGATGAACACTGCACAGAGTAGTTGGTAAATGACACAAAAGCACAGCCTCAAAAATTACCGCACAGTTAAATCAGCTCCTCTGTGACCCAGTCAGACCAAAGCCGGAATTTCTGGTTGGACTGCCATTTGGAAACTGCTTATGTTGACACACAAACATGCATATCCTAGTGTACGGAGCACAAAACCTTGACTCCTCAGCAATGCAAAAATGTAATACACTTTGATGAGCCACCTTTCATCCTATTACCTCCATATGGACTCATGTTTGGAGAAAGTCAAAGTATGCCTTCAGCCCATGTCTGCTGCCAAAACATGATAAGGGATCCATAATGACAGAGCAGCCATTTCTTGGGGTCATTAGATTCACAACAGTTACAGAACCAGGTGCACCCTGTGGTGCAAACACTGTTTCCTCATGATATTCTCATGTTTCAAGATGATCATGCCCCATACAAGTGGTTTAACAAATTTCATGAAGACCTTTCATGGCCTCCTCAGTCACCAAATGTGAACATCCTTGATTCTTCACATGAAGTTCTGGAGAGCAGAGTGCAAGGTACAGTACTGTGCAAAATTTTTAGACACTTGCTTGGGGAAAAAAGCTGTAAAGTGAGAATGCTTCCAAAAATAATGCCCTTAATTAATAAAATTCCTAAAAAGCTTAGTAACTATCCATCGTCAACAACTGCTTGTCCCGAGCGGGGCCGTGGCAGGTTTGGCGGGGTCCTGCTCTCTGGTGGGTCTGGGAGTCAAGTCCTGTGTGGGGTGCCTTGCAATGGACTGGCGTCCCGCCCTGGGTGTGTCCCCTCCCCCTCCAGCCTTGCGCTCTGTGTTGCCGGGTTAGGCTCCGGCTCACTGCGACCCCACATGGGACAAGCGGTTTCAGACAGTGTGTGTGTGTGTGACGACATACAAAACCCTTACTGTAATACTGTAACTTTTTGCAAAAGGAATGCTTAGAAATCTAAAATGTGCTCTTTCCCATTGACACTAATGCAGAAGACATTAAAATAACCGTCTAAAACAAACATTTTTGTGAAACATCTAAGTACCTAAAACTTTTGCACAGTACTGTAGATTTACATCTACATTTACATCTATTCATTTAGCAGACACTTTTCTCCAAAGTGACGTGCATCCCAGAGAATAAAGATTTCCACCAATTTCATCTATCAAAGAACCAAAGGCTTGTCTTTTCAAAGACCGGTGCAACATCCCACTACACACTACATAGGAGTAGTATGAGAGTATTCCAAGAAGGACTGATGCTGTTAGAAGGAAAATTGGTGGCCCTACTCTTCATTATTACTCCTTATTATGTTTAGAGTATAGTACACCCAAGGATCAAGGGTATGAGGATTTATGTGGTATATATCAGGTTTATGGTCTAAATGGTATATTCATTAAAAACTTTGCCAATCTATGCATTGGTGAACATATTAATGTACTGTAACTTTCCGAAATGTGACACTGATCATTGTATAAGGTCACTGTATCCTCTCAATCAAGAGGATGACCAACGTGCCATTGCTGTTTTCAGGACAGCGAGCGAATGCCGATTCAAGGAACTGACTCCCAAATGGTCAGTAGACATTAATAAATACTCTGCTTACTTTTACTGACTAATGCTGCGGTCTTAGGTGTGCAGGTAAAATTCCAAGGCTCCTTCAAGCTGGCCACCTTATCACTTAGAATTTCATTAACAGTTAAAAATAAACGATTTTCAGCTTATTTACTTTTGTGCCAAGATTTATAGCTGAAAAACAGAGCCAGGAAGCACCCAGGTGTGTGATATATAGTCGGTAACGTTTGAAGTGAGATTTCTGTTCAGCAAATCTGAGTTGCAGAGATAAATGATAAACAAAACTAAGACGTTTATTAATGAACTGTTGATGGACATACTCATAATACTCAGATTTAGTTCTGCTCACTGAACTCCACAAGTAACACAAAAGGATAAAGAGTTTTAGAACATTTAGATGTTCCTCCAGTAGAATCGGACAATCGTACATGCAGAAATAGGCCACAACCACAGGCTCGCAGTTGACAGAGTCCAGCCTAACAAAACTTCTAGGACAAAGCTGCTATTTAAAGCTCTGTGACTGTTACTGAACATATTCATGTAAGCTATGAATTGTAAACTGCTTTTGAATAAGCATCTGCAAGATGAGTAAATGTAAATGATGCATGTGTACTCATTTGTGTGTTTGGCAGCTACTGTTAAACCAAAATTAACCAAAAAACACCTATTATTACCCTGCTGGGTCTGTTGTTCTTACTAATGAAAAAGTAATAAGATCGATAGATAGATAGATAGATAGATAGATAGATAGATAGATAGATAGATAGATAGTCTGTGCAGAGTTGGCATGTTCTCCCCGTGTCTTCATGGGTTTCCTCCGGGTGCTCTGGTTTCCTCCCACACTCCAAAGACATGCTGTTCAGGTTCCCCCACAGTGTGCGAGTGACAGAGAGAGAGAGTGTGTGTGTGTGTTCCACTGATGTATGGGTGAGTGACCCATTGTAAGTAGTGTATCTAGCAGTGTAAGTCACCGCGGTGAATAAGGTGTGTGGGCTGGTAACACTACATAGAGTTCATTGGAAGTCGCTTTGGAGAAAAGCGTCTGCTAAATAAGTAAATGTAATAGATTCAGGGATCTGTTACATGCTGTAGATGTGGTACCTTTGCTGTGTTCTACTGGTTTATGAATTCTGAAGGTTTTGTCACCAGAAATTCTCTAAACATTACGAGCGGTTAAGATGCAGACAAAGGCCAGTAACGAGAATGTCAACAGAACTTGCCTTCTTGAAGCTTCCCACCTTTCCTTCCTGATCGCACAGACCTACATAAATTAACCAGGAATGCACCCCCCCAACACACTCACACACAAACACACACACACACACACACACACACACACACACACACACACACCCTTTGCTCATAACATTTTTTCAGCAACGCATGACAATGAGAAGCCTGGCTCCGGTGTGCTCTTGAGTGCCCTTCTTCTGCCAACTGAGGATTCCTCGCTCCTGGGGAAGAGCGGGGGGTTAAAAATGCACTGTGCGTGTTCCCCCCGGCAACTCCTCTGGCTGAGGAAGATGCAATAAGAGCCCCCCCCACTCCTCCCCCGCCCCATATTTAATGCCTGGAT
The DNA here is from genome assembly GCF_900964775.1 of Scleropages formosus. NCBI lineage: Eukaryota > Metazoa > Chordata > Actinopteri > Osteoglossiformes > Osteoglossidae > Scleropages > Scleropages formosus. Next base: position 17,676,741 of record NC_041828.1, on the reverse strand, counting down.
GGCCTCGTGTTCCGCCGGAGAGCCGGCCCAATTCCCCCGTGGTGCTGAGATGGGCGCACAGAAGTGCGGCAGGTGGAGGAACCGGGAAGGGGGAGGTAGACACAGTAATTGAATCGGGGGCCTTGGGAGACCTTCTTTGACCGCTCTTTATAAAAAAAGGACACAGGTCTCCCGGTATGGCATGGCAACCCTCTAGATTACCCCCGAAAAAACTGTGTGTGCTCATTTGCCCGACGTTTAGCCTATCACATGGGAGCTCATTTCTTCAGTACTACTCCTGTGTCTATTACTAAGTTTAACACTAGAATGAATATTTTACTGTTGTTTTTAGTATATATTTATAGATAAAAATGCATTCCTTTTAGTTGACAGAATACAGTATGATTGCCAGCCATCTGTTCTTGCAGATAAAATGTCATTCAAGCATACGATAATTTGTTTTCATTTCTATATTTGATGCGTTTTTTAAAGTCCTGCATTGCCAGTTAGGTGTTTGCATTATGCAGCAGTTCAGCTTTCTCGCTGACATTTACTGCGTTTTTCCATGTGAATCTCATCTATGTCAAGGATTGCTCCATCTCAGCATGACAAATAAGGTGTTCTTAGAAGATAATGACAGATGTGTTGGCAAATATTCAGAATTGTCACGTGGTCTTCTTACTCTGCAGAAGCTTCCAGATTCTTCCACGTTTTTGCTATGGACCATGACATTCTTGTGTGAATGTTGTTGAGATCAGCTACACCGAACTAACATCCTGTGCAGTAAACAACTTGTTTTAGCACATCATATCCCCCTGCCGTAGTACGCACCCCACCCGAGTACTGTAGTAATGGTAGAAGGTCCAGTCCTTGGTCCGTTTCTTTTCTCATGTTTTTCCCGGAGCAACGCCTAGATCAACTACACTTCCTTTTTCACCCACCTAACCTTACAGTCCTTCTGTCTTCAAGTCTAATACAGTATATTGCTATATTGCAAAATATTTTCAAATTTATATGTAAGCACACATGCTCACAAATACACACTCACTGATAGGAGTAAAAGACATCAAGAGTGGTTCACCGGCCACTTAAAAAGTTAACTGGTTAAAAATGTTTTCCAGCTCATAAGGGTCCCTCAGGGCCAGGGCTGAATAAGGTAGAAAAATGCATGTCGGGTGCAAGAGTGATGAACTGGAAGCAATGAGGAGGAGTGCAGCTCGTCCCCAAAAACCCTGGAGCACACGTACAGCGTGGAGATCACTGGAGTCAGTCATCTGCTGTTACGTCCCAGAAAACAACCCGAGCAGACCATTTCACGTCCCCCTGGATCTGATGGGAGACTGACCCCCCCACACCTCGGTCAAAGGTGTGCTAACCATTATAGTCAATGAGACAATTTCACACCAATTCTCCATTTTGCTGTTAATCAATTTGATCAATTAACACAAAAGATCAAAAGTGAATCCCTTATATTAATAGAAACAACTTTAAACCTGAGATTTAAAAAAAAAAATAAATAAATAAATAAATTAAAAAAAAAAAACAAAAACTACCATGGAACACAGAGGGAATATTTTAATGTAAACCTTTGTACATGACAATTTGTTCTGATTTGTAAGTTTTAATGTTGCTTCGCTATCTTTGTTTGATTCAGAGCAGAAAGCAGCGCTTTGAGCAAACTGATGAGTATGTCTGTACTTTTGTCACCCTGGAATAATTGAGAATGTACAGCTCCTCTATATATCCACTGCAGGATGTCCATCTTAAGACCAAACATAGGACACTGCACATTTATTTACTTTTTAAAAAGTATCACGTCTAAACATGTTTACACAGTTGGACCAAAATATCAGGGTTGGCAGTAATAACTGTCTGACTATGTTTTCCTGCTTCTGGAAATAAAGGAATTAATGTGTTTTTAGTAAGTGGTTGAGACATTTTCAATCTAACACCCTTTGATAGACATGGTAATATATACATACACACACATATACACACACACACACACACACACACACACACAGACAGTCTGAACCTCTTGTCCCATACGGGGTCATGGGGAGCCAGAGCCTATGGTAATACACTACCTGGCCAAAAAAAAGTCACACACTCTAATATTTTGTTGGACCGCCTTTTGCTTTGATTACGGCACGCATTCACCGTGACATCGTTTCGATAAGCTTATACAATTTACAACAATTATTTCCATCCGGAGTTGCATTAATTTCTCACCAGGATCTTGTATTGATGATGGGAGAGTCGGACTGTTTCGTAAATTCTTCTCCAGCACATCCAAAAGACTCTCAATGGGGTTAAGGTCTAGACTCTGTGGTGGCCAATCCATGTGTGAAAATGATGTTTCATGTTCCCTGAACCACTCTTTCACAATTTGAGCCCGATGAATCCTGGCATTGTCATCTTGGAATATGCCTGTGCCATCAGGGAAGAAAAAAATCCATTGATGGAAAAACCTGGTCATTCAGTATATTCAGGTAGTCAGCTGACCTAATTTTTTGGGCACATAACGTTGCCGAACCTAGACCTGACCAACTGAAGAAACCCCAGATCATAACACTGCCCCCACAGGCTTGTACGGTAGGCACTAGGCATGATGGGTGCATCACTTCATCCGCCTCTCTTCTTACCCTGATGCGCCCATCACTCTGGAACTGGGTAAATCTGGACTCATCAGACCACATGACCTTTTTCCATTGCTCCAGAGTCCAATCTTTATGCTCCCTTGCAAACTGAAGCCTTTTTTTCCCCCGATTAGCCTCACTGATAAGCGGTTTTCTTAAGGCTACAAAACTGTTCAGTCGCAGTCTCTTCAGTTGTCTTTGCATTGCGCATGTGGAAATGCTCTTACTTTCGCCATTAAAATAGCCGTGAGTTCTAGTGTTTTTTTTACGATTTGATTTCACCAAACATTTAAGTGATCTCCCATCACGATCATTCAAGATTTTTTCCGAGCACATTTCTTCCTCGAAGACGATGGTTCACCACCATCCTTCTAGGTTTTAATAATGCGTTGGACAGTTCTTAACCCAATTTTAGTAGTTTCGGCAATCTCCTTAGTTGTTTTCTTTGCTTGATGCAGGCCAGGAATTTGATCCTTCTGAAACAGAGTAACAGCTTTTCCACGACCACAGGATATGTCTTCCGACATGGTTGTTTAAGAAATGAGAAGCTACTCAGTGTATCAGTTAGGGTTAAATAACTTGTTGCCAGCTGAAACATATCAATCACTGCAGTAATTATCCAATGGAAGGCTCTTACTTATTTGTTTAGTTAAGTTGAGGTGGTGACTCTTTTTGTGTTGCTGTTCTTCAGTACATATGCTTTCCAATACACACATACATTTTCAGAACCGCTTGTCCCATACAGGGTCGCAGGGAACCAGAGCCAACCCGGTAACACAGGGCGTAAGGCTGGAGGAGGAGGGGACACATCCAGGACGGGACACCAGTCCGTCACAAGGCACCCCAAGTGGGACTCGAACCCCAGACCCACTGGAGAGCAGGACTGTGGTCCAACCCACTGCGCCACCGCACCCCCTGCTTTCTAATACTTATATCTTTTGTTTTTTTTTTTGTTTTTTTTAACTGTATGAACACCACTGAGTTAAAACAACATCCACGCAGAAATGATGCACTGCCAATACATACATGTACATAGAACAAAGCCTGGAGGTCAAAAGGTTACAACATGTCACAGGTATGACCATGTAGCATCATTTAGTAAGTTCCAGAAGGCAGAAAGACATAATTCCTTTGGATTGTCATGCAGAACAGATGTTAAATATTCTTGTGAAAGAAAATTTTATGTTTCAGTCATTCAAACTCAAGGGGGACTTTGGGTGTGGACCATACAGTAGCTGTTCTGTTGTTTTAACACACGTGAAGACAATACATAATGTTCCTCTGCTATAATATACTGTGGTCCACTGTAATATGCTTTACTCTACTTTGTACTGTAGTGGCCCACGGGAAGGTATCTGGGTTCACTTCAATTTTATATCCCTATGTACGGGACAGAAGATGTTGAGCACAGTCTTCGTGAGCACGTTTCTGTTGTACAGTTTCTTGTGGTCTAGGTCCCATTTGAGTGTCATTGATAACCCATCTGACATGGTTAAATTGTCTGTATCGAGACCGTGTACTAAGCACAAGGACAAAAGGTCAAAATCAGGATCTTACCAACCAACCGTAATATAGCTTTTCATTTTTTTCAGGAATACCAAACCCACGCGTGCAATGATCTCCCTCTCTCACTCAGGACTCCTGAATCCCTCTTAAGGTTTAAGAAGGGTCTCAACACACATTTTTTTGGAACCCATTTCTCTCCTGAACTCTTGAGTGCGCCACAGAAAAAATAAAAGAACAAAAAACAAATGGAAAAAAACCTCATGTATGCTGAAAAAACTGGACTAAGCGACCACACTTTGTGAATCTCAATTGGTCTCTGCATCGGTATTTCTCCATCTGGTGGTGAAATGCACTTTTGCGTCCTTCAGAACTGCTGAATCTCTCTCAAAATTCAAGAATGCATTGCTCTCTCCACGTCGCATTGGAGAAAAGCATCTACTAAATGAATCGATGCAAATGAATAAATGGAAAACAAAGATGTTTAGCTCTGAAATATTTTGAGCTTTGGAGATCCAACATAGGAAATAATAAGCAGGTAATAGGCTACAGTTTTAATGGAACAGTTGTCCATCACGCTTGGATCATGTGCTTAAACACTAAAGGCAAACTGAAGTCACAAACTGTCTTGGCTGTTACCTGGCTGGAACGCAGCAGGAGACTGGAGTACCTGGACATAATCCACACACACATACACACACACACATGCTCACAGGATCTAACAGAAAGGCAATTCCAAGGTCCAACTTCAAACCTACAGCCTTGCTGTGAAAAGGCATCTGCTTGTACAGGGCAATATCATTTGTAGTGTCTTTTATCTCACACATCTTACAATACATTTTCATTTATTTATTTACCAGATGCTTTTCTCCAAAGCGACTTCCAATGAACTCTATGTAATGTTATCAGCCCACACACCTTATTCACCATGGTGACTTACACTGCTAGATACACTACTTACACTGGGTCACTCATCCATACACCAGTGGAACACACTCTCTGTCATTCACACACTATGGGGGAACCTGAACAGCATGTCTTTGGACTGTGGGAGGAAACCCACAAAGACATGGGGAGAACATGCAAACTCCACACAGACTAAGTGGGGATCAAACCCATGTTCTCTCACACCACGCAGGTGCTGTGAGGCAGCAACGCTACTCATGCCACCATGCTGCCCCAACCCGAACATAACATTAGTATCCTAAGGTCACTCTGTGTTTTGCGTCTTTCAGCATCAGGCAAACTCGCCCGGGCGAGCAGACCAGGGTTGATCAGACCTTGACGGAGGTCTGTGTCCAGGCAGCACTGAATTAAACATTTAGAAAAACAGAACTTCCAACAGAGAAACTGGAAAAAAAAAAAAAAAAAAAACACAATTGAAGATATTGATCACAACAGTCGCATTCAACAAAGCTGCTATTGCTGCAAACCTCAACTAATTATTATTATTATTGCTGTTGTGTTACGTTATTCAGAGAAAAGCTGAAGGAACTACACACATGTTGTCTGAAACCACTTGTCCTGAGTGGGGTCACGGTGATCTGGAGCCTAACCCGGCAACACAGGGCGCAAGGCTGGAGGGGGAGGGGACACATCTAGGATGAGATGCCAGCCCCTCACGAGGCACCCCAAGCAGGACATGAACCCCAGACCCAAAAGAGAGCGGGAACTGGCCAAACCCGCTGCACCACCCCACCCCCTGTGCTAAAGGAACTACTGTTTATCAAACATTTATTAACAATGTCCCTATTGTTCTTTTTCTTAGCTTCAGGGGGCTATGAATAAATGAATAAACCTCTAGCTGGTTTGAGGATTTCTGGATGCAGAGCGTGTGATAAATATTTCACTCCAGCAGTTCATTAGTCAGAGTTGCACAGGCTCCCCTTGCTGGCGCCCCCTGCTGGCTGTGACCGGTACTGCCAACAGAACATGAAAAGGAGACAGGACAGAGCAGGATGATTCTTATTATAATGTATCAGAAAACTGCTTTTGTTCCTCATAATCCACCTTGTTCTCATCATAGTAATGCATATCCATTCACTGACTTCCACTTCCCATATTAATTCAGCACAAAAAATGTAGCTTTCATTTTTAGTGTAAATTCAGGCTCAAGCTTATATGTTTTGCAGATTTTTTTCTGTTGTTTCTACTGTCTTTGGCTTTGACTTGCTTAGCATGTGGGCCAGAGAGACTGGGGACTCATCATGTGCAATAGCCATGTTTCGACCTGACAGCTCTCCTATTCATACATTTTCTGCTGCTGCAAGAAAAGAGAACCATCACAAGTAAGACGGCAGATGTGGCAAAATTCATTTTTCAGCACTGTGCTGTATTCCCAAAATAATGCAAGTCAGCATTTTATAGAATATGCTGTTATAGAAAAGAACAGGTGTAAGCCCACAGTAAAAGTAGTAAAAATATGAGGGAGATATTAGCAGGCACAAAGTATCAGACAGTTCCGCGCCTCCCGTGGTTTTATCAGTTGTGTTCAGTACACATAATTAATATTAATTCAGTTTAATACATGGAAAATTATTTGGAAATAAAGTTCACAGCATACACTTAGCTCTTATGTAATGGGGTTGTGTACAACCACAAACTGCTATAATGGTTATGAAAATAATTACCCTTTCTATGAAACAGGATTATTAATGCTGTACAATGGCATTTAATAATCCTGTTTTATAAAAAGTGTAATTATTATCATAACCATGCACCAGTAGTCCATACATTTTTTTTTTTTTAATCTTCTTTTCAGTTCTCCATTCAACTAAATGCAAAAGTTCATAACAAAATGATTTTGCACTTCTGCACTCCAGTGAAGTGTAAAGAACCCAAACCTTCTGCACGGGAGATTCCAAAAAAATAATTAACCCAGCCTTAACCCACCCATCCTTAGGTGTCCCCTTCCACATCTCTTTTCTGTTTTTAGAACCAAAACACTTCATGGATCCAGCCCCTGCTACCTTCATTCTCCCTTAAAAGTACCAGTGAACCTTTTTCAGAACAATCCTTGCCGATGATTTTCCAAAACACCCATCCTTCCAGTCCCACACCATCCAAGGGCTGATACTCTTGATCCCCTGGCAATGGGAATTTGCTTAGCTGGGTCATTTCACTGAACAAATACACCTGGTATTTTGAGAGACGAGCATATTTTAAAGACCTGAGAGTATTTTAAGTTCGTCAGTGTAAATGCAACTAGACATGGAGACTATCTAGGCCTCGGCCCATTCTGCAGCGACCCCTGTGCAATTCAGCTGTTGTGTCTCTGCTGCAGAGAGGTAACTGCTAACGTAAGGGGCCATGGGGGGTTCTCCAATGTTAAAAGCAGTAAGCTTTCCAATGCTCTCCTTATGGGTGAGTCAGGATGAAAACAAATGCAGTGTTGATTATGCCCCCCCAGCTGAAAAGGACAGCCAAGGGGCACAGGCAATCACAGGGGTGAATGAATGATTGCGTTCAGGTTCACCGTTCCTATAAAACAGTACATGATGTCTTGTAAGGTACTATCAACAGAAAATAGATCTACAGAAAGCAATAATAAACCCCATGTATCTAATAACCGAGACATCAGTCGAGATTGACAAAACGTAATTAGTCCCCGTTATATTTCTGAAAGAGCAATACATTTCCAAATTGATGCCTGACAGCATGAAATGCCTTTTTACTTCGAGTCAGATGGTGTCGGAGAAATGAGCTGGTTACCTGCAGGTCTACGGTTTACTTCCCAGAAAGTGTCCCGCAGCTTACCCATCGCAAGGAATGTTGCATGATTTGCTGCATTAAATATATGCCTGTAGAGATGGGAACTGTTTGGCAAACTATGGTGTTGCAACTGATCTATATTCTTTATAACTCTTTAAATTTTTGAAATGTATCACAAAATGGAAGAGAACATATTGAAAAACCTTACATTTTGAAACGTTCTTTTTATACAGTTGTTTAATTCTCTCACTCATTCATTTTCCTTAATTGTTTGCCCAGGCCAAGGTCAGAGCAGTCCAAAGCCTGTACCAGAAGCATGGGGCACAAGTTGAAGTAGAGTACGCCCTGGATAGGACACCGATCCGTCATGGACAGTTGTTTAATTTAACTATGCATGTAAATGCAGTATACATATTTAATTATCAGATGTCATTTCTATATTCATCCATTCATTTTTATTAACCAGTTGTCCAGAGCAGGCTTGTAGAAAAGCATAAAAATGGGCATGTATTTATTCACTGGGTTGTTTCTGATGAAGGTTTCTATGGTATCTGAGTACGTTTTGCTGCCAACTAATGGTGAAAAGTGGAAATACAGGTCATGTTTGCTCTGCCACAGAAATTTCAGTTTGTAGAACAGTGAATAAAATGCGCGCACATACACACACACACACACACACACACACACACACACACACACACACTTTCAGAACCGCTTGTCCCATACAGGGTCACAGGGAACCGGAGCCTACCCGGCAACACAGGGCGTAAGGCCGGAGGGGGAGGGGACACACCCAGGATGGGATGCCAGTCCGTCGCAAGGCACTCCAAGTGGGACTCGAACCCCAGACCCACTGGAGAGGAGGACCCTGGTCCAACCCACTGCGCCACTGCGCCCCTGAATAAAATGCAATTAAATATAAATAAATAAAATAGGAGACACTCATATCTTTGAAAACTTGAAAATTCAAGGCACCAGCGTATTGCAGCAAGATGTAGGTTTGAAACCCGAGTCGTTCAAGTCAAAGATTGCACCTGCAACCAATGCCCTACCTGCTGTATCTCATTATATTTTACATTTTCCTTCCAAAGTTTTCTTGGCTGAACTGCTGCTACCATGAAGGAGGGATTCTGCGCTGGTTCACTGCTGGATGTGTGCGGTGAGTTGTTTCCCTTTCAAAAATCTGGAGAAACAAAATTCAAAAACTAGTTTGGATCAATTTAAATCTCAGTGTCAGTCATCTTGCTTATTAAAATTAAATATGCGATGCAGCAGGGTACTTTCTACTAGGGTAGCCATCACTCCAGAGATATGGCTATCTGACAGTTCCAGGGCACTGAAACCCTGCCCCACACCAATGCAGGTCAGCAGATTGCAGACCCCGTAGCAGCTCTTTGTGTATCAAGCTCCACCTTCCCCACCTGCTCCTCCTTCCATGGTGCTCTGGCTGATTGCCTGGAAATGCTGAGCCTCACACCGTCTCATCTGACCCGGGAAACAGATTGTTCTCCCAACCCCCTCAGAAACTCCTGCTGCCGCAGGGGGCGCTCCCTCCCTTCTGGGGTGCTGTCATATGATGGGCACTGACCTCTGCGAGCAGTTTGCACAGCCCGGTTGACTGGCAGGGGGACTGCCCCGTCAGAGAGAGCAATCCCCAGGCACCCCTTACGTGTCAGGCTCCATTTCACCCCTCATCAATATCTCCAGATCGCATACCACTAATAACTTTCAGCGGGCTGGGACCACTGGGGACCTCTTTATTTATCATGCCATTGATTAACGGAAGAGACCGGTAGCTGAGGGAGGCCTACTGGGAGCAGTGGTTGGCTCAGCCATGACCAGACTCGGCGCTTGTCGGCGATAGATGATATTACCTGAGATGACTAGTACCACTTTAAGAACTATTTGAGTATTTGTCAATATGAATAAATCAATAACTTGATCCCACCATCTCACATCTCTTAATTAGAAAGACATAACTCAACAAGCCGAGTGTTATGATAAAGTTAGCTAAACGAACGAATCCATTTTCGATTTCTCGGTTCTCGTGTATAATTCTCAAGACTTCTAGCAAGTAGCTAATTTATGGACCATTTACATACTTTCACATTGTCTGTCTGGAGATACATTTCAATTGTTTCCGGAATCATTTGGAACAACTGGAGGTGGGAAGGAAATCGCATTGTAGATTACATGTGTTTCACTAAGGAAACTTTCTGAAATATCTATTTGAATTGAATTTCAAAGCCTCTGCATTGTTCTTTAGGGCATTTCAACTTTCAAAGAAAGAGGTCTTATATTTAAAAGCTCATCAAGATATAACCAAACAGCTTGAGTTAGTTTGTTCTTTCCGTTAACTTTTACTGTTTTACTGAGCATCTTTTCCAGATCTTTGCACAAGCCAATGCGAAATCACATGATACATTTTGGAACATAGAGCATGGCAGCATGCAATTGTAGCCATTGCACTGCTTTATTAAAAGCAATCGAGCTATGAATTTACAAATAGGATACAAACATTTTTAATAGTTTTTGTCAATTATTTTTTCTCTGAAATTTCTGCTGGTTGCAGTGTGTGAACCTGAATTTACACCTTCCCAATAGAGAAGTGTCAGAGAAGTGTACCAGAATAAATCAAGATGTGGGACTGCCTTAAATGAACTCACTTCCACAGTTTTTACAGCTCTTGTCTGCTGTTTGTGAGTTTGGGCAACAAATAACAAAATGGCAAATGTTGCATATGTTTCTGGCACGGATGGGTCAACAATTGACCGAATCGGACTTTGTGGAGATAAAGTGTTCGGTAATTTAGAACTGGTTTTAAAAGTTCAAAGTTAAATAAGGTGAATTAGGTGTGTGAGCTGATAGCACTACATAGAGTTCATTGGAAGTTGCTTTGGAGGAAAGCATCTGCTAAATAAATTAATATGATTTTTCATTTATTGTGACTACATATTTATGAACATCTCAGAATCAAACTGAATTTCCTGGCCCAGTTTTATATGTAAGCTGAGGAGTCAATGTAATGAAAGCTATTTCAGTTACTTGAATAGCTCAGAGTTTCGACCTTTTTTCATTAGGTTTCACTGCAGGACATACATTTTCAACAGGCCCTTCCACTGAAATGTGCTTCTCTGCAATTCCCTACGATCGCTGCTGTGGGAATGTCAGTTATCGCCATTGTGCATCAACTCCCATCCTCTTCATTCACAGAAACAAGGGCAAAACATCTGTGTCATTCGGTAAGAAGATATTTCCCAACTGTTTCATCAGATCGATGAGGAGCCCTTACAACCCGGCCATAGTTCGCATGCAGAATTGAGCGCCGAAGGCGATTACACAAGTGCAAATTGCCTGGGCTTTGTTTGCATGGCAAGGGACCTCCCCTTGTGAACACGTCTCAAGGAAACGGTGACCTGTTTTACTTGCGTAAAGAACTTTTCAATGGGTCACCTGCCCAATAAAAGAGATGAAATAGAGAATGTGGATGGGAATGCTTTGTTTGGAAGATATAGATACATGCATATCATGAAGAAAGGACAAAATCAGAATTTATCAATAAAAGAGGTTATTTTAAGCAATTTTTGCGATAGCACATATCTAAATACAAATTTCTACTTTATGGATTGAAAAAGGAGGGAAAACTACATTTATTCTTGACTGAATTTCATCACGGGATCAGATAGATATTTACTGTTTACCATATGAAGCTATAGTTTGTGACATGAAAAAATGTTCCCTACAAACTTGAAACGTTTCAAAGACGCAAGGTCTGGATGCATTATACTGTTTTGATATAAAGTGTATATCAGCAGATCTTTAAAAAAATAATAATTGTACATTTGTTATTAAGCAAGGTTTTCAAAATGATCTTTTCCTTGATTACAATTTATTTTTTAATTTTAAGAGCAAAATTTGGCACCCCCAGACTTCGGCGACTCGAATCGTTTTGGATAGGCTTGAATAATTATAAAACTGGTTCTGGTCTGAAATTAATTTCTGCGTAATCAAAGATCTTCACTTTTTAGGGAGCGTGTCTCTATACTTTTCCCCATATTGTGTGTCTGCTCATGGAAAATAAACCTGGCTGCTCTCCGGAGGCCCAGATCCTCCAGTTCCTGCACTTACCTACAGTGTGCAAGTGCAGCCCTGTTGACCTCCTGCATTTGATAACACAGTCATCCTACGGCTGCAGAAGGTTACCCTGTTTCCATCCTGTCTGGGTTCTCAGAAATAAAAAGTCAGATAAATGAAGAAGCGGTTTGTCAGTATTAATTATGTATTAAATTCTGTAAATAATGTTTCTGTAAATTCCGTATTTTGCGAAACATGAGACTTTTCTCTAGATGTCTTATATCTCAGTTTCTTAAACTTTAGACCAGGAACTGATTTCTTTTGCTGGAGTGACTACAGTAGGTAAAGCAATCATATATATCCACACATATTCATTCACCAGTACAATTGTGTGCAATGTTTTTTTCAAAGGAAATCGCTTCATGTATCCTCACAGCTGACAGATTTAACAGTTTTTAGATAAAGGATGTTGACTCACAAACTAGATATGTATTGTATGTTTATTGATTTCAGAGGCTAAATAAACATTATTACATTTTCACTTGCAAGCAAACCCCCCTTCCCAACAAGACGCACACACATATGCACGCACACGCTTGTAATGACCAACCATAATGTGCTAATAAATAAATTATTTACTGGGTCACAGCCTTTGTGTCTTTCATTAGCTCTTTCATTAGTTATCTTCCCTCCCTGCCTCCTCCGACACCCCCTAAAAGTAACAAACCAATGAAGCCTGTAATTACGCTATTACACGGAACCCAGATGATCTGTATATAAACCTCACCATCCCATTACAAGATGTAATAATTTCTCAGCCCATCTGGTAATGAGGTTTAATAGCCTTTTTTGCAATAACACTCCCTCACCCCCACCTTGTTTCCCTGCCCCTACCCCTTAAACATTTGATAGAGTCAGCATCCTTAAACTTTCTCATTTTACCAGCAGAAAATCATTATGCTCTGTTCATGAGAAAAATAAGGTTGGTAAAAAGTTAATTTTCTTTATGCTCTATGAAGCACACAGTAGGAAAAAAAGATGACATAATGATTACCAGTCTTTTGTCTGTAATTGACCTGCTAGTAATATATGAAAATGCATAACATTTTCTAATCCTGGTGCTTTTTGTAGATAGTTCCTTTCCGTAACTATAATGACACACTACAATTAAGTGAATGTATGGAAAAGCAATAAAGTATGATGTAATTATGATGTACTGAGCTGTACAGAACATAAAAAAGAAAAAAACACAAACAAGAAAAAAATGTAAATACTGTATTTGTATAGACATATTATAGACATAAATTTACATATTTACATTGATCTTTAATATATTTACATAGATTTTTCCCCTAACCAATGAAAGGAGAAGTGTGACCCCAGAGAGAAAATGAAAAGTATGTAAATATAAATGATCCATTCATACCACATATTTGTATGACTAAACTGTTCATTCTGCTTTCCTTGCATCTATAATCACCTGAACAAGATTTATAGAAATATTTTATCTCTAGGTGTAAATTTAAATGTTAAAATTTTATGGCACAAAGAAAGCACTCATATCAATGCAGGTTCTGCAGCAGTAGTGCTGAGCAATTCATTGTTGTATTTTCCTGTCACTTTTTAGACATACATATTTACGTGTATTTATTTAGCTGACACTTTGCTCCTTCATTTACCATGTTAAGCTACTTGTAGTGATTTGCCCTGTTTTTTGTGACCCATGGGAACAGGGAACAGTACCTTCACTGATCACTAGAGGACCTTGCTTGATGCTGCCTGGAGAACTCAAGCAGGTCATTGTCCAGTCTGTGAATCCAACAATTCATCAATCATTCAATAACCATCCTGCTTTTTAAAAGAAAAGTTCTGGCAGCACTCAAGATGCTCGTTCGCAGATAATACGGGGTTAGACACCAGCTCTGTTTCAGTAGCTCCTTCTTTACCACTCTGGTAGGTTCCTATATTCAGACCTCAGTGTCTTTTCTATGTTCATAGAGCTCTCCAGTCCTTATGTCCTCCAGGTCTCCTTGTTTCTTCACTCGGAAGTCTTCGCAACATAGAACCTGCACCGATCACTTTTGCACTTGTAAATAAACTCTGCACTTGAGTCCACAGACTCCCATGTTTAAAACCACACTTTTACATGTACTGGAACAAATTAGGGTGTCACTCAAGGGGATGGTACAAATTGGTGCAGAAATGGCAGTGAATAGGAGTTTGTGGAGAGAAAGATTAATTTTTTAAATGTTTTGGTAATATTGAATGAATATTAAATTGATGGTGGGGGGTGCGTTGGCACAGTGGGTTGGACCGGGTCCTGCTCTCCAGTGGGTCTGGGGTTCGAGTCCCGCTTGGGGTGCCTTGCGACGGACTGGCGCCCCGTCCTGGGTGTGTCCCCTCCCCTACCGGCCTTACGCCCTGTGTTGCCGGGTAGGCTCCGGTTCCCCGCAACCCCGTATGGGAAAAGCGGTTCCGAAAATGTGTGTGTGTGTGTGTGTGTGTGTGTGTGTGTGTGTGTTTTAAATTGATTTTAATGCAATTCCAAGCTGATAAAAATGACAAAATTCAGTGGTGTCCTGTCTAGAATGTATCCAGTGTCATAGCATACTCTTCTGGGAGAGGCACCAGATCACCTCCACCTTGAGTTGAAGTGGTGATTATTGACAATGAATGGATTAATGGAATGTGTTTCTTTTTTTTTTTTTTTTTTTTTTTGTTATAGCTTTGCCTGAGATTTTTACAGAACTTGTGAATATGTTGAGGGATCTTCTTACTATGCAGGTTTCATTTTTATTGAGACCTAGCGGTAAAAGTGAATTTGGAGCTGTAAACTAATCAATTTATCAGCAGATTTCAAGTACAAATTGTGTCGGTAAACTGAAGAGCCAGTGTGCTTCTCCTTGAATAATGTAAACGTATGAATAGCGCTATGTATTTTATGTATTTTTTATGTTTTATCTTTCATAATTAAATGTTAATTTTTGCCATCGGTCTGTTTGCCAGATCCTCTTCAGGTAGAAAGCTGGAGTATGGGTTAACTGTATTACTGTAATTTTGTATTGTACCTTTGCCACTGTAATGCTTTCAAGGGCACAATTTCTATACTGTGTGTAGTAGCTGAGCCCAGACTCTGCTGAGCTGTTCAGATCTTGCAATCATCTCTTCTTCTGCATACAAAGTGCATCTTTCACTGTAAGTGGCTCTGGAACCGTGTGGCGAACCGAGCAGTGGATTAACAGCCAGGTGACAGGATGAATGGGTCAAGTGGGCCATCCGGGGCCCATTGTGGAGGTGACCTGGGATTCCAGTTCTGATCCTGGACTTGCCCCTGTTGCCTTCTCTGTGCATTGTTTAATGTTCAGTCACCCTTACTCCTGCTTCTGTTGCAGCTCCAGGCAAGGATGACAATGATGAATGGCCTAACTGGGTGAAGGAATGCATGGATCAGAAACGGGCCTGGGAATTAGTTAAGTACTCATAGTCCATGCTCGGGACTGTAGCGTCAGGCTCTAGGCCCCCCAGAGTCCCCGACGTGGACACTTGGGTGTTGATTAACTCTCCTTTAACGGGATGAGACAGGCTCAAGTCCCGAAAGACGCAGGGGTAGGGTGCCTTGTGCAATGGAGTAATTGTTAAAGCTTTGAGTTATCATTAGAGTTGACTCTCATAAATCACAGCTGTTATCCGCCCACCAAGTGACACTGATTTGCGCCTTTTTTCCTCACTGCTCTTGGTGAGGACCTTTACCTCAGATCAAATCGCAAAGGTTGCTAGTGCCCTCTCAACCATGTTTGATCTCTTGACAAGTCTTCGGCTGAAGGAGGAAGCTTTGTTGCCCTCTTAGGTTCCAAGTTAGCATTTCCCCCCATGTGACAACTGTTAAAACAATTTCATTCGTTTTGAATTTTTACGTAAATGGGAAAACAGAAAGTTAAGGGTATCATGGAAATCCCTGATAGAGCTGAACGGTCCTGAGATTAGTTAACCTCAATTTAGAAGTATTTCAGCTCTGATCTGGTGCTCAGCTATGCAATGCACTTATTTAAAATGATGATGTGACTTAATATGTGAGGAACATATTAGAAATATTGTGACATGTTATGAGGGGACTGCTTAGCAGGGTTTAAATTAAGGGTTATCCAGTAAAATACTTTAGTTATTTTGAAATTTATCTTGCCTTGAAGTTTGCCATGACAAAATTTCTTCATATTAATATATATTTACACACAATAACACATTTTACACACAAGTAATTATGAATTAGGTGGTCGTTTCAGAAATTTGAGTGTATGTTAGGAAAAATTCATTGGAGAACAAGAAGCCAGTTCCTCAGATAATCTGAAAACTCCTCAGCGTTGAAATGTCCAAAATTCCTCATTTGAATTACACCCTTTTTGGAATTTTTTGTAGGGCATGCCTTAGGTAAACTGTTCCTTGCTGTTGTGCTGTTACTTATGAGTTTTCTGGCTCTCTATGTCATGAATGAGACCACTGATGTGAAGAAATTTAATTTGATGAAGCTCAGCGACCTCAGTGGGGTGGTGTTACCTGGATGTGACAACTATTTGTGTACAACATGTCACACACCTGTGTGCGGCAGCAGTAAGGACACATGCATTTAATAAAACTCATAAATCTCCACTGACACCTGCTTTGAATAAACACAGGCCTTTCTTACAAATTAAATTTCATATGCAAGATCTTTACGGCAGAAGCAGCAGACAAAAATCCTTCAGGCATCTGGACTTGTAACCTTTGCAGCGTGAAGTTTGGAACAGCTGGTACCCTAGTGGTTACTGCTACCGTCTTTGGACCCAGAAGATCACAGGATTGAGTCCTGCCTCCAGTTGCAGTACCCTTGAGCAATGTACGTACTCTAAATTGCTCCAGTAACATTACCTGGCTGTATCAATGGGTAAATAGTTGTAAATGTATATACTGTATATAAATTTGAAGGTTCATTGAATGCAAAAAGTGTGTGTTCTGAATTGATGTTGCTGGATCAGAACTGATCTAACAACTTGAATGGACTGATACATTATAATTTAGCCAACACTTCTCTCCAAAGAGACTTGCAATCTCAGTCTACCTACAATTATTTACAAATTTGTACAGTTGGGTAATTTTTGCTGGAGCAACTTATGGTAAGTACCTCACTCAAGGGTCCCACAGCCCAAAGTGAGAGCCAAGCCGCTGACCTTTGGGTCCAAGGGCAGCAGCGCTAAGCACTCTGCCACCAGCTGTCCCTCTTACACCAAATACAGTATTAAATATAAATACACTCAAAGTTCAGTATGTACCACTGCAGCTTGTTTCATGTATGAAGTTTATTGCCATGTACATAGTACAGCTGTATATGGCACAATGAAATACTTGCATGTCTCCCATATACAAAGTTTTGTATACAATCTAGGCAATGAATACAGAGTAAATACAAGATGAAATAAACAGGCAATAAACGCAACACTGAAATGTTATATGCATCAAGATAATATAAACTGAAAAAATGTGTTACTATAATTTTAAATGCATATTATAATTATATATTTTAATATATGCAGAAATGTATTAAATTCAGCCGTAAATTTTATGTATATATGTATATATAATATTGTCTTTAGCAGTGCAAAGGACAGGGCTGTCAAGTAAGATTTAGTGATTTTTAAAACACAAAAAATTCCAGCTTAAACATGAGGGGTTAGCAAAGCCTTACATTCAAAAAAAATTGGGAGGAAGGGAGCGCGCACCTACTATGCCGTGGGGAGCCAGCGAGCCTCGTGCCCCCCCCCCCACCCCGAATGCAGACAGAATGCGATTGTGGTGCTCAGCATGTGTGTGCTGATAAGCCGGTCTGTAACGGTGCGACTTGGGACGCAAGTAAATAAACAGCATTTAAAAAGAGCTGAATGGAGCCAGTGGTGCACAAACTGCCCTGCGGCTCAACGGCTTAATCTTCTCAAACTTTATATCACCATTCACATCTAAGGTGCACATGAGGCGAGAGTGTAAGGGGGGTCCGTTTTACCCCACCAATGGTTTCTCCCCCCTTTCATATCTTGAGTATATTTATGAACTAACGATAATAACAGCGACATGCAGACTTTGTAGACTCTCTCATTTGTTGACAGATATTCAAATAGTTTTCTTTTGTGCTGCACTGTTAGTACCGGGAGCTCTGCGTGCGCACTGACCAAACAGGCACATGCATTATCAACCAGCAACATGTTCATGAGACAAAAAAAAAATAAAAATCTGAGACCGTAACAGAGATAACTGTATAAAACTGCATCTGGGTTTCATTTGCATACAGGCACAACTTTTCAAAATATGTAAAAGACCTATCTAAGCAATATTTCAGTAAAAAATACCTCTATATTGTAAAAAAAATACAATTGCAGCTAAAATTTTATATATACTATACTCATTTTAGAGGTATACATTATTATATGCATTATACATTATAATTATATGTATGATATACGTTATTTGTTAAGTTAATTAATTATCTATATATATGGTGTTTGTATATGCATGTCTTGGTTGGCATAGCTATACCTATTAAGTTTCATTTTCAAAACAGTCCGGATTAAAAAAAAAGAAAGAAAAAAATTCCATGTGTTCCACTAGAATAACAAACAGTGAAAGTAATTGTTTCATGTTGAAGCTGAACAAGGGTCCATTGTATCTGGGAAGCATGCGCTGCACTGTTGAAACCAGTTTTCCAAACTAAGATGCCAAACCAGTCTGGTTTAAATGGTTCTTCATTTCCCGTTTCCCCTTCGCCGGCATCCGTTCGGTGCTCCTTCACGAGGAGTCCCCCGATGGTGCCTATAACACACCACCGCCTCCTGCTCTCCGCTGGGTGTCCGTGCCGGTTTGCGGTGCTGAGGAGGCGGCCGTGGCTTTTGTTTCCACGGCAGCATCGAGCGACTCCAACACTTTCCTGCCGGAGACTTACTCGCTGCGTTTATTCTGCCCCCGGGGGACTCCCGGGGCGAGTTTTGGTAAGGCCGTTCACTCTCCAAACGCTCTTTTCTCTCGAGCTCAGTGTCCAAACTTGTTTTGTCATGCTTGTATTGTTGCCCCCCATTCTGTGTTTTCATGACCTCTGACCCGACCATGGCAACTGCAAGAAAAATGCAAACGGTGATTGACAGGACGAAAAAAAGCCCCGTTCCCCTATATGCATATCAAACACTCGGGCTACAATGCTATGTGGTGTGACTGAATTAATGAGCGATTGCACACTAAGGAGACAGAGCACGTATTCTTCACGTAAATCTGATTATCTTTGTGTGGCACTCGGGCACTTGGCTTAAACTGTGTATCTTCACAGGAGCCATCAAAGTGGGGTTTGGGTCCCGCAGAATAACCCCCCCCCCCCCAGCAGGCCCATTTCCCACCACCCTCCCCAGACTCAGCTCTGCTCAGCCCTGCTTTGCACACATTGTGCTGGAAGCTTTTACAAACTCATTGAGGGCGTTCGGCCCCTGGCAGGACATCAGTTTGTCACAACTCGCGTCTACGGAGGACGCTCTGGAAAGGGGAGCTGCTGGGCTTTTTTTTTCTTTTTTTTTACTTTTTTTTTTAAAAAAAGTTAAAAAAAAAAATTAATAGAAAATTCTTTAATTCAGCCGTTCAAAGGCAAACATTCAACAAAAAAAAAAAAATAAAAATAAAGATCGTAATCACCTTTTTAATTACCGTTATTTTCCCCACGTACAGACTATTAAGAAATGACACAAATTCAGCCGAAGCTCTTTATTCTCGTTTTCAAATAAAAAGGCTGAATGGTGGAATGGGGCAGCAGGTGGCGTGATGGTTAGAGCTGCTCCTTCAAGTGGCAGTTTCAAATCCCGCATCCTGTTGTAAGGTTTCACTATGTCGTGTTTATCCTAAAAAGGCTCCGATAAAACTTGCCCAGCCATACAAAACAGTCAAATCATTGCAAGCTGCTTTGGAGAAAAGTGTTAGCTAAATCAGTAAATGTAACTTTATAATAGTTGCTGATTGTGAGACGGTGCCATTATGAGGGACCAATTGCTGATTAGTTGGGTGAACATGCGTGGTGTTAGTAAAATTATATCATAATTTTAAAACGACCGGCTTTGCTTCGGTCTTTCTTCATGTACAAGAACAACCAGCTCTCTTACGTAACGTAAAAGTCGAAGTTTTTCGGTAACAGACCATTTAGGAGTCACGCTGCTGCATGTTCAATTAAACATGATCGTACATTAAGGTGAACTTTAAGGGCTGCTGCCATGCAGGATAGACATGCTCTGTTAAAAAGGAAAAAAAAAAAAATTTTTCGAGGTCTCCGGTAATATTTTTCACACGAATCCATGTAAAACGGCAGTCGAAGAAATTGTCGGCCGCGTCCTGGCAGCCCCGCAACCCACAATGCGCTAGAGGGATGATTAAAAAGAAATAGAGGGTTTTACAGCGTTTCATCCCTGGAGGAATGAAGTACTGCGGCTGTCTTCCAAACAACCCTAACATTCCTTATTCATTCCTCATCAACTATTGATGCATTTCAGGAACGGGTCCGACCAACACGCTGCTCTGTTTTATAGTACACATGCACAAGATTTTAATGGAAGTATCTAATAAAAAAATATATATACAACGTAATTTTTTTTCAAATACAAATCCTCACGCCACACTTTCCAGAAATCAGTTTGCTCAGCGTTTGACACAGCTGGGGTGAAAGGTTTGCGGAAGCCACATTACCCAGAATTTAGGGTGGCAGTTGTGGGTGACCGCTGATAGTGACCAGAGTTTGTTCGCTTGTTGACAAGACGTGTGCAGATATTCTCCCACCTCCCTCTCCTCTGCGGACAGTGGAACGTTCTCCACTTGTTCCGTTAACCAGACATCCCACAAGCCTCCCGCCTCTCTTCCTCCTATGTGTATTGGCACCTAATGTCCAGTTTCTTTGTTGAGTACCTTGTGAGGTCTGAGGATCAACTGCAAATATATTATGGAATATATATGGAACTGAATGTGCATTCAGATGATCAAAAAAATTAATGAAATATATACTGTAATATCACTTTTTTGCATATTGTTTTGCAGCTCTGGCTTTGATTTTCAGTACTGGCTGCATTGCGTTTTTTTTTTTTTTTTTTTACAATGATCTCAGCACGAGCAAAGTGAACACTTTTTTGGAAAACAAATGCATTCAGAACACATGTGGTTAATACACTCTCTTATGGACCCCTTGAAAGCAGGGCCATAGGCAAAGAAGAATAAGAGAAACACCAGGACTGACCTCTGTACAACCGTCAGATCAATGGAAACCTCTTCCCATCCCTCGCTGCCCCCCCCCCCCCCCCCACTTCTGCACAGATTTCAGGAGGTTTGAAGGTTGTGGGTAACAGTTTCCAAATGCAATTGTACCTCAACCACCCTTCTCTGTAATCAACAGAAGCAGCTGTTCCCCATCCAAAAACGCAAGCCAATACACCGATCCCAAAATCCATAAACTTTTAAGTTATGATTAGTCCGATAAATAATTAATGTGTCAATCTAGTCCTCCAGACAAGGACAAATTCCTAACAGTGGGGAGGCATAATCTCTCTTTTGCTTTTGGTCATCGATGCAAAATGAATTATTTAATGGCTGATTCTTGTGAAAATGAAAAAAAAAAAAAAAAAAACAACTGAATTAATGCTGTCCAGGGTTTGTTCTCGGTTGTTTAATTGATGCAAAATCTCACCGTTGGTCACACACACTACGCTGAGTTGGTATAAAGTGCTTGTGGTACTTAAAGCCTGAAAATATGAACGTGAAATACAAAAACTGATAGTAATCTTATTCTGCTGTGATGTTTTTGTTCTGTTTTTAATTAACAGTGAAAGAGAACTGGGTCACGGCAATGTAGAAACATTTACATGTATTTATTCATTTAGCAGATGCTTTTCTCCAAAGCGACGCACATCTCAGAGAACAATGTGAGACAGAAGAAATATACTGTATGGAGAAATTGCAAATAAATACATAACACAATCCAAATACCACACAAGAGCAAACGGCTAGAGGATTTATCAGAATGATCGTGTGTCACTAAAACATTCCAAAAGGCTGGCCAGACTTCCCGAAAACCATCCAGATTATCACATTATTGTTATTTGAATGCATTAGTAGACATAACATTGCAAACCACAGGTTGTAACTAGTGTCAGATTTACCACTCTGGGCAGAGTACCCGGGGCCTACGAAATTTTTAGGGTAAATGGAGGACAAAAAAAAAAAAAAATGAAAAAGCAGAAAAAAAGAACAAAACATGGAAAAAAAAGATTGTGAAATGGAAATTTTATAATTTTTTTGGCTACTCCATTGATCCCTTGGCTTAGCATTTAGAACAGTTTACAGTAATGTACAGTAAATATCAAAGAAGCCTATATACACGTTAAAATTCTATATTATATATATATATATATATATAATGTGTGTGTTTGTTTAAAGCTCTCATTTGATATTTACATGAACTGTTTTGTGCATCATTATGTACAGCTGAAATAAAGCAGAAAATGAATCATTGATGGGACATCAGTGGCAGAGTGCAGGAAATCTGACTTTGATTAGTAATTCTTAGTGCCATTAACCGTCTTTCAGGAAGTTTGAATCCAGACAGTGATATCGCCTGTCAGCTGATGGGCGGAGGGGCTGGCAGAGGGGTGCGTGAGCTGCGTCTCTTGGGGAAAGTAGAGCTTCGGCGTTTAATAGCACCAGCAAACTAACAAATTCCTTTCTGTCCTGCATAATAGATTTGCACCTCCTCAAGAGAAGAAAAAAGGTCAATCAACATCAGAGTGACAGACTGCTTTGCTGGAGGAAGCTTTGCTGGCCGATACAAGCATCAGGATATTAGACTAAACAAAAGCTGGATCAGTGGGATCATCAATCACAGGGGCTGAGTGACAGCTGATCTTCTGGCTCCGTTTGTTCCGCTCTGAATTCTGAGCGTTTGAGTCACGTCACTTTAATAAGGTACCAGATAATCAATCATCACCAGCTATGCACTAATCTGGGTTACTTACAATGCTTTATTGTATCGGAGACCATATTCATACGGGTAAGTAAGCCATGCGTATTACGCCTTCTGCATCCGTCTATGTTGTAGAGCTCTCAGCTTCGAAGTGCCGGACCTCACTGCATTATATTCAGTCTGGAGGGACCTGGATAGTGCATTTTCATATGGTCTGAATCAGATTAGATGGAATTTAACTGAGTTTAACTTCAGTTTGTAAATAAGATACTATTTCATAGTAAATATTTGTAAAATGCTTTCTGTACCATAACAATTCATAGTGGTCATCTAACTTCCGCAGTACCCTGGTGTAATGTTTCTGCTTCTGCGCTCAGAGGTCATAGGTTTGAATCCCACCTAGTGTTGTAGTACCCTTGATCAAGGTACTTACCCTGAGTTGCTCCAGTAAAAATTACCTAGTTGTAGAAATCAGTAAAGGAAAGCTGGTGGCTTAACGGCGTGAGTTACAGTGGAGAAACAACTTCAGTTGAAGAAATAAATATAAATGGTCAGAATGAAAACAGACAGGAGGGGGGCGCGGTGGTGTGGCAGGTTTGGCCTGTGCCTGCTCTCTGCTGGGTCTGGAGTTCCAGTCCTGCTTGGGGTGCCTTGTGATGGACTGGCGTCCTGTCCTGGGTGTGTCCCCTCCCCCTCCAGCCTAGTGCCCTGTGTTGCTGGTTTAAGCTCCGGTTTGCCGTGTTCCTGCTCGGGACAAGTGGTTTCAGACAGTGTGTGTGAGAGAGAGAGAAAACAGAGAGATGTAAGAGCAGCACTACGTGTAGTGTTTAGAGCTGCTTTTTTTGGATACGAAGGTTCTAGGTTCATCCCAGTCTTAAGCAGTGCTATTGGTCAAAGCACTTACTGTGAATTACTTTGGTAATAACTACCCAGCTGTATAAAGAAGCAAATCATTGTCAGATGCTTTGGAGGAAAGAATTAGCTAAATGCATAAATGTAAAAGCAAAACCAACTGTTTGGCTATATAGAGCCCATGAGAATAATCATGAGTATTATTGCACAGATTGGGTGAAGCTGTGTGTTGCAGCAAACCAAAGTCCAGCCCAGGGGACACACCCAGGACAGGACACCAGTCCGTCACAAGATACCCCAAGTGGGGCTTGAACCCCAGACCAATCAGGGATCATGACCCAGCCAAACCCACCGTGCCATCGCACTTCGCGATCATAAACATTACCTCTGTCAGAAATGAAAGCACTGGGTGACATTCCAAGGAGAAAAAGCCTACAAGAAGATGTTAAAATAGCTCAGGATCAGTTAAATGAACACATAGAGACACACATCTGGACATCTATGCCCTTCCAGGAGGCCAAAAGACCCAGCTGATGAGGCTGTTAGAAGTCGAAAACAGCTGCTGTACAAATGTTTGATTGATGCTAAAATGTGGGAAGATGACAATTGTGTGTCTGCCCACAGCTGTTTTTTTTTTTTGTAAAATGGGGTTATTAAAAATGCAGGGACAATAGGAAAGAAAGGGGAATGGAAAATGGTTCAGCTGCGTCAAAAACAATATGCATTCCCATTTCGGTGTACTCTATGCTATCATTAAAGTAGGCTCCTTGTCTGTGTGAGGAAGGACTAAAAATAAACTAGATCGCTCGTTTTATTCTTTAATTGTCAAACACTAGAATTAATGTGCTGAACAGTGTGCAAGGCTGCTACATACTTCATTCATCCAAAAAGACATTGTGTTAACGTTTGGGGTTTGAATACTTACACAAAGAACATCCATGAGGATTTTTCCTTACAAATATTTTCTAAGATAAAATGTGACTTTCAAATAATACATCTTGGGTTTTGTAATAAAACATGCCGGGACTTTGGAATGTCAACGTATAATATAATATGTGATTCAGTACAACGAGCGAGTTAGTCAAGGCTCTGAATACTTTCGAAAGGTACTGTACATACAGTAAAAACAGACTATTTGTATTACAGGTATTGAATTAATTTTTCAAAGAGGTCATTAATCATGCGCATGATGTCACCTAGGGAACGCAATTTCACTGCAGTCTCAGGCACTCTTTTGCTGAAGGGCCATTTCACTTCCCTCTTCACTTTACTCAAGTGTGTCAGATGGCTTGTTTAGCACTTCCAAGATGCTTCATTGCATCATTTCTAAAATGACATTTTATTGCCAGGAAAGACATACATAATTATTGACACATATAAAGTCATATATTTTACAATAATGAATAACTTCATGAAACATCGAGGACACACTAACAACTTACATTTACTTATTTAGCTGATGCTCTTCTTCAAACCAGCTTACAATTATTTATCCACTTATACAGCGGGGTAATTTTATTGGAGTAATTTATGGTAACTACCTTGCTCAAGGGTACTACAACCAGAGGTGGGGATCAAACCTGTGACCTTGGGGTCCAAAGGTAACGGCTCTAAGCACTACATTGCCAGCTGTCCCAGCAGTGTAGTGGTTAGAGCTGAACTGAAATTATGTATCAATAGTCATATATTAAAATGTATAAAGCAAATTATATAACAAAATGTATACATGCATAAAATATATTAGTTTGTAATAATGGATATCTAATCAATTATTATTATTTGCTAGAATTTAAGAAAAAAAGAAACAACTTTGTGTAAGGTCTGCTAATCTGTGTTTCAACAGTATAAAAAGAAAGAATGATCCTCAAACCCTACTTGTTCATGAGAACTTTGGATGCTGTATTGAGTGTGCTGTCCTCAGATGGGCTTTGGAGGAGCTCTGGAGACACTGTGCAGTTCATTGAATTACTTTCCAGCTTATTTCTTGGGATCAGCACAGCTGTCGCTGTCAGTGGGAGAGGACACATTGATTCTGTCTCATGGAACCTCCAACCGCCGCCTTCGTTGATGATCCTCAAATGTGGTGACAAAGCAATACTTGCATCTTCTCCTTAAAGCTTAAAGAGCAGGATAGAACTTTAAAAGGAAGCCAAAAATGACTAACTTTTAGTAAAAGGGTCATGTTGTGGTTGGAGCAGCTACATTTGGACCCAAAGGTTACAGGTTTGAGCCTTACCTCTAGCTGTAGTACCCTTGAGCAAGGTACTTACCCTAAATTGCTCCAGCAAAACTATCCAGGGGTATAGATGGGTAAATAATTCCAAAGTTGCTTTGGAGAAAAGTGTCAGCTGAATTAAAATACGTAAATATAGTAAGATTCTTTGTCCTGAACAGTCCATAAAAATTCTTTATCTACTCAGTTAACTGGCGACAATTAAACAAAATCTGATGTATGTGCCATTCTTTTCAGGTTCAGCTGGGGCTTGTAAGAAAGCATTTCCTTTACACGACTGAAAATATGTATTCAAAAAGTGGGAAGTCAAAAACACATCTGAAAGTAGAACGGTTCTGAGTTGCTACTTATTAAAATTGACATATGATTCGGGGCTGGAGTCCAAACCCGACACAAGTTGAACAACCAACATTACCATTACCAACAGCTGCAGAAGTATTCATGCACGTCTATCAGACAACAAATATTATTACAATATTAACATTAATAGGTTGGCGCTTTTATAGTCATAGCCATAACACCCCAGGCATTTTCATTATTTTTTCATTTTCCCAACACCTTTGTCCAAGGTAACTTAGAATGATTATTTTCTACACTAGGCTGTTTAGTTTCATATTTATTTTTATTATATTATCAATTATGTGTCAATAAAACACATTAAAACTGCTTGCATTACAGCAATTAATTCACTTTTCAACTGATCCGTTAATCATTTATATTCGATGTCATCTAATGAAGATGATTACTTTGTGCTGTGTCAGGAGGCCTTCCGCTGAAGGGTAATTTTGCTCTGCCAGGTGTGTTAGACAGCCTAGTCGCTGCTTGCCAGGTGTGTATTTACAACAGAGACTAGTGTACTCGGGCACTGCTTGGTAATCTTACTCTGGTAATCGCATTCTGGACGACCATTTTTCATTTCCAAAAGAGATGATCATCTGACATGAAGCATAATCACATTTTCACTTTTTGTCAAGGGTAATAATTAAGGACTAAATTAAAAATGAAATCACAAAAAGACAATGAACACACTAATTATGGTGGCAGTCAATGATTAATGAGTTTGCGAAAGGTCCCTTGAATTGCAGCAGTACCTCGATGTGCTCAACCAGAAAATATCCCACAAAGTCTTGCATTTTATCAGATTATGCCTTTAAAAACATATTTCTCCAGATTTTTCTAGGACGGAAGTATGGAAATGTTAAAAATATTTAGTGACCAGTGTACTTTACATATTAAAAATACATCACAAAGGAGGGTTTTTCAACATTTTCTGGCATTTTGAACCTGAAGGACAAAATTGTCAAGGTAGTATTAGGCGAACAGGTAATGCAACCCAAATGTAAAATTCATCATCACATGACCAAGAAAAACTTGCTAAAAACACAATCAAATACTCGGTTCACTTTCTGTACAGCCCACCCCAAACACCCAGTTCAACACCTAGCCAAATTCTAAATGTCTTATCAGATCATAAAAACTCAACATAATATAACCCTTTCTTACATTAAAGTGAAAACAGATCTTACTCATTTGTCTAAAAAACCAATTTATTCTGTTGTTTCGGTTTTAATGAGATTTATATATTTAGTTATAGGATCATGCTGAAAGAGCTGGTATTATTACCAAACAATACCAAACAACAACACAAATAATAATAATAATAATAATAATAATAATAATAATAATAATATGTAAATGCTACAACGTATATTTTCCTCCAGATTAATATTTTACCTTGATGTATATCACATTTATAACTATCATTTATAAAGATATACTGTAATTATCCATTCAGGAAGAAAGATGATTTGTTCTCATTTTGAAATGATATTTAAGTAAGGTCCTGGTATGAGTCATTTTGTTTCAGCAAATAAAAATTGGTCATTTATAATACAATTGTTACAGAAAAGTAGCCCCTAGAGCAGTCTATTTCCATTTTTGACCCTGTGGCAGGTGCCCTTTGTTGGGTGAAACGACTGTTGTCAATCAACTGATGTTTTCCTCTCTGCTTGAAACGCACTTCACCATAAATGCCGTAACGTTTTGAAACGGGATTTGCGTTTTACACATTTGGATAAGTTACTACTGAATTTCCACTTTGTATTTCCTCAGTGGCTGAATTAATAATGATTGCAAAAAAGAATTGGGTGGAAGCTGGTATCCAACCAATCCAGCTGGATCAAAGGGGAGCGCATTAGTGTGTGTGCGAGGGCAGACACACACACACACACACACACACACAGAGTGGCAAAAGTGCCTGATATTTTCCCCCACTGGATAACTGAGTAATAACATTTGAGATGCAATTCAGCCTGACCCCTTCCTTTAAGAGCCCTTTGAAACCAGCCCTGTGAAGATGGCTAGGGTTGCCCCCGAGGGGGGTTTGAGAACGAATCCAGCAAGGCAGACCCAGCTGACATTGACCCACCATCCTTCCAAAAAGCTCGCCTCTCCGTGGCCCGTCGTCGCACCCGGCCGCTTGGCCTTTTCCTTCCCGGAGAGCAACCTTTCAGAAAAAAAAAAAGTATTAAAGAAGGGCAACCGCCTCCGAAACGGGACCAGGCAGCCAGTGTGGAAAGCAAAGGTTAATGGAT
This sequence comes from Scleropages formosus, assembly GCF_900964775.1. Taxonomy (NCBI): domain Eukaryota; kingdom Metazoa; phylum Chordata; class Actinopteri; order Osteoglossiformes; family Osteoglossidae; genus Scleropages; species Scleropages formosus. The sequence goes on along the minus strand of NC_041828.1, from coordinate 17,648,163 downwards.
TGGCTTTTACCTGTTAACACCCTCCTGTACACTTGGGAACGGCGTTTCTCTTCCTTCCATGTGACACCAAATTCCAGGGCTGACACTAATCTAGGGAGGAGATGGGGGATGATCAATCTGTTCCAGCCTGAAAAAACAGCAGAGGTTGTGTGCGGTTATGATGCTGCTGTAGTATCTCATAGGCATTAAAGCAGTAATCTTCTCAAAGCAAGTTGACTTTATGTATTTATCTATCCGCCCATCGTTCCAACTCCATGCTTAACCATCTGCACTCTAGATTACTAGTAGTTGATGTTTTATGAATAATAATATTACAACAGACACTACTTTGTTGGCAAAACTGCATATGGCTTCTAACACAGTCAACGTTTTTTTCTCAGAATGAATTACAACTTATTGAAATAAACAAAAACATGATAATGGAGAAAAAAAAAATAATCAGTGTTTATTTCTAAAATCACAGAGATATTCCAGCTGTTGTTGTTTTCTCTAATTCCTTATATGCTATTGTGACAATGTGCAGTGTTTTAAATGTTCATGTAATTTTTTAATGTGTTTAAATATTATTATGACTGACATGTTTGATCGGGTCCTGCTCTCTGGTGGGTCTGGGATTCAAGTGCCGCTTGGGGTGACTTGTGATGGACTGGCGTCCTGTCCTGGGTGTGTCCCCTCCCCCTCCAGCCTTACACCCTGTGTTGCTGGGTTAGGCTCCGGCTCCCCGCGACCCCATATGGGACAAGAGGTTCAGACGATGTGTGTGTGTGTGTGTGTGAGGGGGAATCCTGAGTGCCAAACTATCGTCTCATATCTCGTCCTTTAAATCTGTTTTACAGCAATTTTTACTGTGGTCTCCCACTGAAGGCCTCCAACAGTAGCACGTCTATAAGAATCACTAATGATGTTCAGTATTAATCAGTATTAATCAGTCAAGATATTGCTGGTCAGTCACAGGGGAAGAAATGGGGAGAAAGAATATACCCTGTAAGGCCTTCCTGCTACTGCCTTTAAACCTCTACAGCTGATACAGAACGCTGCTGCCCTAGTTGTGTTTGACTTGCAGGTTGCATGTAGGTTGTAGGTTCTCGGATCTGGCTCCGTTGTGGTGGAACGACCTCCCCCTCTCACTCAGAACTGCTGAATGTTTGTCCACATTCAAAAAGGGTCTCAAACTTATATCTTCCAGACTCACTTCGCTCATCTTCTCTTAAGTTCATGCAAGGTGTAAATGTTCATGCACTTTAACTTTAAGATCATGCCCAAATAAACCTTTTCACAGCCACTACTCCTGTAACGTAACATAAATGTTTATATCTATCTCAAAAATTACTAGGAAGGTGATCAGGAATCACGGATATTCGGATAAAGTTTTATGCAGCTACTTGTGTGATGAACATTGGTTCATATGGTGAAAAGAATCAAACTTAGTGTCCTTAAGAATCACATCTAAGTGTCTCTTTCTCCTAAGGTAATGCACAAATTGTATCTTCTATGAAATGTACGTCGCTTTGGAGAAAAACTTCTGCTAAATGAGTAAATGTAAATGTACCCACATGCATTATTAAAGGGACTATAAGCGAAGCAACTGCAAGAACTTCACTGTCTCAAACAACAGCAGTTATGATCACGTGGTGATTGTTAATGATTGCAATAAAGAAGGCCTCCTCCTGTAGTTCAGGATTTCTGCAACAGCACAAATAACTGTGTGTAAGTTCAGTTCATGGTTAAACCCGTAATGCCACCAATGGGCTTCACCGCCATAACAAAAGAAAAATCCAGCGTTCGGTCTTCTGGAATATGAAGGGTTGTTATCTTTAAGATGAAATTCCAATGAACACACACATTCAGACAAGTGACATTTGATGGACACCTTTTGATTAAACATATTGAACTGATACAAACACATTCCTGTGATTCTTGGGTCACCTTTATAGGGGAGAGAACAAATTTAATTAATTTCAAGTCTCAGAAATAAGCATTAACCTCATATTTCCAATATTCCTAATATCTAGGTTAATTAAGAAGGGAGAACCTTTTTTGGATACACCTAAAATCTACGCACATGATGTACCGTGTTTCCTTAACCTTTCCTCTGTCATTCTGTAGGTATGCTCATAACTGAAGTAAAACAGAATTAATTTACGAACATCTCACAAAAACTTGTGTGTATAGTCAACCCCCTCACAGTGCTGAGTTAAGCACATATTTTCATTTCATTGCTTTCGTAAATTCAAACGTTTCAGAATCAGTAGGCGTTGTGTGTGTTTCTCGCCGATGCTTAAATGATTATGCATTTTTTCTCACGAATTGTGCTGCTTACAAGGGTTTATTCTTCCTTAGGGTGTCATTGTGTGCAGTAATAGGGGATTATTTATAATTTTTTTTCATTCATTACAGGATGAAAACTATCATGGAGACAAGACTGTAATGCACTCATTGTATTTTTTCTGCGAGACCTTTGTCACTTTGGAGAAAAGGGTCTGCTAAATCAATAAATGCAAATTTAAATGTTGAATGTATATTTTTGTTATTATAACATGCTTATTCAGTGCATGTCGGTATATAAAACATGCAATTTAAATTTTTGGTAGCTAAGCTCTGCCCACAAAATGTAGCACTGATTTTCGATTCTGACTGCATTTTGCTGCCAAATAAGGGTGGAAAGTGGAAACACAGGGCGCAACACAGAAACTGTAGAAAACAGAGCAGTGAAGGGGATGTGATTAAAAATAAGTAAATTAGGAAGTGTTTGTATCTTTGAAAATGCATTGCTTGAATGTTTGTAGCCGAAAATACCAGTGTGTACCTTAGTATATACAGCCTTGTTTGTGATGCCCCCATAAATAGTAACATAATTAAATAAATGAATGTGAAGAGTTATACATTTTCCTGCCATTGCTACTGTAACTCACTTGAAATCTGAATAAACTGTAATGTATTCATAGCATTCAACTGTATCTATGTTCATATGTATATATGTATGGACGGTGAAGGAACTGTAAATGCATTTTAAGAGCATTACACTAGAGGTCTCATATGTGTCACTTGGGCAGTTATTTTTTTGCTCCATTATCTTGGCTGCGTTCTGTCTTTCCCTTGATGGATGCTGACTCTGAATGGAAAAACGTGGTAATGAAAAAACATAAATAAGTAAAATCTCTGTCAGTCAGATAAGCTGCTGAAACTCTCACTGGACGTAACTGCACTTAAGAATAAATACATAAATGCACCGGCACAAAGTTGTCTGCTGCAGATGTCCGGAACAAAAGCTGAAACAATTTATGCCGGGTGTTTAATTATTTATGGTAAACAGGGACGTCCGCAAAACTTGCGAGAGCTGCGCTTGTTCCACCTTCGGTTGTAGCAGGCTGCTAGGTAAGGTGGACTGAGGGATGTACAGTACAGTACTGCAGTTTTCTATTGTCTGCAGTACATATAGGTCGATCTATAATTTACATTTATTCGCTTAGCTGACACTTTTCTCCGAAGCAACTTATAACGTCAAGCTACTTACAATTATTTACCCTTTTGTACAGCTGGGTAATTTTACTAGAGCAATTTAGGGTAAGTACCTTGCTCAAGGGTACTACAGCCAGAGGTGGGGATCAAACGTGTGACCTTGGGGTCCAAAGGTAGCAGCTCTAAGCAATACATTGCCAGCTGTCCCCAGTAGTGTAGTGGTTAGAGCTAATCTGAAATTATATATCAACAGTCATATAGCAAAATGTATATAGGAAATTATATAACAAAATATGTACATGCATGAAATACACTAGTTTGTAATAATGGATATCTAATAAATTATTATTTGCTAGAATTTTAGAAAAAAGAAACAACTTTGTGTAAGGTTACCTGGGTAATTTTTCTAGAGCAATTTAGGGTAAGTGCCTTGCTCAAGGGTACTGCAGCTGAGAGTGGGGATCAAACGTGCAGCCTTTGGATCCGAAGGCAGTGGCTCAAACCACGACGCCACCAGCTGTCCGAATTCGTCAGCTACCGTGAATCCGAGTGCAAAGTATTGCTGGATCAGCGTTATTGTGCTGATATAGCTGATCAATTTATAATCTCAGGAAGGTGATAATTGCAGACCCTCATCAACAACATAACATCTGTGCTGGAAAAAATGAGTTTGTGGTTCCCTTAATGATTAATTCTTTCAGGTTTGTCAGGAAACAGTCTGCTATTTTTTATCATCTAATAAACTTGATGATCAGGGCTGGGTTTATCATAAGGGGAGCCTAAGCAATTACCCTGGGCTGCCAAAATTTGGGAGTACAGAATTTTGCTATAAAAATGGGCAAATAAATTGCAGTCTTGAAAAATAATAAAAACCCTTGCTTAAAAGTAAAGAGTTTATCAGACAATTAAACATTTGGCATATTAAGTATTACATAACAATCTTATGATGATTCTTCACACAGTGTCTTTAAAATGTTGTACCTTTGCAGGTGACATTTTCTATGAAACTACCTGTTGCTCCACACAGTAAAGCGTGTGTATCTCTTTGTTCCCTTAACCATCTTAATTCTTTAGTTTTCCATCTGTTTTCAGCCATTAAGGTATAAGTTTGTGTTCTTTGCATGTATTATGTTCACATATGTTTTAACGGGGGCACAGTGGTGCAGCGGGTTTGGCCTTGTCCCACTCTCTCGCGGGTTTGGGGTTCGAGTCCTGCTTGGGGTGCCTTGTGACGGACTGGCGTCCTGTCCTGGGTGTGCCCCCCTTCAGCCTCACACCCTGTGTTGGCGGGTTGGGCTCCGGTTCGCTGCAACCCCCGCTCAGGACAAGCGGCTTCAGCTTGTTTGTGTTATAATGAATAATTACATTATAACATTTTGTTAACTGGGAATTTATTTTCCCTTCTTTGTGATCTGTATGTATCTATATGCAACATAAAATGTTTTTCTTACATATGTATATGCACAGTTATTACTTTAGAGATGATGTCTCATGGGTGCCGCATTGATTTTTGCCCAGGGCACTAAAAAGCCAAGTGCCGTTCGCTCACACAGTGCTGCACTGGGTGGCACTGGAGCCTGACAGCTGCTAGGCTGTAGGTTCAGATGTGGATTCCCTGTCTTTGTAGGCCTGCATGTTCTCCTAGTGTTTATGTGTGCTTTCTCCAAGTGCTCTGGTTTCCGCTCATAATGCAAAGAAATGTATACGCTGATCTGGTAATGTCCTGTTAGCCCGTTCATGTGAGTCCAACTGGCATTCTAACAAAGGTGTTCTTGGACATTTCGCCACCCCCTGCACCTGTGTCGAGTGGGGAGGTGGGGGTGCAGATGTGTTGGGGGGATACCCATCATCGGAAGCCTAGTTAACTTGCCGTCATTCCTGACCTTGTGATCAGAGAGAGCCGCGCGGCCGGATTTCCAGTCGGCCGACTGTATTTACAAGCGAGCTGACATGGCAGACGGGCCATTACTTATCAACTCAGCATTAATCTTTCATCCGGCCTTCGTCAATTATTCAAGGAGGCGTGCAGAGATCCGGCCGCATGCTCCCAGGGCGTCTCGGCACAGCCGTCGGCAATCCCCCCGGCCCGTGGTTTCTCAACAGCCCGTTTACCTTCCAATGGAACCGTGGCTCGTGCCCGGAGGAGGCGGAGAGGGAGAGCATTAAACCGTTTTTACCGCACGCCTAAGACAGGGAATAAATGTCCCACAGCAGCAGTTGATGGTATTTGGTTTCCTTTTAATGCATTATTTCTATTCATACATCACTTCACTTAGGATTGCTGAATGTAAACCACGGAAAGAATTAATTGGCTCACTGAAATATATACGTTTTCTGTGAGGCTATTTTGTAAGGCCATCACCGTCAGCTCCTGAATGCTTTGCTTCATGTTAATTATTTGTTCGCTGAATTCGACCGCGTACGCGGACAGGCGTCTGGTTGCACCTGTTGGCACTCCGCAGGGGTGCGGATCGCATCGTGTGGCTCCCACTGAATAAAACACGCGACTCCCATTTTTAAAACTGGTGCTCGTACTGACTACGACACCTTCTCACCACTTCTGTATGAATTCTGGAGGTTGTCTTGAAGGAGGTTTATTCTACATTTACTCAACACTTTTCTCCAAGCAACTTGTGATGTTGAGCTATTTACAATTATTCAACCCTATATACAGCTGGGTAACTTTTACTGCTGCAATTTAGGGAAAATACCTTGCTCAAGGGTACTACAGCCGGGGGGAGGGCGCGAATGAAACCTGCGACCTTTGGGTTGAAAGGCAACGCCTCTAACCACTATGATACCAGCTGTCCTCATCATTAATCTCATAAATCTCTTTAGTGCCATTTTTGTCCTTTGGCTATGGAAACCTGGCAGAGTGAATGTTGTCTTATATCTCTCAAGCCCCTCGGTGATCACCATTGAGAGTGGGAATGTAAATCCCATTTCATTTTAATGTTAACATAAGGCCGTATTGTAGGGATCTTTGAGTCTAAACCGCATGTGATTCTAGTGATTCTACCCGCAACACGTACGGTTAATGTATTTGACATACAGTACGTGTCTGTGCATATGTGAATTGTTGCATGTCTGTGTGTTTTCCTTATAATAGACAGCATTAAATAAATGATTGCATTTCATGAGGGAATGTCATATTACTCATTTAGGTTGCTAAGGAACCATTTGCACCAGAAATAAAGCTTTCAATGAGACTTCCAGATGCCACGTAACGAGCCATGACAGCCGCAACGGAATGCAGGGGATGCTTCCTGCAAATCCATAAATCACAAACTTTGTAGGTATTACAGCTGCGGCTTGGATGCGAGGACCCTTCGACCTTCCAGTGGCGTTATGAGAAGAAGTTAAATATACATTACAGTATGGTCTGCGTGAGCACGACCGCCGTAAAATTCTAAAATGCGACCAAAACAAATCTGGAAATGGAGTTTCGAAAAATTCCACATGAGGGAACTGATTTGCCTGTTTGAATGTTGCTCGTTCAAAGATTTATTGACGTTCATAGCTGATTGGTTGTGGCTGTATAAGCATTTGAGCTCTTCTGCTCTTCCTACTCTTCTCCTCCCCCCACAGAGCAGTCTGTAGATGTAAGGCAGGCTACACCCTGGCTACACCCTGGCTACACCGTGAGTCAAGACACACGAGGCATCAACTCAGCGGTACTCAATACCTTTAATGGGATTTGATGAAATAAAAAGTACATTTAATTTCAGAGTTAGTTACTTCAGTGGAGGATTCAACTGGAAGAGCTGGATAGTGGTATAACCCAGTGCCTATGATGTTCCAGCAATGGCACCAGACCACATCTCCCTTTATATGCAAGTGGCTTGTTTCCCTTAGGAATGGTCATTTCCCGCTAATACACTAGAGTTTATATTAATTATATATAGAATATTAATACTTTTTTACACTTCTGCTGCATGAGAGAGTGTTTCACTCACATTTATTGATTTAGCTGACTCTTTTCTCCGAAACAACTTACAGTGCTGTTACCTACAACTACTTTTATACAACTGGACCACTTTAATGTAGCAATTCAGGGTAAGTGCCTTGCTCAGGGATCCTATAACTGGAAATGAAATTTGAACCTGCTACCCCTGGGTATAACAACAGTAGCTGTAGCCACTCGGTGCTATTGAAACATCAGCACTGTCCGCGTACATATAATGCAACCTGACAAAAGTATTGATATAATTAATGAAAATCCAATGCATCTTCTCAACAAGGCTTGAATGTTTACCCTTTTTTGACTTTTAACAGATGATGGGCAACTGAAGCAGCTAAAGAATAATAAGCCACCATCCTCTTCCAAAACCGTTATCATAACACAGGAAAACTGGCAGTGCAAATACATATGAGTGCATGTCTCTTCTGTGTGAAATTTGAAATAATTGGTTGTATCCTATGTCCGATACGATGTAGTATCTACATGTTGATGGCTGGAAACAGGAATTCTGTACAAATGAACAGTGAGAATTCCATTAATGCTGAACTTGGTCCTACACACACCTCTGACATTCTTCGGTGCACCTTCTGCAGCCATCGATCAATAATTTAGAAGTCTATCATACCAAGATATGCAAGAACAGATGACTGGGTTTGGTTTATATCTTTCTTTTTGTGCTCTGTTTTTCTCACCTGGCTTGTTTTTTTTTTACTTTCATTTTCATTTCAAGTTTTTAATTGTGCATTTATAAGTTTCTATTTCCAAAAGTACAAGCGGCATAACTTTATCTAATTATTTTAAACCCGGTCTCCCTAATTTCATTTTGGAAACTTTTCTAAAAATTTATGAGATGACATTTGGCCTTCAGTTTTAGTTTTACCATGCAGCGCTGAACAGAAAACCCTGCCCATTTTATTCAGTTTAATTCCGAAATTCAGAATTCAAGATGCAAAACTGAAAGCTACAGTATGTGTGTTATATTGATGAAAAAACTGAGAACTGTAATAATAATAATAATAATAATAATAATAATAATAATAATAATAATAACAGGAGGCAATATGCAAGTTCCTGCTACACTGCACTTTGACTCTTTAATGTACTCCATGCTGTGGTTGGCTTCCTTCCACTCATGTGCTCCCACATCCTGGCAGATGGACCATTCCCCATTCTGCCTTACTGAGGAAGGATGCCATGCTGGGAACTGCCCGGCCCACACTGGGCAGCCATGCCCATGAAGGACACCCCAGCTGCACACACTGACCTCGGATCAGATTAGAAACAGACCCATTTCCTAGAGTGAGCCAAAAAGAACAACCATATGATTTCATCTGCAGTACCATGCAGAACGGCTTCCATTCCAGGCTGGAAGCATCTGAAAAAGCTCATAGGGGCTTTAGAGGCAATAGAGAGCAGACGTTAAAACATGGCCAGAAATCATATGAAACAAACACCTAGAATACAACACCGTGTAAAATATACCTGAATCGTTGTGAAACCACTGGAATTTAAACTCCAATATAATATATTGTGGGTAACAGGACATTTAATAGCCGCATAATTCATAAACTTGGTCCATCCATCCATCCTTGCATTTTCCAAACAGAATAAGCAGGTGAGAGTCACACCTCCCTATTTCCCTTGATGCCGATGGTCTATCAGGGGAAGGATGGCAAGTGATAAATATGGAACTGAACGCTTGGCCTCCCTTTCCGGGTAATGAAGTCTCGCAACACGAACTTTGGCTGATTTAATTTGTTGTGAAGTTTAATTTGTTTTGGTGTAACTCCGGTGAGATGTTGGACTCTCTCCAATGCTCCTCCTTGGTTCCAGCGGTTGCCCATGCCCCCCCCCCCCCCAAAGTGTGATGGGGCTGGACATTAATAATATTAATTATCTCCAGCTCCTGCCTTGCTGTGGTAACTGCTAAGGGGAGGCTTGGAAAGGGAGGCTGATCACCCATCAAAAGCCAACGTTCTTGCAGAGGGATTGATCACAAGCCTATTCTCGCTTCGCTCCATTGAGTCGAACCTGGTGTGGATTTTACAGTTTCACATGAACTGATGTGCTATGTAACTTTAAACTGTGTTGTTTTTATTATTTGCAACCCAGGAAACACAGATTATAGGGGAATTGAACTAAGCAATGAAAAACCAGAAGTTATGTGCATCACTGACTTTGGATCAGTTTTTAGATATTGCTTCTGTATGTAGGTGTGAAGACTTCATAGTCGTTCTCTGTAGGACAGCTAATTTGCCTAATGTTTGCATATGATTCCCAGAGTACAGAGTGGATAAATACAGCTTTGGCTCGCTATGCCTTTTTCTTAAGTTTTTTTTTTTTTTTTGGAAATAGAAAACATAACACACTGTATATACTGTGCTTAAGAGATGTCAGAATTGTTAACGGGAAGCGTGTGACGTTTTTTAAGATGTCATAAAAAAGTACAAGTGTATATAAGAAAAAACATTTTATTTACACAACACAGCTGTAATTAAGAATTAAGAGATACACTAAAATATGGAGATATAGATTTGCCATGTAATCTTATAATGTTTGTATGACCAGTAAAAATATACACATAACTCTTTCATCTCCTCTATTCTGCCTGGAGGCTCTTTTAGTTTACTTAGATGTGCTTCACCTGAGAACACCTAAACCTTTTTTCCAACAAATGTGAATAAATGGATGAGTCCCTGAAAGTTTCACTGGGAATTTAAGGCAATGGTGTTTTTCAGACCAATTCTCAGTAGTTTATCAATCACTGTCCACCATGCTTTAGAAGCTGATCCGTACAAATTTAACTGAAACAAACTGCACACATTCTAAGTCATTACGTCAGATAGTTTTCAAATCAGTTATTGAGTCTAATAGTAGTTTTAGGCTTTAGGCGGGGCTGCAGTAATCCAGAGCCAATCCCAGGAAGCACTGGGTACCACAGTCCATCACAGAGCACTCACAACCATTAGCAATAGTTTAGGAGCATCATTGTATCTTAACTGTGAGGAAAAACAGGCGAAAACCCAGGGAGACAAAATACAAGCAACAGGATTGAAACAATCATCCTACAGTATATTCCTACAAGGTGTCAGTACGAAACTCAGCCCCCCCATGGCCACCTGGAGAGCCCTCCAGAAAAACTTTCTGTTGTTCCCACCCCACCAGCCTTTCTGTACTTTTCTATCTCTACCCTTTCCTGACTTCTATGTGCTGGTGTAGTGGTTACTCTTGTGGCCTTTGGACCCAAAGGTTGTCGGTTTGAATCCTCCCCTCAGTCGTAGCACTTTTAAGTGAGGTAGTTACCCTAAAGTGCTCCGGTAAAATTACCTAGCTGTATGAATGGGTCAATAATTACAGGTAGATTAAAATTGTGAACTGCCTTGGAGAAAACTGCCTGCTAAGTGAATAAATGTAATTACCCTTAAAACATCAATATTTTCAAATACATTGGACTCCACCCAATCCCATCAAAGCTGCATTGCTCAGCTGTTTACAGCAACTTCAGTCAAAATAATAGACTGCTCATGTACAGCATACAGTGACGGGTACGGTCATATAATCACCGATAGAAATAAATTACATTTATTCATTTATCTGTTACATTTCTCCAAAATAGCTTACAGAGTTAAGCTACCTACAGCTATTTACCCATTTATGCAGCTGGGTTATTTTAATGGAATAACTGAGGGCAAATACCTTGATCAAAGGTATCGCAGAAGGAGGTGGGATTTGAACCTGCAGCTTCTGAGGCTAAAGACAACTGTTATAACCACTACGACACCTGCTGGCCAAACTAAAGTGCCCTGCCGACATCACACAGCAGACATTTACATTATTTCACTTAGCTGATGGTTTTCTCCACAGTGACTTGCAGTACTAGCATTATAATATTTTAACATGCATTTGTGTCAATCAGTGCAGTTCAGTTGGTGTTTCCCCCTCTTTTCAAATTGAAAGTACATAAACTGACGAACACCAAAATGCGGCCCTGTAATTTCTGATCATACATACAGAATAAAAAAAGAACTTAAATTTTTCTCAAATAAAAATAAAAAGATGATTGCGCAGATAAATCATTCAGTATGTCACAGTAGCAGAACGCCTGTCGTTTGCAACGCCGGTATAGTATTTGTGTTTGCACAGCCCAGGTATCTACTAAACAGACTGGCGTCTGTGGTTAGAGCTCTCCACCCTCCCGCGGCCAGAAAGGAAGCGTCCTTCCACCGCAAGCATCATAAACCTCTCAGTGTGGCGGCGGGCCGAGGGTGAATTAATTAATCATTTTCTGCCTCATCAGCCACTCCGCTGCTCCTCTGGGGACTCCCTAATTAACCAATGGAAAATGGCCAATTTCAGCGTTTACCCAGGTGGGCAGGGCCACGCACGCCAGGGACCGTGACACATTAATGAATACATCATCCGGGGATGGCAGTCGCAGACGCTGCTGATGGGATCATCCCTCAGCCATGTGCCCTTTAGAGGCAAAAGAAAGTATTTCCTTTTATACAGGAGTACTTAAAATCAAAGTACTTATTTATTTTTGGTGCCAGAATAGTGTTTAAAAATTTATTTCTGCTACGGGGGGGGGCAGAATTACTGCATATTTTGAGGTCAGACACTTCCGCAGGTATAAACTGTACTCCGGTATAGTTGTACAGATCTGTGTGGAGACAGAAGTTCATAGTGATGCGGATAGCGGAGAGAATCCAAAGCACCTTTTTCGTCTTCTTGTCTCTAAAAGATGTTATGCTGCCATATTAAAAACTTAAAGCTATGGAATTTCTAATAGAAAAGCAAAACTCAAACTAGAAACGACTTCAGAACAGACTTCACGGAGTTATGAGTATATTTCTCTACAAGTACAAGTTCCATAGCAATTATTCTAAGAAAACATATATGTTATCATGTAAGACTTGTGGATGTAGACAAAATCCTGAAAGGTGACATAATGCTGAAGTTATTCATGTGAAGACCACCAACAGCTGACATTTATTTGTCCCCATTTTTCAAAATCCCTGTAAAAAAAAAAATTATTAAACCGTTAATTTTGACACGTGGCGATGAGAACCGTTATAGTTTAACGCGAGGTGTGATGAAGATAAGAACAATAGCTTCGTTACAAAGCTGTGCACCTTTTATGTCTTTCATAGCAAGTGTGACACCTACCTGTGGTCAGAGGAAATAAAACCATAACCCCAGCGCTAACTCTACCCCGAGTGGGGACGGCGGGATTCAATCCAACACCATAGGTGGAGGACCTTCAGAATTTGCAATATGTGACAACGGAGCAGGGGTGCCCAACCTTTTCTGGCCAAGGGCCGCAATCATTATCGCGAATTGGTCCGAGGCCCACATGCGTAAAAAGGATCGTGAGCAAAATTTGTGCGCTGAGCAGTAATGAACGCAGCACCTCGCTTGTACGGTGTCGATAACCGGGGTGACTGTGTCCCCCATGTTGCCAAGCGTGACAGAGCAGACCTCTGAAGGCCCTTACAGCAGAGGGAAACAAGAGGAGTAACAACACAGCATCCCTCTGCTGAAGCAGCACAGCACAGTACAGTAGAGCACATCCCAGAATAACAAAGCACAGCACAGCAACAACAGCAATAATAAGAATAATAATCGTCCTCTTGTGGTTTTATATATTGCAACATATACAATTATGATTCAAATTACTTGCAAATGGACAGCAATAATAAAATCGGCATTTAAATAGTCTCTCATAGATACAATTTTATTTCTGTTTCACGCAAGTTGTGAAATCAACAATAAAAATCACAAAAAAAATGCAAGCTTTTCAACTGTATATCAATCATATTATAAAAAACAACAACAACAACAATAATAATAATAATTTCATTACATTAAATTGATAAAAATAATAGTAATTATTATTAGTATTATTATTACTATCGAAATTACAGCCTTCCTCTTACCTGGGCAGAGATACCACTGTGAGGACCACAGCAGGTGGCAGTATCTCCTCTCCTCATAAACCAGATGTGGTTCTGCAGACCAGTCTGCATTTATGCATCATTGTTTCATTCATACTATGCTCCCTGACTTGCATTTCAATATTGATTATTTGCTATTTATTATTTTATAAACTGATGACAGGATAACGGCACCATGTGAACCCTGGATGCAGCAGTAACAGAGTAAATAAGGTAACCTGGACACTGACAACCACTCACTAAACATTTCCCTACTACTGCCTTCTACTTTTTTCAACGATGCTGTGACTGAAGTATGATATGTGGATATGAGAGGGACACTGGAAAGTATTAGTTAGGCAATAAAGCCAACATTAATGGGTGCACATTACCACTTGAGACAATTTATTCCTGTTTTCGAACCCAGTATGTGATGAGTTTTGGCTCATGTCAGTTTCCTTGGTCTCATGACCCCCCTCTTGATCCCATGCTTCCTCGCCTCATTTCGGCCTTGCCTTTCTCTGGGAGAGTCAAGGTCACATTAGCTGCGTGGCCCTGAGTGGAGATGCTGCCTGCGGGAATTATTTACCTTCATCCCCGTGGAGAAGACGAGGGGCTGGGGAACCTTTCGAGGACGGGCTCTCGAGACGGGACAGCGGAAGGACCTGGGGGCTCTGTCCCTGCACAGAGGTGGCTGTATGGAGCCTAGAGGGTTCGCAGATTCAAACTTCAACTCGCGACTCCTTGGACCGCAGTCTCGATTTAGTCCATCAGGGCTTTCGGGATAAATCATTCTCTGAAGACATACAGCCTCTGAAGATCTGTGCATTTATTTAATCTTTGGCGGCATGGTGGCACAACGAGTAATAGTGACGTGGGTTCGATCCCTGCTCAGTCTGTGTGGAGTTGGCATGTTCTCCCTGTGTCTGCGTGGATTTCCTCCGGGTGCTCTGGTTACCTCCCGCACCCTAAAGAGATGCTGTTCAGGTTCCCCCATAGTGTGTGAGTGACAGAGAGAGTGTGTGTGTTCCACTGATGTATGGATGAGTGACCCAGTGTAAGTAGTGAATCCAGCAGTGTAAGTCTTTGGGTGCTCTGGTTTCCTCCCACACTCCAAAGACATGCTGTTCAGGTTCCCCATAGTGTGTGAGTGACAGAGAGAGTGTGTGTGTTCCACTGATGTATGGATGAGTGACCCAGTGTAAGTAGTGTATCTAGCAGTGTAAGTCACCATGGTAAATAAGGTGTGTGGCCTGATAACACTACATAGAATTCATTGGAAGTCACTTTGGAGAAAAGTGTCTGCTAAATAAATAAATGTAAATCTTACCAGGTTGTCACTGATGAGATTTAGCTATATTGTTAGGATCGACTATGAATACATTGGTTTAACAATTAGCTGTTAACTTAGGGATCAGGGGGCGCGGTGGCGCAGTGGGTTGGACCACAGTCCTGCTCTCCGGTGGGTCTGGGGTTCGAGTCCCGCTTGGGGTGCCTTGCGGCGGACTGGCGTCCCGTCCTGGGTGTGTCCCCTCCCCCTCTGGCCTTGCGCCCTGTGTTGCCGGGTAGGCTCCGGTTCCCCCGTGACCCCGTATGGGACAAGCGGCTCTGAAAATGTGTGTGTATGAAACTGAAAAATTATATATACCATACATCATTGTAATCAAATAATAGAATTTTAAAATAAAAAAGAAATTATCAGTAAAAACAGAGGAAGCTAAAGGTCTTATTACTGGGAGATGTAAAAAGTCACTTTATTCTAAACCAGGTTGTTCCATTCCCGCTATTTATTACATTTGCTTCGGAGCATTATTTTTTATCAATCAATTCAGATGTTAAAACTATTTTGTGGTGTAGGAAAATAACATTTAATTTACAATAATAACATCAGCACAAATTTGATGAATCTGTGACCATTGTTTTCGTTACTAAGCAACTTACGGTTTGGCAGTAGAAGATGTCTGTTAGCATTCAGTGGGGGGAATGTGTCACAGTTAAATTACCATGCAAAGCATTCCGTATCATCTTAAAATTGATGGAAATCATCGGAAATCATGCGCCGTAATACATGACTCAGCACGGCCAGGTCGGGTACTAGCGGACGAAGCTGAAAATTAGCAGCCGCCTGGTTCATGGGTACAGGGGTTATGCACCTCCACTGGAATCTCGAGACATGCATGCGAGAAAGGATTTTTCTGGGCGCTCTGTGTGTTTTGGCATGTCGTCTCAAGTTTGCAGATGGGCTGACTGGACCCTTCTCATTTACGCACAAGCAACTTACAGCGTTTCGGCACTTACGGCGATTTACCCATATACACAGCTGGGTCATTTTTATTACATTAAGTCAGGGTAAGCACCTTGATCAAGAGTACTACAGAGGCAGGGGGGATTTGAACCTCTGCCCTGCAGGTATGAAGGCAGTAGATAAAACTGAAGTCCTCTTCACTTTCGCATACTTTCTGTTATGTGTATATATATTATATATATATATAAGGGGGTGCGGTGGCGCAGTGGGTTGGACCGGGTCCTGCTCTCCAGTAGGTCTGGGGTTTGAGTCCCGCTTGGGGTGCCTTGCGATGGACTGGCGTCCCGTCCTGGGTGTGTCCCCTCCCCCTCCGGCCTTACGCCCTGTGTTGCCGGGTAGGCTCCGGTTCCCCGCGACCCCGTATGGGACGAGCGGTTCCGAAAATGTGTGTGTGTATATATATATATATATATATATATATATATATATGGAATGTATGTATATATGTTTAGATGTCGATATACTGTGTATATGTCTAATATCTAACAACGAGCTGCAAACATGCAGTACGCGCAGTTGCATACATAATTTGCGGCTTTCGAGATCACCCCCCAGCTTTTCAGGTGTATTTATTCTTTCGCTTCAAAGGAATCTTTAGTTTATATTACCGAATAATAATATTCCTTGTGAGTAATAGAAGAAGGTGTTACGTAAGAGAACGTCTTGGATTTAATTTCAAAACAGTTTGGAGCCAGAGAAGATTTTAAGCAATTTTGCACTGAGAAGACTTGCTTAGAATCATGGTTGCAGTATTATAAGACATGCAATGAAACACTTAATACTATCAGATAGTATAATACTATCATTACATATACTGTATACACACATACATACATATATATATACACACATATGAATATGTTTTTTTTTTTTTTTAATTACAGCTCTTGCTGAACACCAGTTTTGCTCCCTTCCTGGGATTTTGGATCTGCTGTGATGATCACCAAGTCGCACCGATAAGCAGAAATGTTCCCAACGTGCGAGGAATCGGCCCCGGAGAGAAAGGACTAAGCCTCCATCTGCAGCTGCGCACTGAATTCAACTGGTCACATTTGCATTGGAAATCAGGTGCAAGTTATGCAAAGCCCACCGTTAGAGTCTCTCCAGCGTCAAAGGGTTTTCCCCTCCATTTGAATATGGTGCTACGCACGCAGAGAAAGCACATGAGATGAGAGATTTCATTATTTTTTTCATTTTAAATGAATTTGCAAATATTGCTGTTTAGAATGGGATTAGACTTAAACTGCAGGGTGAGCTGAATCAGTCATAAAAAGAGACGGGGTCAGTGGAAATACCAAACTTATTTTTAATCCTCCTGCTATTTCCTGGTGTATAACTGAAGGCTTGTATATATATATATATATACATATATATATATTTTTTTTTTTTTTGTTCTAGAAAACCAAATTCATCTTCAGCTTTTTACAGTTCCTAGGACTTTAAAGACTCCAACTCAAAGGCAATGCAGTGTGTGTGTGCAACTGTCGAAAATATTGGCGTGTGTTAATACTGATCTCACACACTTTCAGGGTTAGAACGAAAAACTGCTCATGCCTGCACATCCCTTCTGTTTTTTTTTTTATATAATATAAGGTCACAAATGTCATGAGTTGCACTGTGATGGACAGACATCCCATCCAGGGTGTTCCCTACCCAAGCCCTATGCTTCCAGGATAGACTCTGGACCACCATGACTCTATCAAGCATTTATTGATAATGAATTTCTAAATTCTCATCACTTGATAGTGCTGGTACAGCTTGCACATGCATGCTGGGATTGTTGGTGGCATGGAAACAACGATAAAGGTCTTTAAATGAGTTTCCATATCAAGTTGTTCACAATGGCCTCGTCTCTTTCCTGCCAGAAAGAAGCTCACAAACCCGCCTCGATCTCACCCTCCAGCCACATTGCACAATAATCACTACCGGGGGTCTGCATCAACTCTTGCACGTTCAATCAATAATCAATCAATAATTTACAGATGCCTAGCAAAATCAACTAAATTACGTGCTGCAGGTAGCCAAAGAAAACTTCCCTCCTTCAGGTTCATTTACCGCAGTACTCCTCTTAATTCCACCGCAGGGTTTACATGGTCCAGATTCTTACACTGATGTTGGTTTCTGAATGGCTAGAGGAGGTGACGCCTTATCAGTATAACACACACACACACACACACACACACACACACACACACACACACACACACACACACACACACACACACCATCTGAAGCCGCTTGTCCCATGCAGGGTTGCGGGGAGCAGGTGCCTAACCCAGCAGCACACGGTGTAAGGCTGGAGGGGGAGGGGACACACCCAGGATGGGACACATCCAGGATGGGACACCAGTCTGTTGCAAGGCACCCCAAGTGGGACTTGAACCTCAGACCCACCCGAGAGCAGGACCCGGCCAAACCCACTGCGCCACCGCCCCTCCACCCATCAGTATAACACATGAAACGTTAAAACACAAAAATACACACGAGGCTGTTTTGTTACAGTATATTTCAGGAGGAGGATTTTGAACGTGTGGGCGTTTCGACTCTGAAGAATTAAATATATCACAGACAAAATCATGTCATAATATCATTAAGGTTAGTGGTGTCAGACAGCTTGTGGGTATTAACACGGCTCAACTCTGTCTGGGGAGTGTGTCTCCTCTTCCTGTACTTGTTTAAAAATTAATTCCCCTTACACATCTATGTTTCCGATGCATGTTATTTAGGGGAACTGGTCAGCCGAAATGTCATCGAGACTCCAGAATGACTCGCTGTAGTGTACAGTGTAACAGGACAGCTTTCCATCACCATGACTGCTCAAAAAAAATGAGGATAAAGGGATAACTTTAGGAATTACTGTAGCTGTGTTCAGACCTATTTTATTATATTACTGTTATTTTCTTATATAGCAGATATTTCAAGAGAATTTCTTAATGTTTATTACTGGTCAGGCCCACCCCTGCTGAAATATCCTCAGTTACTCTAGTAAAAATTACACTGGTTTATAAACGAGTAAATCGGTGTAAGTAGACGAAACTACTGAGAACCCCTATTCAGTGCTGATGACTCGAAATAAATCCAGATGTGAGTGCAGCGCAGGCCCTCTAAAGTGGTGGTTACCGACGGCGCTGCGGCTTTACGCTGCCTCTCGGAGTGTGTTGAAATTGGCTTAGGCATGTTTTGTAACCCTGGGTTTGATCTGACAGCTACTGTGTGGGAAAATTTTAGGGTGGATATTCTTCGTTTAATTCAGGGAAACACCTGCTGGCAATTAAAGAATTATCGATTAATCCACATCTCAAAGATGATGTTGCGACAAGTCATACTTCAATGATGCTATTGTGGTACAGTTGCCCAGAAAAAAACCCTATAAACCTACTGAAGATTTTCTAAATATTCCCTTAAAGGGAAAGGCAGGGTCTGGCTCTACACTCATACCGGTTCCCAACAGTACAGGGCTGTGATTCATTTTTCCTTGTTGATGAGGAACACATACGAACCAATGAAGGTGGTGTAGTTGAGGGATGGATCTTCGATTCAGATTTTATACTCTGGAAAAGCACATCTGAAGTCATTTCTTTGGATAAAACAACAAATATTCATAAATATGAAGACAGATAATAAAAATGGTTTAAAAATATGAAATTATTTCTTGAAGGAAGCATGTTCACACAGTTGCTAGAACAATAAAATATTGGTATGAAACAACAATAAAACATTCTCTTTGTTCTGGCAAACCACTGAATCCAATTTTATTTAAAAGCATGAAAGGGTATATTTAATTCAAGTCTATCAAATACTAAGAAAGCTAATGTAGCACTGAACTCTGGCATTATAGAGCTTTGCCATGCTGGGCTGTGGGTTTGGACATGGGTTTGAATCCACTTCAGTCTGTGCAGAGTCTGTACGTTCTTTCTCATGCTCACATGGGTGCCCTGCAGCTGCTCTGGTTTCCTCCCACAGTCCAAAGATCTCTTTTAGGGTAAGTGGTGACCTAAATTTACCACAGTGTGTTGAGTTTTCAGTGTGACAGTGACGTTTCTCTGCTGTATGGATCAGAAGATTGTGAGTAGCTTCCAATGCTGTATCTAACATTGGGAAAAGGCCTGAGCTATTATTAATAATAATAATAATAATAATAATAATAATAATAATAATAATAAATCTCAAGTCAGCATACCTCAAGCACATATCTAAGTGATTCCCTTAAGCTCCTTAAGCTAAGTGATCATGTTAGCTCCTTAGCGTAACACCATTGTAAAAAACCATGTTTAACTAATGTATGAAGATTGTTGAATTTACCTAACATGTCACTGCTTTTAATTACCTACATGAAATACCTTAAGATCAAAAGGTAAGAAACAGACAAAAAACTCATAATAAAGATGGTGTGTGGGATACTTGTTATATTTATTGTTAAAAAAAAAAAAAAAGGTTTTTTTTGTAAAGGTTTGTTTTAGAAATGTTCTATGTGCGCAAGTATTGTTGAGGTCCTGGAATCACAGGGGTTTTTCCATACACATGAGCCTGTATTTTATAGATAATACATTAATTTTTTTTTTTCTCATTTAACATGTTTCCAGTTCCTTGAATCCCCTGTGTATTGTTGGTTTAAACAAGCTGCAACCCCTCACCTTTCCTAACCGTGTAATTTTTTTCATTCATTATTTGATGTTTATTCAGTATTTATTCTCAGGGTTGTTTACTCAGTGTTTTGAAGGATATTGCCAAGGTGAGACTTCAAAGAGGCGTGACACCCTCTCTCCTCCCGTTTGTGTGTGGACCCGAATCCAATAGTTGTACTGCAAACAACTTCAAAGTTGCCCCAGCATACCTGCCATAATAGGCCTTATCACTGTGATCCCACATTGTGACTCTTTTTTTTTTTTTTTCGGTGTGCGTTGCAGCCTGTTTGCTCAACTTTATTTCCATTCTCTCTTTCTGCTATTTGTAGCTGTTTGAACAGAAGAGAATGGGTGAACTGTGCACCTTTTGATTGCAGGTACTAAGGCATGCCCGACTACAATGGCTGATGAAAACAAGCTTAGCGTGAAATTTTGCGTATATTTATTTTTTGTTTGACAGTGTAGGCATACACAGAGTTCAAAGTAGGATTTTTTTTTCCCCCCTTAATATCCTTAATATAATACTTTTATTTTTGCTTTTTCTTTCCTTCCTGGAACCGTAGCTGTTCTTAAATACAAAAAAAAAGTGTACTTAAATACATTACACCTCACCTTAGAAACACAATTTGGAGCATAACTCTGTCTAATATCTGTAATTATTTTCAAATCCATCTCACAATTTACAAATGCTTAATAATATAGCTTAATTCCTTGATTTATTAACAGTTTAGGTTCTGTTAAAAAACATCAGATGAAGCTAGAACGAATTAAAAATTTGCTATAAGACCTGTTAATTTGTAAAAATTTTATTATCAGCTCATTAAAAGAGGGTGTCAGGCTCTATTTAGTAAGGGATGACTGCCTTTGGCTCCGAAGGTTACCGGTTCGATCCCCACCACTGGCTGTAGTGTCCTTGACCAAGGTACTCGCCCTGCAATTGCTCCAGTACCTTCGTCTGGTTGTGTTCCTGGGTAACTAGTTGCGGCCCTGCGACGGACTGGCGTCCTGTCCAGGGTGTGTCCCCTACCCCTCAGCCTTTCATGCAATGTTTCCGGGATAGGCTCTGGCTTGCTGTGACCCCAAGCGGTTATTGAAGTGGGTTAATTGGCTCTGTTTACTGTGTTGTGTTCTACTGTATTCACGCAAGACAGTGTCTTGTTCTGCTGCGTACATCAGATGGTACAGGAGAATGGAACAAAGATGCATCACGTGGGGAGAACAAATTGAAAAGCGTTTCGCTATGAATGATAACCGCATCTTGCTGAACTTCAACAAAACTGGGGACAAAGAAGGGACTCATGCATTGCATTAATTTAATTGTCAGCACCTGACTAATTTGAGCTTGCAGTCAAAAGGTGCAATAACAGAAAAAGACCCAACCTGGCGACACAGGATGCAAGGCTGGAGGGGGAGGGGACACGCCCAGGACGGTCCCCACAGTACTATTTGAGCCTTATTTTTAAATGTCCATTAATGGCAGAAATACTTGTTCTTTTCATTTCTGCAATGAAAATGTTCTGAAAAGCGAAACAGTCAAGATAATACAACTAAAAATAAATAACTAGGAAATGTTTGTATCTTTGAAAACTGGGATATTCGTAACACGTATTCACAGCATGTAAGTGTGCAGGATTTATACATTAAATTCATTATAAATAATTTTGTAGATAAGTTATAGATAAAATAGTGCTGTTGACATACTGAACATGTGGGGGGAAAAAATAACAGAAAAAAATGAGAGGTTTTTTTTAGTCTAAAAAGCTGTGATAATACATAATGGATCAGCTATTGTTTTTATTGGTATTAAAAGTACATTGCTGTACTTTAGTGTCAGTGTACATTATTTTAGGTTTTTCTTAACATATTTAATCTGGCTAATTCCTATATTGTACATTAAATAACTATAAACATGACTCATTTTGATCCAATGAAATTGTTTGATGCAAACAAGATAATTACAAGCATTTAACTTCTCACAGAATTTCAGCGGACGGCAAGCTGAAAACCTTATGCACATGAATGAAGCTGATAAAGACCAGCATTTCTATTACCAGATCCGAAAGGAGCAGGAACAACTACACCTTAATAGACATCTCTAATAGGTCCCTGATGGACGTGATTATGTAAATCGGCAATAGCGCAAACTGGGGAAGCAGGTTAATTTAGTTGGCTTCAGGTGAGCTTAATTATTCTTTTCACCCACTTCAATGCATAATGATTATTAACAAGCTTAAAATACTTAAGGACCTTGGGGAGCTTTTGGCTCACAACAGAGAACTGGTTGAGGGGGGAATCATTATGCTGATGAGGCTACTGCAATGTGCTCTAATTGCCCAGTTGCTGCAGAGACCTACTGAGAGTCGACTGGGTTGGAGAGTCTTCGCAACCTTATGAATACCCTCTTTGCCGTCTCAGCTCTTCAACCAAAGACTAAAGTGCATCAGTTTGTTTAAAAATGAGTCTACGCTTTCTGCCAACGTATCGCAACTCCTTCGTGCTCCAGCATCCAGTGAGGATTTGCACGGCCGATGAAAGAAAGGATAGCGGTGCGACTGCTAGAGAGAACAAATCCGGCTCCTATTAGCGTGTGGTTTATGTTAATAGTGAAAGTGTGAAATAATTTTCCTGATTGTCAGTTTCATGCAATTAACTAGGGAATTATTGCTGCAACAGTCTACAGTTCAGCTAGCCAGAATAGCTAATTGTGCAAAAAAAAAAAAAAAAAAAAAAAACTTTGAGTATATGGTTAAATACGTGAATCTGTGAAGAATAATCTACAATTATGGAACACATCAATAACGATAGCCTGGGCTTCTAACGGTTCGCCTTCAAACATTTCCACCCACTCATGTCAATACCGGGTGGCATTTATTCCGCATCCGCTGCCGGGCTTTCGCCCCCAGCGGAGGCCAAGATGAAAAGTGAGTGTGAGCGCTTGGCAGGAGGCCTGTTACCAGTAATTAAAGGGATTGGGTCTCAGGAGGGATCTGTGAGAGTGGGGGTCACATCCACACAAGCTGCTGGGGGAGGAGGGCCCAATGACTCAGCTGGTGTCGCCTCAGTGAGAAGTGTTTCGTTTTTGTCAAGCGGTCCGATATACCTGCCGCAACAATCCAGTGCTCTTTTCGTTCTCAATCAGCATCCACTAACTGCACCATGTACTTGTATACGTTTTCATTTACTCTAACAGATGCCTTTCTTCAAAAAAAAATGTATAATTCAGAGTTGGAATAATAATGGTATCCTGGGAGTCTCAACCCAGTGTATGCATTTGCCAGAATTAAGAGTGTCACAGTGACATCTGAAAGCGCTTTACATTTACTGCATGTATCCATTTATATGGCTGTATAATTTTTATTGGACCATTTTTAGAGTATATACCTTGCTTATGGGTATTACAGTAAGATATGGGATCTGAACCTGTACCCTTTGGGTATTGATAGTTGTGCTAAACACTATGCCACCTGCTGCCCCACCTGCTATTTCCCGAGAGACCTATTGTACCAAAAAGTCATTTTGCTCTCCGTCCAACCAAAAAAAAAAAAAAACACGCTCTGCTCAGTTTATTTGCTTTCTCCAGTATCGACTTTACATTTGACTAAAAGGTGCTTCAGATTAATTCTGTATGTTACATTTGCAACTGTGAGGTAGCAAATAATCATACGCAATTCATTTTAAATATAAAAAAAAATGAGTTTTAATTTGAGCAACTTTTTGAACATTTTATTGTATTTTTAATATATTTTAATATATAATATGGAACAAAATATATATTTAGATATCGTATGCTAAAATTGTACCATGTTTTTTGTTACTCATGTTGTAGGTGTCATACTGTAGTGTTTAATTACTACTTACCATCCATTCACCTCATTCCCTTTGCTTCCATCTGAGAAGTTCAAGTCCATGTAAAAGTGGACGGTGTGCATGGCCGGGGGGGGGCTTAAGAGAACAATCTCAGTATGTTTTGTTCGACCTAATTACAATTTTTTTCCTTTATGGTTTATTTATACATTTTTCCTGAACGGCAATATGGTGATGAGGCAATTAGAACGAGGATGACATGCAGTTAAATCTATATTTCCGAAGTTAGCCCTACAGTCTCAATCAGCTTCCGAATAAAATGAGCACATGCGACCGATCTCCAGTGTATTGTGGATGCTGCTCCCAGCCAGTGACCCATAGGGAATTAAAGACCAAATTGAAATCTTTTCCTTGAACTGTGTCCAGATAATCCTGTTTCAGCATGCTGGAAGTCAGCTGGAGGTCAGATGGGCAATTCTGGCTTGAAACTGACAATAAGCACTCTGCAGTGAATCCGTAGTGGTCGGAGTCACGCGTCTCGATTCATATTTAAACCGTATACTTGCATGAAATACGTCATTCGGTACGTGTCCGTTTGAATATTAAATTCTCAAGGTTTTTCTTTGCTTTTCCTTATTGCGATCCCAAGGAATTAATATTTTTTAAAAGTTTCACCTCTCGCTGTACATGTATGTGTGAATCTGGCTGCTAACAGTGATGTATGTGGCATTTGTCCAATAAGCAGTGTTTCTCTTGCAGTGACAGTGCTTGACCGTGTGTTCTGAGGGAGAGCAGCTGCCCGGATAAGTTCGGATGTCACTGCGCAATAGAATATATCTTTCAGAGTTGATTTCTTCATGCTTTCTGCAGTTTAATCGTTGTTTCCCTGGTGAGAAAACACTAACAGTTACACTTTGATAGATTTTTTTTTTTCCTTTGGCATACCCATGTAATTTTACCATATTTGGTCTCCATGGCAAAAGGACAAGTGAAAATGTGATCATAATATAATTTAACTCTCACTGTTAACAGGAAAACGAATCACATCGCGATATGGAACATTTTCACTTCTGTCAAAGTGACGGTTTTAAGCCTCTGGACATTTTCCTGTCCTCTGGTACACGATGTGTGTTCGAACTTTGCTGAGAGAGTCCCTGGCCAAGCGCCTCAAACACACATCCACACACACCAGCCAACTCATTCCCTAAGGCAAGGCCACACAGAGGAACAAATTAATCAGGAGGGAAAGTAAGCGCTATTTAAAATAATCAAAGACCATAACAATAGTGTGCGAGACGATTCGAGAAGGCTGCATTGTCCCCGCTGCAGAAATACAACATGGCATGTTTATTAAATTGCCGACTCGCTCATTCGGAGAGCGTAAACGGACTCGGGAGACAGCAGCTGATGAACAAACATTGCGTATGAAAAACTGGTGGTTAGGGGGTAAATGTGCTATCCTGCAATGTAAACAGATTCCTTGGCAGGTCTGGCCGAGTGGCACGTTGGGATATGTACCAACGAGGAGGCGCCAATTGTGATCTTTTCATCCGCACGAGGACAGCTTGCCGAGGTCTGGAGTTATAGCTTACCTGGGCGCCGCTTATCGATGGTAACATTTGATGAAAGTGGGCAGGTGAATGGCTAGAATTTAAGGTCGTTTAAGGTCATTTTTTTCATTTTATGTAAGTGGCTCTTGATTTAGGGTTAATTCCAGCAATGTTTCTGAAAATAAAAGGAACAGCAAGAATTATTGCGAAATATACAAGTAAAATGCGTGGCAGCGTGGAAGATTAGATGGACTGTTAAGCACTGAGGAGGGCTGGTAGTAAATTTTTTCCACACCGCATGGGGAGCCATTTCCACCGCACTGAAGATGGCACCTCGCGTGATCTCGAAACTTTCACGGCCAAACCGCTCAGCCCCGCGTATCCTTAATAGTCAGTTTTTTTTTTTTTTATTCGTTCCCCATTTTTTCATTAAAGAAACCACTTTTCCATTAACGGCACCATTAATATTAGATGGCGCACCTATAGCGGCTTGTGTTTGAAGAGTCAATGAAAATATTAGCAAACCGAAAAGACAAGCCGTCCTGGTTTCGTTTCAAGGACCTCGTTGCCATTCAACTTCATCCTAAGTCGCAAATCCCCTTCTATTGTATCATATAAGGATATATAAACAATTAACATGTATGAATGCTAGATTATATGATAGGGCTTTGTTTTTTTTTTTTTTAACCAATTTCTCACATTTTTAATGTTAATATAATACTAATATAGAATAATGATAAGAGAAATAAAGTACATTATTACAATTGTATTTTCATTCTGCACTATTATTTTCCCTTTCATTTCTGAATCTGTGTTCTTCAGCTTTGTCTCACCAGAACGCTCACGTGTTTGCTTACAAAAACGATGTAAACAGAATGATTTGTAAATAAAACGCAGTTGCTAACAGACATGCTGACTGAGTCAATGAAAAATATCGTGCACCCGAAAATGATATGACAAGGTCGTCGTACGTTGCATATGTCAGAAGACAAGATTGACCCGTAAGACCATCTAGTGACTGACTGAAGCGTTCACCAGGCCCAAAGGTGTTTAGGACACTTAACAGAAAACGCGAAGCTATCGAGCGCAAGTCGTGTGTACATGCACCATTCGCTGCAGCACTGACATCACCAGAGTGTGATCTCCATAGAAACACGGGCGAATTAGAGTAAATTTCATGCTTAACTTCTCCAAGCAGCAAAGCTGAAACACACCTTATTTGATCTTCTTCTTCCTAAGAGGATCTATGACCCTTTCCATCTTTGGCCCAATTCTCGAAATTACTTAGCCTGCTAGACTGTTCTGTGGAGAGACACTCAGCTGGTTACTCCATAACACGAAGCCGTTTGCTTTTCAGAGCGCAGAAATAAGAGATGACAGTTGTTCCAGTTCTGCTGCTTCAGTCTTTTTGTCAGCTTAGAGCCGGTATCTCTGCTGCCCAATATGGGGGCTTACCTTTTTTAATGGCTTAAAGCAGGCCCATCTTCCAGTGCTTAGCACTGAGCCACAAATCCCATACGTGGGAAAGATAAAAACTCAATCAGATTTTTCGCCATGCTACTGGGAAGAGTGGCCAATATTCTGTTATTGTCTGCATTTCCTTTCTTTTTCAGCTATTGTCATGGTCCAGTGAGAAAAGGGAGCATTAATCCCCATAGAAGGAATACCAGGTTACTGTTAGGTTAATGTTTTAACAGCAAAGCAGAGTGTGTTTTACACACTGCATGCTTTATGTTGGTGTTTTATAAACTAATAGGTGTGATTGACTCAAGGAATCCAGTTTTCAAAATTTACATTTGCTCATTTATATTTACGTTTATTCATTTAGCAGATGCTTTTCTCCAAAGCAGCATGCATCTCACAAAAAAGTACAATGAGTGCATTATATCAACAGAAAGAAAGACAAGTAGCTGCATAAAGGTTTATCCATTATGCAACCGCTATAATCGCAAAATTATTGAACGTAAACATTTACACGTATCATGCACTTAAGAGATTATGGGAGAAGTGAGTCCAGAAGAGTTGAGTTTTTAGACTCTAATTAAATGCAGAGAGGGATTCAGCAGTTCTGAGTGAGAGGGGGAGGTCATTCCACCGTAACGAGAACTGAGAACCTTCGTGCTTTTGCTTCTGGACCTTTAGTGTGTGGGACCACTAAGCAGGCAGAGGTGGAGAAGCGTAGCAGTCTGGTTGGAGGGCAGCAGGTGATCAGGTCTTGTAGATATCAGGGAGCAGTTCTACTGATGTGTTTGTAGGCCATAACCAGAGTGCTGAATTTGATCTGGACAGCTACAGGAAGCCAGTGCAGAGAGACGAGCAAAGGAGATACATGCGAACACTTCGACAAGTCCAACACAACTCGTGCAGCAGCGTTCTATATCAGATGTAGAGGTTTGATGGCAGTAGCAGGAAGGCCACACAAGAGAGAGCTGCAGTAGTCCAGGCGAGGTAGCAGACACATTTTTCAATATAAATGAGAAACAGAATAATTTATTCATTTATACAGCTGGGTAACTTTACAGGAGCTATTTAGAGTAAGTAACTTGCTGATAGGACTACAGTAGGAAATGGGATTTGAACCTTGACTTTTGGATCCAAATAAAGCTCTGACCATTGTGCTGTTAGCTGTATTCTTAAGATGTTTTTGTGAAGCAACAGTGAAAATGCAGCAACCTTGAATGCCCGCTTTGCTAAAATACATTTTAAATTGTATGGAATGGTATGGTACAGTACGGTATGGGATGGTACAGTACATGTTTAGCAAGGTTTTGTATTACTTTCATTTAACGCAAAGACGTATATAGATCATATTATAGGAGAGACAAAGCATTCAACAAGAGATGAAATTAAATATCTGAAATGCAATGGAGCCATGCTGACACCCCAATGACATGAGTTGTCTAGAAATGACAGGAAAATATTTTCTACCTTGTATTAATCTAACTCTGTATATTACTGTACTTTGAACAAAGGTATCTTGATAAAGAGTAACACCGATAATAATAATAATAATTACACTATGTATAATCTTGAATAGGATTGGTGGTTTCACATGGTAGGATACTATGGTAGGAGAGAAAGAGTTAAGCTCTGGAGAAATGTTTGTGGAGGTGTCTTGTTCACTGTGTTTTTTAAGTGTTTACCCCAAGCGCTGTCTACCGCAACACATGATACATATTCTCCATTGAAGTGAGACAGATTATTGGTTACTATGGTTTCCGTATGACTTGGAGCAGGGTGGACCACACAAAGACTGCCCCAAGGGGGGATAAAAGATGCCAAGTTGTGAAAGACAACTTAAAAGGTACCTGTTTCACCCTCTCAGGCAGTAGAATAAACCTAGAGACACAGAAAACTGGATCATTTTAGGGTGGTGGAGGAGGTGCTGGGCCAGGAATGGGAATAGGATGGATTATAAAGTATGTAATTTTTACTGCTACTTTCAAGTCTGTCGTCTTTCGTCTGCATTTGCAGAACTATTAAGGGTAACTGAGGCTAGAAGCTCACGATGGCCCTGTCTCAGAACCCAGAAAAATTTAAACACTTCAGCTCCTACAAAACTCAAAACACTCTCTAGTTTGATGATGATGATGATGATGATGATGACAATGATGACAGCAATACATGCTGTTTGTCAGAAGTAAGGCAAACCCGCTGTGTCAGAAGAGCAGTGCCAAAACAGTCGGTATACAATTAATTAACCTGTGGTGCATCAGGTTTGGGGAAAATTTTTTTTTTACATTTTTCGTAAAGCATTTTTCGCCACATATCCCGCTGCAGTTCACAGGTGCCATCATACCTGTCTTTGAGTGTATCTGAAAACTGAGCAACGCCAAGTTCACAAAGTGCAGACAGGGTACACGGGTAGTTATTTTATTTTATTTTTTAAAATATACTGTCTATTAATGAATTTATTTATTTACTTTGTTAATCCCAGAGGGAAATTTCCACTTGGTTGCAGCAGCCCACAATACACAACATACATACATATATGCATAGAGTACATACAGTAAGGAAACAAAGAAAAATCGGTAGATAAAAAATTAAGTACAGACATGCACCACTTAACGACAGGGATACGTTCTGAGAAATGCGTCATTAGGCGATTTTGTCATTGTGCAAACATCATACAGTGTACTTATACACACTTGGATGGTATAGCCTCGATCATACAGTGTACTTATACACATCTAGATGGTATAGCCTCGATCATAGAGTGTACTTATACAAACCTAGATGGTATAGCCTCAATCAACAAGTGTATTTATACAAACCTAGATGGTATAGCCTTGATGCAGTCAAGAGACATGGTAAACACAAGATTTATGACACTGTTGCTGGCCTAACACACCATACTGTTTTATAGTACATTTTTTATAACTAGAAAGAGTACACTATAAAATAAGGATAAAATGTACAGTACAGTAAATACATAAAAACCAGTAACATAGGTGTTTATTGTTATTATCAAGTGTTATGTACTGTATGTAATTGCACGCGCTATACTTTTATACAACTGGAAGCATTTACACCATCATCACCACGAACACGGGAAAACAGCGTCGGTAGTCGATAAGAATTTTTCAGCTCCATTACAATCTTATGGCACCACTGTTGTATAAGCGGTAAGTCGTTGCCCGAAACATCATTAAGAGGCGCATGACTGTAAATTAATAGCAGTAATATAGTGCGTGTTTTGGGGTGCTTTGTCGGGCCAGGCTTCATGGTGGATGAGGACCTGCATGTGTTTTAGGAAGGCAAGAAGTGTGAAGTCACTAGAGAGGCCAAAATGTTCTGTTAAGCAGGACACTTCAGCAACACTGTTCCATCGGAATGTCAGACTGCACAAATGAATTAATTAAATGCTACGTAGTAAGCCTGGGTGAAGGATCAGTTAGTAAACAGCAGCAGATGATTTGCACCTCACTGCTGCTGCATTCACCCGCATCGTCCCTGGAGGAAATCGGGTAACGTACGATACGGAAAACGGCAAAATGTGCGTTCTTATAAACGCGTGACAAATGAATGTAACTGTGTAATGTTTATGTAGTCGGTAATAGCGTACTAATTTCACAGCTTTCAAGCATGTGGCGTTGGTAAACCCCTCAGGCAACAGGCTGTAACCTCCCCAATGTGAGACCAGCATTCCTTTTCTCTTAAATCAAACATTGAGCACATTTTCCACGGTTAGGGGGTTCAACTCGTAATTTGTATAAACAGATGCTTGGAGGGAGGAAAAAAGAAACTGTTAAGTGAATACATGTTTGCATTCAACCACATCTTGTTCCGTGTCTTCAAGAACAAGCCTTTTGAATTTCTGCATTTCTCGGAACACCTCTGGAGGCCTTGATGCCAACGTTCTAAACGAACCGCATGAGGTTCATCGCTAATTTAAATGTTTGTGTATGTTTCGTACTATTGGAAAGGCAATCCTATCCCGTCCATGTGGAAATACACCAGACACTCAGCGTGAAGAGGAACTGTGTGTTCTGAATCTTCTATTTTTTTTTTTGCCCAACAGTAATATTGTCTTGGACGAAAGCAAAACGCTGATGTCCACCTCCATCTTCACCCTAAACCTCATAAGATAGTCCTTGAAATGACTGTGGAGCTGGAGGAGGTCAGTGTCATTCTGAAAATGTTTATCTGCTGTAACCAGCATATCCTACACCATCACTATGGGTTTCCAGCAATGACACCCTTAACCGTTTGCCACTAATTTGCTTTTCTCTCCTCTTGCTCTGCATCATCTCAAAGGTTATGACCAGATGCATCATTGTCAAGATGCCTGATTCAGTCATTGTGTTCCAAACACGAGGTCCTTTTCTTTCCGAACCAAAGTCTTTCTCATCTGTCTCTGGTCAACATTATTCTTTTTTATTATTCATATACACTCAATTTCATTTATATATATAACCCCAGTTCCAAAACAGTTGGGACAGTATGGGAAATGCTAATAAAAACAAAAGGAGTGATTTGTAAATTGATTTTGCCTTGTATTCAGACAAAAGCAGTGTAAAAACAAGGTATTTTCATGTTTTACCTAATCAGCTGCATTGTTTTATGAAGATATACATTTATTCTGAAATTGATGTCTGCAACACGTTCCCAAAAAGTTGGGACAGGGTTAGTTTAGGACTAATAACGATGAGACAAGTTGAAATAAGAAGGTGATGTGAAAGAGATGAGGCAACTGTGTTACAGTATATAAGGAGCCTCCAGAAAAGGCCTAGTCCTTCAAGAGCAAGGATGGGTCAAAGCTCACCAATTTGTCAACAGATGCGGCAGCGAATAATCCAGCACTTTGAGAAAAAGTTTCCCCAAAGACAAATCGGGAGGATTTTGGGCATTTCACCCACTGCAGTGCACAATAAAATGAAAAAAATTCAAGGAATCCAGTCAAATATCGGTGTGTAAAGGGCAAGGCCAAAAAACACTTCCAAATGCGCATGATTTCCGATCCCTCAGACGTCTCCGTTTTAAAGGCCGTGCGTCTGTAATGGATATCATGGCATGGGCTCGGGAATACTGCGGTAAACCTTTATCAGTCAACACCATTCACTTCTGCATCCATAGATGCAAGTTAAGGCTTTACTATGCAAAGCAGAAGCCAAACATCAACGCGGTCCAGAAGAATCGTCGACTTCTCTGGGCTCGGTCTCATCCGAGATGGACAGTAGCACGGTGAAATCGTGTTTTGTGGTCCGACGAGTCAACATTTCAGATAGTTTTTGTAAAAAACAGCCTTTGGAGTGACAGATGCTGCCATCCAGATCCGTCTTTTCCAGGGACGTCCCTGCGTTTTCCAGCAGGACGACGCCAAAGCGCGTTCTGGCCGGACCGCATTGCACGGCTGCGTAAGCAGAGAGCGCGGGAACTAGACCGGCCTGCCTGCGGTGCTGACCTGTCTCCGACTGAGAATGCGCGCCGCGTTACGGAGGGAAAAATATGTGAACGAAGGCCCTGTACAACCGCACAGCCGAACACCCGTATAAAGGACGAATGGCAGAAATTCCGCTTGTTAAACTTAACCAACTGGTGTGTTCAGTGCCCAAACACTTAATAAGTGTTATTAAAACACATGGTGATGTTATACAGCGGTAAACATTGTTTATTTTGCTGTTGTACATGCTTCTCTTTCTTCCAATTGGTCAATCGATAATCTCTGCAAAACTTCAAGATCCACGTTTCAGTAATTTCAATCACCGTGCAAAAGCATATGTGGAGTGTTTTGCAAACAATTTGTTTGCAGCTCAGATTCATTGTTGAGGATAATTTAACTGCTCTTCAGTCCTGACCAGTTGCCAGGGTGGTCTGGTACCTAGACAGGTTTTCCAAACTTAAATTCAATAAAGTCAATAATGCTCCAGATAAAGTGTTTTATGACATCATGCACCCACATCATCATCATACCGCTACTAAAATGTTTTCAAATCCTTCAATCCAACAAAGGTTATTCGCTCCTCTGTACTGTAAAAAAGTTAACCAATTTATCCAAACACAGAAAATGAAAGTACCAGAGGTAAAAAAACAAACATTTTAAATAAGAATAAAAATGGGATTTTAAAACCCTGAAACCTTCAAAGTGTTTAACAAAAACTTGTGACATTGGAAAAATCCCAAAAGAAACTCATCCCAAATCTCATCTTAAATCCCATTTAACATTCCAGTATTACTTATGCCATGAATTCTAATTTTTATTAAAACACATGAACATTCATCCAAGACTATAAACACACACATTTAAATGTATTAAATATCAAAGACCGTTATAAACATTTTAAAATCAGAAATTTTATTCCGAACAAAAATCCTCTTCTTCCAAGCTACCAGGCAGGACTCCTATTACTAACCATAACCCTAACC
Organism: Scleropages formosus; assembly: GCF_900964775.1. Lineage (NCBI taxonomy): Eukaryota > Metazoa > Chordata > Actinopteri > Osteoglossiformes > Osteoglossidae > Scleropages > Scleropages formosus. Next base: position 17,614,660 of record NC_041828.1, on the reverse strand, counting down.
CTATCTAGGCCCTGACATGCTGAACCCAGGGGAAGACTCCACCTGGGACAGATCAATAATCAATAAATTATTGGTGTGCTTTTGAACCCCAACATAGCATCATCCCAGGGATAATGCTCCACAGTTCACCTCCTAGCAGGCAAAGGTGCGTTTCCACTCTGCGGGGACATGACTGAAAGTCAAGGACAGCGGAAGGGTTTCCACTGCTCTACGACGGGAGTGAACCCGGCACAGATTAATATCTCCCTGTCCACCAAGGATGACATATGGAAAAGTACCGCTCGTCCTCCTTTGTGGGTATCTGCTTGTCGGGCTATGGATTCCCCCTATGAGAGACCAATGGGGATGAGCTGACCTGTCACCTACCTTGCCCTTCATGGAGTGTTAAGCTCCTTATAATGTTTTTTTTTCCCATTTATACAGACTTGTTTTTTGCTGGGAGGGCATGGTGGTGCAGTGGGTTGGACTGGGTCCTGCTCTCCAGTGGGTCTGGGGTTCAAGTCCTGCTTAGGGTGCCTTGTGATGGACTGGTGTCCTGTCCTGGGTGTGTCCCCTTCCCCCCACCCCTTTGCCCTGTATTGCAGGGTTAGGCTCTGGCTCCCCTCGACCCTGTATGGGACAAGTGGTTCCAGATGGTGTTTGTTTGTTTTACTTAAGAAATTCAGATTAAGTATCTTACTCTAAGGTTCGACAGCAGGAGCTGGGTTTCAAACATGGGCCCTTCAAGTTCCTGGCAAAAGCTCTACTGTATTTTCTATTTTAAGGTGCTAGAATCAAACTTTAACATTTGCCACCATGTACCAATAAAATACATATAGTATTTATTTTAACGGCAATTCTGTTTTCTTCACATGTATTAATCATATGTTAACATATTGAGCAAAGAGTTGCAATATGACACTTAGTTTTACCTAAGAAGAGGTCTTTTTGGTGATCTGACAAATCGGTTAAGGTTCTGTTAACAGCACAGTATAGCATTGCAGGGTGAAAAAGACAAATGAAATAAACAGAAATGGAAATCAGCAATATTAATTTCTTGCCCTGGTTTATACTACAGTCATGTGCAGGAAAAGCGAAATTTAATTTGACAGAGTTTCACTTTGAAGTGTCATCCAGTTGATTTCCAACCACTTCTATGATCTTTATGAGTTTCCTGCCATCTGTGTCCATGGTCCATGTGTGACTCCCTGCCCTTCTGGCAGCGCTGTAGCAAACTTTATCGCTGCAAATGGATCAGTAATGCTCTCTGTCAACATCGGGGCTTTCATTCCTTCTGGTATATGAATATGAATCATCAGTCAGGACCCCACACAAGACCCAACTGAGCCCACAACAGTTTCTACCTGTCCATCTCACTCACATGTTTTAAGGGTAACAGCTGCGTGACAATGGCAAAACTCACATTAAATGAGTCGAACTGTTGGATCATAAGGAAGTTGAGTGATGAGAACATAGGAATTTGGTTCTGTGCCATAGTACAGTTTGAACTCCATGCATCACTGGCCAGATGCACACATGCCTATGCGATGAATATGAAAGAAATAAAAGACAGGATAGCTTCTGAAATATAGACGCGGTCATTTTTCTCCATTGAATTTTTGGCGAGATGATGCTGGAATTTCCTGCCAATCACTGTTCCCCAGTACCATGCCCTTGTAATTCTTTCGCTCCTAAACACGCATTGTAAGTTGCTGAAGGCACCGGATAAATAAATAAGAAATATTGCAATATGCTGCAGAAACATAAGAAAAAATAAATAATAATAATATACTGAACATTTGCACCACAGTTGCATCTTTTCTTTTAGTATTGTACCAATGTACCGTTCATGTCCTGCTTTTGCTCATGAACCTCTCTCAGGTCCATTTGTAAGATAGTAGGCAAAATAAGTAAATAAGAAAGTAAGTTAGTAAATAATTAAATGAAAGAATTTAAATAAATGTAAAAAATAGATAGATAGATAGATAGATAGATAGATAGATTTGGTTTGAATCATCTTGCAAGACATGCTTTAGCCCGTATATAATAAATCAGATGGCTCATTTTAACAGGACTTTTCCATATGCCAGCAATATTAAATGCAGACTTAACCTGACAGCACCATCTGCTAAACACAACCGATCCCTTGAAAAAAGGGGAACTCGCTCCACAGTACTGATCTGCTCTCCGGATGTTGCCTCCTCATCTGCGGGGGTGCTAAATATTAATCATCTCTTCACCTTGGAGGCTCTCGGAATCCCAGGCGGAGATGCATCCCTCCAAGGGGCATGAGTGGATGTCAGGTGACCGAGACGCTTGGCAAAGACATCAAAGTGGAAATTCTTTGACATCACAATTGTCTCAGTTCTTTATCGAATCCATTATTACCGTCGTTTTGTCAACACCGCGTACTATGGTTAGCATTCGGAAAATCGTGGAGCAGATACCTTGTGGAAAAGACAAATCGCTTGTAATTGGAATACTGGACAGCAAGGATCAGAGCTTCGCTTTTTTTCTAAATCTTTCTTTGCCTAAGCTGTGTCCCTTTGCAGCTGTACCTCCAACAATGTACCTGTTTTGGGACAAGAGGCATTTCTTCAACCTTTTCTAGGCATAGGATCAGAGTACTAACATTACCTTTAGGGCCAGTGACAAAGTCTGATTATTATGTTGCTGGCTTTTTAAAAATCTTTTCAATTGTCAAATCTTATAGCTGTAAAATGCTCGCAAATATTTTGCAAATCTATGCATTGTCTTGGTATATTTGGATGCGTGCCAGCGTTTTGGTATCATATGCGCAGCCGAAACGATTCGGTCAGTTTTTAGCCGGGTTGCCGATATTTGTGCCGAGCGGAGTGCAAAGAAGCCGACAGACCGGGAGCACAATATCATTTTGTATTCTGAATCTCAATGGGTTCCTCTTCCTGCCAGTCCCCATCTGTTCTCCAGCAGGATCAAGGGGAGAACTTTGATCTCCTTGTAGATTTAGCCAAACCTGCCAGGATTTGCCTGCCCCCCATCCTTAGAACTGCTGCAAAGCTGGCTCAGTGGAACAGTCGTGTGTTCGCTGTGAAGTGACAACCTGTGTACTGTACTATACACCCCTTAGTAGCAGCGTTACCGTTGTTTATCACTGCAAAAGGCGGTGGGGTGGAAGGAAACGAGGAACAAATAACCCGCTCTTCATAAACCGCCTTCCTCGGATACGTTCAGCAAAATATTTATTTTTAGTAAGGTTATTACCTCGAATTATGTATCCGCGTGTATCAATCTAATCTGAGCGAAGGCATCCGTAATAGTTTTTAATCGAACGCAACGTGATGCTGAATCAGTTCACCCAGCCGAAAATATTGCTTCGAACGTATGGAGAGCTCTATATTATAATTTAAAGCCGTTGTCTGAGCTCGGCCGTGAAACAGGCAACTGACTGACAGCAATTAACAGTGTGTGCGCAGAGCTACCCGAGCGTGTAGGTAGACAGACACGGTACCCTTTGCCACCGCTTGACAACAGCAGAGACGTTCATTATTAGGTGTCAAGCGTATCTCTGGTAACGGTCTGCTTGGCCTCAGTGGCTCACTTGGCCTGTGTCTATATGTTTCGCTTTGTTTATTTATTTGTTTGTTTGTTTACATACATACAATATTGTGCAAAACTCTTAGGCACTTAGTTGTTTCACGAAAATATTTGTTTTAGGCGGTTATTTAGTGTCTTCTGCATTAGCGTCAATGGGAAAGAGCATATTTTAGATTTCCAGGCATTCTATTTGTAACCGGAAATCTAACCGGGGCCTAACCCGGCAACACAGGGCACAAGGTTCGAGGGGGAAGGGACACACCCAGGATGGGATACCAGTCCACCACAAGGAACCCGAGGAGGGACTCAAACCCCACACCTGCCAGAGAGTGGGACCTGGCCAAACTCGCCGCGACCCTGCTTGGGATAAGCGGTTGTTAATGATGGATGGATGGATGGATTGATGGATGGATGGATGGATGGATGGTTGTTTTTGTAGGAAGTTTATTAATTAAGAGCATTATGTTCGGAGTCATTTTCACTTTACAGCTTTTATCCCCCAACCAAGTGTCTAAAATTCTTGCACAGTACTGTATATATATAAATTGTTTGTATAATTTCACACACACACATTTTCAGAACCGCTTGTCCCATACAGGGTCACGGGGAACCGGAGCCTACCCGGTAACACAGGGCGTAAGGCCAGAGGGGGAGGGGACACACGCAGGACGGGACGCCAGTCCATCGCAAGGCACCCCAAGCGGGACTCGAACCCCAGACCCACCGGAGAGCAGGACTGTGGTCCAACCCACTGCGCCACTGCACCCCCTGTATTTAAAATATTTCTGCTTTATTTAATATATTGAATATATATAAAATCAAATTAAAAAAAGGGAGAGATTACTGCCAATAACAGGTTAGCAGGGATTTCATGCTTTATGAAGATACGTTAGGGTTAGTTTTGTGCTACTTTTGTTTCCCTGTAAGGCAGTTAAATTGTATTGGACTGAATAATTCAACAGTGGTTGATGATGTCAGTGTTGACAGGGAGACGTTCCCTTAATTATCTGTCCTGAGGAGAAACAAATACAGAAGGCCATGCAGACAAAACAGACGCGTTCCTCGATATATATGCGCCGTTTGTGTGGGAAAGTGTACGAAGGTAGAGTTGCTTAGAGTGCTGTCAGCTCTGAGTCACTAATACAATTGTCATGGATATTTCATAACCGGGATTACCCGAACAGAGCCTCGCTCGCCGTTGTTTTGAGGCACGTCTTCATAATTACCCCCAGGAGCCATAACCGGATTTATTTCAGCGCTCGCACAATAAGGGGAGCCTTGTAATTTGATAAAGAGCCGGACCTGTCAGCTCCATTTAGACGGCATCGCGGATCGGCGGCGAAGCAGGCCGTCTTCATTCGAGCGGCATTAATCTCCCTCTCGCCCCCTGTGATGTGCGGGAGAGAGATAAGTCAGCCCGAGGACTCATAAAGCGGACAGCTCTATCAACGGCTTCGTAATTGTTTAATTAAACTGCTGCCGATCGCTATCGGGGAGCCAGAGCTGGCAAGAAGACTTCTCCAGTGCAGGAATCAATAAACATCAATAAACACAGCTTAGATTAATTTGAAACTTGTTTATTTAATTATTACCCAACCATTCGATTCAGTGCCGGACATGAAGGATGCGCGGGCCTGCGACTGTGCTGATATGAGTGGCGAACGCCAATTATATGCATCGAAGGGAGTGATGATATAATGCGCCCGTACAGTGCGGTATGCACCCAGCATCGTCACTGAACACCGAGTGACCCATCCAAAATTGGTCCCGATGTCAGGGAAGCTAATTATCCCAGAGGTAATGATGACAGGAGGAAGATATACGTGTATATTGATAAACATAAACAAAATTGTTAAATGAAACTGCAGTGCACCTTACTGAACATACCGTCTCAGCACATCTTACTTCACAAAACACCTCTCAATCTCTTTACTGGCATTTTTTGTGGAAATACGTGTTATACATGTGATCTGACGTTAACTCATCAGTGTTATTTATATTTACATTTACATTTGTTTACTTAGCAGATGTTTTTCTCCAAAGTGACTTCCAATGAACTCTATGTAGTGTTATCAACCCACACACCTTATTCACCGCGGTGACTTACACTGCTACAGTTGATACACTACTTATACTGAGTCACTCATCCATACATCAGTGGAACACACACACACTCTCTCTGTCACTCACACACTCTGGGGGAACCTGAACAGCATGTCTCTGGAGTGTGGGAGGAAACCAGAGCACCCAAAGACTTACACTGCTAGAGACACTACTTACACTGGCTCACTTATCCATACATCAGTGGATCACACTCTCTCTGTCACTCACACACTCTGGGGGAACCTGAACAGCATGTCTTTGGAGTGTGGGTGGAAACCAGAGCACCCAAAGACTTACACTGCTAGATCCACTACTTACACTGGGTCACTCATCCATACATCGGTGGAACACACACTCTCTCTGTATCACTCACGCAGTGTTAACACCTGTTACTAATTCATTCCTTATTTTTACGCAAAAGATCATACAGTGTTTAAGCCATTGGTAAAGTGCATCATTTCTCAATTCAGTAAAAATACAATTTACCAAAAGATTATTAAAGCGCAAAGATTTTTTTTTTAAAAGACTAATTAAGACATTTTTTCACAACTTACTGCTAGTCATTTTGTTACATTAATGCCATAGAACACAGAAATAATACTCCTGGGATGAGGAATTTCTACAGTAAACAATAGCATGGAATTCTGAAGCAGTAATTGTAGTGTAAGACCACCCTGCTGGATCTTAATTTGGCACATGATTACAGAACATTTCACTGCCCGATTATCATTTTCCTTCAGTACATTAAATACACTCATCCAAAGACCGGTAAACCTTTGGCAACAGGAGAACAGATAAAAGTGTGATTTTCTTCTTAAGCTTCGCCTGGTAAAAGGTATATAAACAGTGATCTCAGCGTCCCACTGTCTTTATGACACAGCAGTGAAAATGTGGGACGCCTTCGCTTTGGCTTCTACAGAGGAGTCAAGACATCGGACACCCATCTCTGCTGAAAGTCTTTTTAATGGCATGTCGATAATGTGGACTTTAAAGATAATAAGTAACTGTTATTTTTTTCAACTATATCTCATCTAAATGTGATATATGCAATGTTTCCCTTTTTTTATCATAGAAACTGGAGGGAAAATTCTCATCCCAATAAAAAAAACTACATAACTTGTTTTTAAAAAAATCCATGGTTATATTAATAGCTTTTGTAAATTTCTAAATCAGTGCAGTTACTCCTACAGATTTATTTATCTAGGAGACACTTTTCTCCAAAGCAACTTCCAATGAACTCTATGTAGTGTTATCAGCCCACACACCTTATTCACTGTGGTGACTTACACTGCTAGATACACTACTTACACTGGGTCACTCATCCATACATCAGTGGAACATACTCCCTCTGTCACTCACACACTATGGGGGAACCTGAACGGCATGTCTTTGGAGTGTGGGAGGAAACCAGAGCACCCAAAGACTTACACTGCTAGATACACTACTTACAATGGGTCACTCATCCATACCTCAGTGGAACACACACTCTCTCTGTCACTCACACACTATGGGGAACCTGAACAGCATGTCTTTAGACTGTGGGAGGAAACCAGAGCATCCAGAGGAAACCCATGCAGTCATGGGGAGAACATGCAAACGCCACACAGACCGAGCAGGGATCGAACGCACGCCCTCTCACACCACCGAGACACTGTGACAGCAGCGCTGCTCACCGCGCCACCCGGGTAGTACTTTCTATGAAAGTTTTGATGACAGAACCTAAATGCTACATTCAAGAGCACTAAGGAATCGCTCAGGAAATCAACAATAATATAGAAATTCCCAGTCAAGAAGTTTGTTTGTTTGTTTGTCAGGCACAGTTCGGGAAGCTACATCTGGCCACCCTGATCTCACCCCATACATGTGAAGGTGCAGATCAGTCCGTGTGTGAACAACCAAGAGGCTTCTTAGAGAAGACTTGCTGGAAAGAGTGTATCTCAGCTGCTCATGAATCCCAGTAATTAGATGCTCCGGCAGCTGCCTCTCCTGATTTTGCCCCAGACTTTCTTCCCACAACGTGGACCGTTGAGGGTTTTTTCAGGACGTCAGAGTGATAACCAGATCTTTATTAACCACTTAAATTCATCTCATTAGTCTTGACAGACCAGATGTCTTCTTCACCTTTTACAAAGAAAATGCACAGCGAAATTATTTTAAAACCTTCCCTCCTGTCTCATCCTCACATTACAGTGACTCAAAAGAAATTATGAAATAGCTTTTTTTCCTGATTTCCCTGTAGCTCGGATTTGTATGCACACGTTGTAAGGAAACACATTGGAGCGTGCAGAGTTGGAGTTCCTGACAACTGTTCATTTTTAACGTATGGATTTATTTCATTCGAAGTGTGATAATGCTGAAGTTTAAATTATTCAAGCTGGCAAATAAATATAGAAATCAATAACCACGTGCCATCATGCCATGGCCACTCCTTTTTATTCAGCTTCTCAATACTCGAAACACAGGAAAGACTAAAAAAAATATTTTAAATGCATGTGTGTGCGTGTGTGTGTGTGTGTGTGTGTGTGTGTGTGTGTGTGTGTGTGAATATCATTTGTTTTCAAGCAAAATCAGACAAGGGCGGACAAACCTAGGTTTTTTAGGTGGCAGATCACCCAAAGATTGCTGGTTTCAGTCCCTGAGGGGCCTGCTCTAGGTTCTTTGGGGGAAGAAACAGTTATTTTTTTGTGGAGAGACCATAGTGAAATATACAGAGGGACTCATTTTGTCTTTCTTGTTCCTTCGTGGAACAGTCTGAGTCTCTGGTCGTTCTAGAGAGCTATTGTAATTAATTATATACTTAATCTCACACATCCAATTAATATCCATCAGATCCATTCGGTTTCATTAACCGCTTGTCCTGATCAGGGTTTCATTGGACTGGAGCCTATCCCAGAATCATTGGGCATAAAGTTGAGGAGAGGCATACACCCTGGACAGGACACCAGTCCATTGCAGGTCAAATAAACATGATTTTAAAAATTATTTTTCCTTAACAAATACATTTTTTTATTGATAAACCAAGGATATAGATTTTTACTTAGAGGATTTTTTTGTTCTCTTGGTGAAAAGTAGTTGATGGCAAGTGTCACACTTTACAAATGGTTTGTCTTAATGCCACTATAAAGAACAGTTTGTCAGTCTCTGGAATGCTATGAAATATCTTCTTTCCTCATCTTATATAAATGAATCTCTCTGATATTTATTTTATGATCCATTTGTCCAGCAGTATTTAAGACAGATTTTAGTCTAACATTGTTTATGTAAAATACGTCATGCAGTATTTGCCCTACCAAATCTCTGCCGTGTAAACAAATTCTGGAATGCAAGTCACATCTGCTAATTCCTGTGCATTAATGTACAGTCACCACATACCATCCCAATGTTTTGTTTGCACGGCTGAACTGGAGCCGGTGACTAATCCATTATGTGCCTGTCATAATGGTGTCAGTGGACTTCCTGTGGTCCTAAGCGCTGGGTTTCAAGAGTCCGCGGTGAAGTTATCAACCAGCTGCTCCTCTGCTCTGCTGTTTTATTCCTACCATCTTTCCATTTTCTAATGCCAGCTGCAATAGCACTGCTTCATATCAGTGACTATATTCTGTTTGGCTATTTAAACTGACAGTCTGGATCAGTATACTGCCTGATGTTGGCTTCTTGAGGCCAACAATTGTATAACAGGACCGACGGGACCTGCAACCTTGACAGATCCCCTGTCACGACAGTACGATGTTCAGGAAGGTTTTTTTTTCTCCCTTTCTATGTACATTGGGAGATTTTGTTTTCCTTTCCTCATCTGCCATCTGGATCATTATATTGTTGGCGATATCTGTTTTGACTTTAATTTTGGAACATTTACAGCAATCCTGTCCACTCTGGTGAGAAGTCCACTCTATTGAATGGAATGGAATGGAATTGAATTGAACTGATTTGAAGTGGCATTTGTTGCAACTACATGCCTGTTTGCAATATTACTGTTTTTGTTTAGTGAAAGCTTTCATCCAAATTAAGTTTCAGTTTAACCCATTTATGGAGCTGGCTACCTTACCAGAGCAATTACAGTTAAGTATCCCGCTTACTCCACATTTCAGAAGCGTTTCGGAGCAAATGGAGCGACAAGTAATCCACCACAAAGAGTCTGAATACGAATCAAACACACATCTTCAGTTACGAGAGCCAGTGGCAATCTCCAGAGATGAGACTCTGGGAATAATTAGGATTAATAATGGACTTAAGTGAGCTTGACTTGTCTCCAAGGAGTGATGTTACTGTTGCAGTAGTCTTACATAAGCTAAAATGGTATTGAACAATTTCTTACCGTGTCACTGTGTCGTGAACCTATTTATGTGGTTGCTAGGAAAGGCAGTCATGTAGGACTCGTGGTGTGGCAGCAAGCCATGCATAAGTACTGTAGACCTGTGAGTTTTTTGCATTCAAGCCAAACTCTGCCAGAATCTGGCCCCTCATCAAACAGATACAAAACCAAATTATGAACCCGTTCCCAAGACAGAGAATCTGGAAACAGCCTCAGTAGTCAGCATAATGTTTCAAATAGATGTCATTTTCGCTGGCAAAAAATGTAAATTAGTGTTATGGCTGCATACTCAATCCCTCTCATACACACACACACACACACACACACACACACACACACACACCAACATACACAACAGTGATAATGTCTTTAATAGCACAGATATAGGGAATGGGGCAACACATCCAGACAAGTGATATTTAGGGCAGCATAGGAGTGCAATTTTGACTGATGCAGCTCATCATTATGATGATTATATCTGTCTAGGTCTTTTGTCCTCACTTGTCTTTATTCTCTCCTGTGTAATCTTCATAGATCAAGGCTAGGGATTGCCTGGGATTGTGTCTCAAGCTATTTCATGATTTAGCGGGGCCGAGCTACGCAATGACACCATTATGTGATACTTGCCTTCAGTAGCTTAAATGTGGTTTCGGGATTTTACAGCTACTTCGCGTTTAAGTCAGAAGAGACACTTAGCAGAGATCATCTTTATTTCTGTCTGTTTAGTATCACCACCACCTCCCTTTTACCTCTTATATTACTGGTTTATATGTTGATATCATGCCAGTACAGCATTAAGGGTTTAGTGCTATTGAGTGCAAAGCAACTTAGACTATGAAGTCCTCAGGCATGACAGTATTGTCTAGCTATCCGAGCCTCTTTCGTCTAACACGCTGCCACACAAACAGTGAGACGTGAGTTTTGCATTTTCTATCCGTACTGAGCGAGCTATAGCAACTGACATCCAGATAATAATAGCGTTCGTGCACAAATCTTGCTTAGCTGCTCTCCCAAACGAGAATATTACAGCCAGGAGTACTACTGTGGCTCACTAGGAAATATGGAAAGAGTCAAATGTAATTGAAAGAGTTGCCAGTGTGGCGGCATGCAACAAAATTATTTCTGCAACATCTTTCAGTTTTATTAATGGAATGCAGACCGAAGCCTTGCGACGCGCAAGGTTTCTGCCGCTATGCAAATGCACCCTGGAACCGCTCATACTCATTAACATTATTTGCCTGTTAATCTGCATCTTTTTAATTAGTCACATTATTCATGCACATAAATTCCTCCCACTGAAGCCACATTGGAGACACATTAATTAACCTATTGACAAGGCAAACCTGTTTTCCCTTCCTTGTTGCTTTGTTTACATAGCATTGGCCAGGACTCTGGGAGAAATTTATAAAATTATGAATGACAAAGAATAAAAAGTATATCAGACTTCAAGCCTTTATGATTTATTTTCTAATTTTTATTGTGGTACAAACTAAATGCCATAATTTGTTATTCCTAGGGGAATTACTACTTTGATGCAAGTGGTGAAACTAACACTGAACTCTGGGACCAGCTGCTATTTAATTTTGGAATAACACACACACACACACACACACACACACACACACATTGACTGAAACCGCTTGTCCCAAGTGAGGGTCACGATGACCCGGAGCCTAAGCCAGCAGCACAGGACATAGGGCTGGAGGGGGAGGGGACACACCCAGGACGGGACACCAGTCCCTCACAAGGCATCCCAAGCGGGACTTGAACCCCAGGCCGGCCAGAGAGCAGGACCCGATCGAACCCGCTGCACCACCGTGCCCCCATTTTGGAATAAATTAAATAAAATGTTAATCAATTAATTAATCTATCAATCTTAGCAAGCACTACCAGAAACAGATTTTTGAAATATTTGGGTCCCATATGTAATGAATAGCTATCCTGACAAGTATGAAAGCCACTAGTTATTAGTTTTTTTAGGTATTAGATTTTCTCTTCAGAATTATATGTTTAACCCTTTTCATTGAATATGCAAGGGTTATAAAAACAGAAATGTCTGCATATAATCAAGTAAACAACTATAACATTATATATGACACATATTGTCCAAGTCTTACATCAGCTAGCATAAACTATATAATGTGAATTTTAACATTCAAGTTCTCTTATGTGGAGCATGAAAGATTTCATAACAGGCTTGTCACTATGAAACACACACACACTTTCTGAACCGCTTGTCCTATACGGGGTCGCAGGGAACCAGAGCCTAACCTGGCAACACAGGGCATAAGGCCGGATGGGGAGGGGACACACCCAGAACGGGACGCCAGTTTGTTACAAGGCACCCCAAGCAGGACTCGAACCCCAGACCCACCAAAGAGCAGGACCCGGTCCAACCCACTGCGCCACTGCGCCACCACACCCCCCTTTGCTATGAAATATTTTGTTTTTATTGTTTGGCTGTATGGCATCTGCTATTTTCTGTCACTGCCACATGCAACATGTGGTAAACAGATTCTAGAATGCCATGCGAGTCATTTGTTTGAAAATTGGGCTCCCTGCAGTTTTAGGACGACCTTGCTTTTACAGTACATACATAGTACACACACAGCTGATGGAGTATTCTTTCTTTCTTTCTTTCTTTCTTTCTTTCGTGTTTAGTAGACTACTGTTTACACGGCTGCTCATGGACATGTTAAATTATTCACCACTGGATAAACTGCACATAACGGTTTGCCCTGAAATGATCAACACATATTAGAGCAATTTTCAACAACAAACAGAATGCGTAACCAGGACGAGAAAAGGATGAGGAGGAGGCAGCTGCACACAACTGGCTCCCTATTGTATGTGGACATCAAGTACTTGAGCTCCCATCAGTCACCGGATCTGCGGAACATCCTTTTACCAGCGCTTTTCAATCCACAATTTTCCATACGCACGCTCACATATATACATAACCTTCTGTGTTTGGTTCGATCAGCAATCTATCAACTTTAAATTTCCTCCTTCCAGAGAAGTGTTTTATAAATTCCATAAATGAATACACACACACACACACACATTTTCAGAACCGCTTGTCCCTTACGGGGTCACGGGGAACCGGAGCCTACCCGGCAACACAGGGCGTAAGGCCAGAGGGGGAAGGGGACACACCCAGGACGGGACGCCAGTCCGCCGCAAGGCACCCCAAGTGGGACTCGAACCCCAGACCCACCGGAGAGCAGGACTGCGGTCCAACCCACTGCGCCACCGCACCCCCTCCATAAATGAATACTTTAACCAAATGTGTAATGATTCTGACACAATCATATTTCTATAGATATATAATGTGTAGATTGTAAAAGCAATCCAACTGTGTGGATCCAATGCAATGTCTCAGTTTGGTGGTCTTCTGATTCCTGTAAAATTATTACCTAATGGACTCGAAAAATGTGGCACTGTAGTAACCCACACGCAAACACACTGTCTGAAGCCGCTTGTCCTAAGCGGGATTGCTGTGAGCTGGAGCCTAACCTGGCAACACAGGGCGCAAGGCTGGAGGGGGAGGGGACACACCCAGGATGGGACCCCAATCCGCCGCAAGGCACCCCAAGCGGGACTCAAACCCCAGACCCACCGGAGAGCAGGACTGTGCCACCACAACCCCCTCTTCACAACTCACTGAGACTTTATTTAAAAACTTTAGTGGTGACATCTTCCAGCGTAGCTCTCATATTGAACTTCTGGATGAAATTAAAATTTTCCCTTCTTTCTCTCTTTCGCTAAGAAAAATCATGTTGGCTCATATGTATCATTTCGTATCAAGAGTGCTGATCTAGAATCAGCTGCACTCACTATGATATTGAATGCAAAAAGCTGGGCTTTGGCACATGCGAGCAGAGACAGCCTTGTTTGCCACTCCAGAAGAGCCTTGCATTTAATCCCGGTAACCATCTTTGCACACATTTCCAAAGGATGAAACTTTTTTGTTATTAAATGTGAGTTACCAGTATTTGCTAAAAATTAAAAAATAATCAGTAATGATTTTCTTATATTCCTTTTTTGGGTATCAGTTCAAATAGTCACATAGTTCAGCCTTGAAGCATTACATGTTGAATTATTAAAAGGCCTCTTATTCAGATTAAATATAAAATCTGAAAACATACTGTACATATATTTGTGGGGTGGCACAGTGGCCTGACAAACAAACTTCTTGACTGGGAATTTCTAAATTATTGTTGGTTTCCTGAGCAATTCCTTGGTGCTCTTAAATGTAGCATTTAGTTTCTGTTGTCAAAATCTTCATAAAAAAAAAACTACTGGGGTGGCACAGTGGCACAGCGAGTAGTGCTGCTGTCTCACAGCGCCTGGGTGTTACGAGAGGGCGTAGGTTTGATCCCCACTCAGTCTGTGTGGAGTTTACTTGTTCTCCCTGTGTCTGTGTGGGTTTCCTCTGGGTGCTCTGGTTTCCTCCCACAGTCCAAAGACATGCTCTTCAGGTTCACCCATAGTGTGTCAGTGACAGAGTGTGTTCCACTGATGTATGGATGAGTGACCCAGTGTAAGCAGTGTATCGAGCAGTGTAAGTCACCACGGTGAACAAGGTGTGTGGGCTAATAACACTACATAGAGTTCATTGAAAGTCACTTTGGAGAAAAGTGGCTGCTAAATAAATGAAATATATATACACACACACATTTTCAGAACCGCTTGTCCCATACGGGGTCACGGGGAACCGGAGCCTAACCCGGCAACACAGGGCGTAAGTGAAATATATATATATATATATATATATATATATATATATGTATGAATTTAAAACATCTTCCTGCATTTTTATCAGTTTTTGAATTTTTAAAAATGATTTACTAATCATATTCTCCTAATACCTTTGTCCAGGTCTTTTCCATCCTCAGAAAATATTTCTCCCACCAGGTCTGCTACGGCAGCCTAATGTTAATTAATGTTAACAGCTTAATGTTGACAGCTTAATAAAAAAAAGTTCTAGAATACCCCCGTACAGTTACTCTTTTTTACTGAAAACACTTCGGAAAAAACAGCCCACAAATGTGGTTAACAGAACCTCAGATCACTTTTCACATAGAAATAATATCTGTGTCTTAAAACACACACAAAAGTGAGTGTAAGAGCAAGCTGACTGTAAGCAACCCTACCCGCTGTGTATTTAAAAGTTATCAATTAAGCTCATTGTACATGCCAGACAAAAGCTAAACTCATCTTCCCTGGCAACATTTTGACACATTATACTGTAAACGTGCACTGCTGCTCCATGTTCTCTGTTTTACACAATTAATACTAGACTGCTTTTCCATTGCTAACCTCACGTTAGTTTTTTTATTTTTTTGACTTGCTGAAACCTTTCAAGATAAGCTTCATTGAGGTCTCACGGTGAATCACTGACCCAATTAATTAAGTCATAATACAAATAAATGTCTAACATTTTCCAGATGTGGTCTGTGGATTCTAAAGACATGCAGTTGTGAAGATAGTAACTACAAGTTGACTTCTCTCAGAGGGCAATGGGAACCTAGGGAGAAAAACAAATGTTCTAAGTATGAATGTTGAGGCTGGTGTGGTCAAAGCTTCCATTGTGACTGAGGTTTATAGATTTTAAAGTGTGGAGCCCTTGACCTCTGCAGAGGAAAGCTTTTCGGTGAGACCCATCTTAATGAAACTTCACACCCCATGCAGGACACAGCAATTTCATTATCAGGTCTTTCCCAGGAGAATTTGTGCAGAGACAGTCTGGTTATCCTCCACATCCATTAAAAAAGAAGGTCTTAAATACATCATTCACTCCAAGAAACACAACATCCAAAGAGTAGACACTACTAAAACACAAAATCATAACTGAGCAGTTATATACTGTATATATACTGCATTTACTGTCAAGGAAACACAAGCAAGGTAAATTTTATAAAATGTCCACCTTACATGCATTAAAACAGAAGGTGTACATTTTACCAATATTCTTTTGTTTAGATACATAACGGACACACAGTGAAATGGTTAAAATTAACAAGACTGAATAGATTGAATGTGGACCAAAAAAATGAAATATCCTTCTAATCTATTACAAGAATATACACACACACACACACACACACTGTCTGAAATTACTTGTCCCACGGTGAACCGGAGCCTAACCCTGCAACACACGGTGCAAGGCTGGAGAGGGGACACACCCAGGAGGGGACACCAGTCCATTGCAAGGCACCCCAAGCAGGACTCAAACCCTCAGCCCGCCAGAGAGTGGGACTCGGCAAAACCCACTGCGCCACCATTCCCCTCTTACAAAAGTCTGTAATTAAAATATTTACCTTCTAAACAAGGTTTATGCAGATGTAAGATTTACTTTTTGAACACTAGGTTTGACGTCATACATTTGTAACCATGGTTTGCCACGGTTTCTTTTTTGAACACGTGGTGAAGTAATTGCAATGTTAACAATGTTCAGTTACATTATCATCCTTCAGACCGTGATACATTGACTTAAACAGATTTATGGTGATCGCAGGCTAATAGAACAATACATACTATGCCACACGTTAGTAGGCCGACACGTAACCTTAGAGACAGAAAGGTAAACAGGAAAAGTCAAACACAAGACTGATTAAAGCACATGGAGAGCTTGTTCAGTTGTTTACTTGGTTAGTTAGTCTTTGCATTAATTAATTCTTAGTTTATAGTAACAACCCAGCAATTAATTCACAAATCCACTCAAGAACATATGAAAAGCTGTCCCAAATAAAGATCTGAGGACATTTGAGGATTTGAGGAGTTTGCTCTTGTGGAAGGTGAAGAGGTGAAAGTGAAACAGAGAGTAAGATTTGTTATGATTAGGTGACACTTTTAAATGAGGCGCTGCTGTCGTTCTAAACTGTTTGAAAGGTGAAGGCCTTGTCCTTAGAATAACCCACAAAATATCTGTGACGAATGTTATCCTTACGAGGACTGAAGAGACTGAAGAGATCTCTCGACCGTTTAGAAGGTTTTTAATGAAAGGCTCCCCTCACTTGTCTGCAGTTATACATGTGTAATTATGTTGACTCAATATTTGACACTGCATTGTGCGGAGAACGTGTTTGGGGAATCCCATGCACTGCCAGACGCCGAGGGTTTACACATCGTGTCAACTTGAAGGCGTCGCTTCGCTTATTAAATTTACAATAGCTTTGGAGTAACCATGTGTGCCCGCACTGAATGGTAGACAACACAACAGGCTTTGACAAGTTAAGACAATGGAGGTTTATATTTCAAACGGCTCTTTGTGTCAGGACTGAAGACCGTCAAACAGAGGTGGGATCTTTTAGTTACTGAGTACCAAGAGTTTTTGTAAACTTTGGAGGAGTAAAATGGTTCCTCTTTGAAGGAATTATCTTTCCGAGTTCCTGGCGTTACTGATTTATTATTTGCGAGTTGGCCTCCTGCAAAAAACTGGGATGCTTTCTTCAGGTGAGAGGAGACATCTTCCCCTCGTAGAAGAAGTCGAAGAATCTTGGGCTCTTCTTCATGAGTAAAAAAGGAGAACAGGATATTGAAAGGCAGACTGGGGAAGTGTTGGCAGCAGAAGTTTTACGACACAAATGATCTTTCATTGTGAAGCAGGAGCTAAGTCTTTGGTCAAAGCTCTTGGTTTACCCCTCACTTTACACCCCCTCCTCACCTGTGCCCTTGAGTTTTGGGTAGTGAACAAAATAACAAGATTGTGGATACAAGTGGATAAAATGAGGTTTCTCTGCAGGATCAATGAGCTCACTTTCCATGACAGGGTGAGGAGCTTAGTATCTGGTAGAACCTCAAAGTCACTGCTCCTCTGGATCAAGAGGAGTAAGTTGAGGTGGTTTGAGAATGTTCTAAGAATTCCCCCTGGTTGGCTACTTCTGGAGTTATACCTGGTACATCCTACTGGAAGGAAGCCCAGGGGCAGACCCAGGATGTGCTGGAGGGATTATACCTCTTGGCTGGCTTGGAAATGCCTTGGGATCACCCAGAAGGAGCTGGAGACTGTTGCTGGCAAAGGGAACGTTTTGGAATATGGTATCAGCCTGATACCACCATGAATTTCAGCAGGCCAAGAGGGAAGAAGGAAGTGACATATCTCAACTGGTCTTTGAATGGAGAATCTATCTTTTACGTGCTATTATACGAACAAGTTCATGAGCGCTTTTTCCTCAACAGCATTTGTTTGCTGTTTAGTCTCAGGATTTCAAGCGATATCAGAGTGCGCTGGATGAAATTTTTAAACCTTACCTAGGAATGTAAATTCACATGCCAGAACAATTTTGAAAATACATCAGCACTTGTCTATATACTAACAGTACAGTTTGATTCTATAAAAGACACTTAACGGTGATGGAGATGTCACAGAGCTGTTACATGAGAAATATCAGATTTTTACTTTTTAACACTGTATCACTCCAATGCATTTCAGAGAATACTTTTTTCTGTATTATGTCAATATTTATCATGAGTAACTTATAAAGGATAACTGTTACAACTATTCCAAATAATTTTTTTAAATGAAAAAATTCAGCCTAAATTAATCAAACAAAATATAAACTGGTCGCTAGAATAAGATATTTGTATTTGACCAGACATATGAAAGTGAATTTTCTGAAAGTGTTCATACACAAATGTTCCAATAAATCGTAAAGGCAAAGTAAATTGTTTTAAGTGTTAACACAGGAGCTTCCTTTTGTCTTAGTTTGCCAACACATGGGACTAAGAAACCAGTTCTACTGGGTTTACATGCTGGGCTTATTGCCCGTCAGTCTCATCGCCCATTCAGGCTTCTCTTTTCCAGTGATATATATGAATGGACTTATGTTACATTTGGTCTCAGATTCTCTGCTTGTCAAGTGTACAATTGGACGCCAACTTTAATAGCTGTGCCTAGAGAAAGAACCCTGCTGTAAAGTTGCCCTCATTGTTCCCTGTCAGTTGGGCCCTTTTCAGTTGGTGGGTTTAAGAGACTGACCTTCATGTGGCACCAAAGCAGCACCGAGAGCAGCTCAGCACCAGAGCGATACCTATTGTTCCTCCAATTACTGACCATAATCACCATGTAATGAAGTTAACATTTGCCAGAATTTATGGCCCAGTAATAAGGGTCACTGTTTTCCCCTTCCCACATTATTTTAACTTAGTCACTTTTTTCTCCCAGCAGGATAATAGAAACTAAGACAATAAGTCCACGTAAGGGTCATTAATTTCTTTTCAGCCCTATTCCGTTTTTCTTGCTATTTCCTTCAGGTTCTTGTCTTCCACGGTGGGAGTGGAACAGCATCGTTCATTTTCGCCGGGTTGCTGCTCCTCAAACCGCAGGGTCAACCGAAGGGTTCATGTGAGAGGCTAAGCCCCTCAGAATAAAATGCCACCTATTCAGCTGGCTGCCAAGCTGCCACACAGCCATGCCATTTTTATGGCTCCTGGTTATAAACCCAGGGGTCAGTGGCTGATGCAGCCTAAATAACAGGCAGGCCCAACGTTGACCACAGTGGCCCATGTGTTACATAGCAACCAGTAGCATGCCACAAATGACATTCTGGGTGTTCGCTAACAACCACATTTGACACATGTAGATATTATAGTTTCTTGAAAAAAGCTTGCTGTGCTCGGTGTTGCAGTAGCTCGAGCAATGAAGGAATGAGAACGGTAGTGTATTTTGTGTTGCTTTAAAGAAGAACCACTTTCAGCAGGGTTTTTTTTTTTTTTTTTTTTTTAACATTGAAGCGTATTAGAAAGCAGATTGGTCTCGATATGCTACTTTCTGAACAAGTGTTCAATTATCGAAATCACTTTCTGAAAGAGTGACATGAATTTTTTGAAGTTCACCACAATCATCCTTAAGAAAAGGTGAAAGACAAAGGTAACAGCACAGAAGAAAATGAGGCATATTTTCATTAGACATAACAGAGCCAGAGCAGTGTGTCAGCTCTGCAGTGAGACCCTAAATTATATCGTACCGCAGTGACAGCAGAACACTCCATCTGTGCTCCGAGTGATGAGAAATCAGAGTTGAGCACAGAAGAAAAAAGCTTTTTAATTTCATTACGTTTTCATACTTCTACTTTCACCCTGAGTACTCAACTTGTAAAATGTACATCCTTTATTGTTGTTCTCGCACATTTACATTAATTTAGCAGGCAATTTTCATTAAAGTGGCTTCCAATGAACTCTATGTAGTGTTATGAGCTCACACACCTTATTCGCCACAGTGACTTACACTGCTAGATACACTACTTACAATGGGTCACTCATCCATACATCACTGGAACACACACACTCTCTCTGTCACTCACACACTACGGGGGAACCTGAACAGCATGTCTTTGGAGTGTGGGAGGAAACCAGAGCACACCCACACAGACATGGGGAGAACATGCAAACTCACACAGACTGAGCAGGAATCAAACCCATGCCCTCACACATCACGGAGGCACTGTGCTGTGCCAACCAAACTCCGCGCGAAATGAGACATATTATAAACAGCATGTTATCTGCATCTATCATCTGTTATCGCCTTGAGGATTAATGAATTACCAATGAATTACTAATTTTTAAATGAAAATAGATTACCAAATGTGTGCTAATTCTGCAAGAAAAAAATTGAAGTTGAATACTTTCATTGATTCCTTTGAAAACTTTCATTTTCATTATTTTCCATAATATTTTTAATTTCTAGTATTGTTACACACAATGTGGCTATATGACTAGAGCTGCCTGTTTCAGGTCTGGTGCTAAGTGCCTGTGCGGCTTTCACAACCATTTCTAATGTGATGCAATTCTTGTTCTTTTCTCAGGTCCAGGGTTAACCATTAAATAAAATCAATAAAAAAAAAGAACAATTTCTCATTTTAAACGTTCTTGTGTCCATTTGATGATCTTTGCTCTTGTTTAAGAAAGAGGTGAAAGCCATTCGTGCAAAGGGTTTCTTTACAAAATTTCACGTGGGTCTATTTAAAAGGTCATGACACTCAGCAAAATTTTGCCCAGGTGGTCTTCCATGTGAAAGCCCTAAAATTGATGCATATGTTTCCGACATTTTTTTCCCCATTTGTTTCATTATAGGCATTTCTGCTGATTTCCCAGGTGTGATCACTTCTAAAATCCCAACAGACACCGGATATTAATAAGTGAAAATGTACACAGGACACCTCCTTTCAGGAAAAATTTCCAAAGGCCCTCCTACTTCATTTCCTCCAGTTTTCTTTGTTCGCCAACTAATGCAATGGGATAGCTACACCGTGGGTCTCATTTTTACTGCCATGCACCTTCACCAAGTCCCCGTGAATGAGATTAGGTCGGTTTCCCATGTGTTTTTCCATGGTCTCAGTTTTCTCAGCTTGTGCTGTAAGAAAATGAAAAGTCCCTGCAATTCAAGCGTAAACAAGCCCCCCATAGAGAAAATGTCACACATGAGCCAAACTGCCTCCACTCAATTCTGTCCGCAAGGCCTCACAGTGTCCAGTGAGAGAGGGGCTGCCTGAAGTGCCAGAGGCGATAACTCAATAGGATCACTTCCAGTACAGAGAAAAAAACTGGAACAAGCTGTCAATGAATGAAGTAGAAGCTCATCGACAAAGCACTGATTTTACATTTTTGTTCCAATTTCAAAAAATAAATTAATGAAAATAACCAAAGTGAAAGGGACTACAGATCAATTAGATGCATATTTAGTTATTCCACCCATCCATTTTTCAATAACTGTTTATCCTGATCAGGGTTTGGATCTGGCGCAAAGGCTGAGGGGGGTTCATCCGGGGCAGGATTCCAGTCCATTGCAGGGTAGAGAGTAGACTAAGGGCAATTTAAAGTCACCAGTTCACTTGCACTGCATGTCTTTGGACTGCGGGAGGAAACCAGAGCACCCACAAGAAGAATATGCAGATTCCACACAGACTGAACAGCACTCAGGTACTGTGAGGTGACAATGCTACTCACTGCCCCACCTAATATTTAGTTATTTTTTATCTAAATACCATGCAGTAGGTACATTTAGTAGAATCGTTGTTAATTTACATTTACATTTAGTCACTTAGCAGATGCTTTTCTCCAAAGCGACATACATCTCATAGAAAATACAATTTGCGCATTACATTAGGAGAAAGAGAGAAATAGTTGCAGACATGTGATTCTTAAGTGCAATTAGTTACTTTCCACCATATGAACCAGTGTTCATCACACGAGTAGCTGCATGAAATACAGAATATCAACAATTCCTGATCACCTTCCTATAATTTTTTTTTTTGAGATACACAGACATTTATGTTACATCGCAGGAGTAGTTGCATAAAGGATTCATCCGGTCATGATCTTAAAGTTATAGCTCATAACATTTACATATTACATGAACTTAAGAGGTCATGGGCCAATTGAGTCTGAAAGAGGTGAGTTTTAAGACCCTTTTTAAATGTGAACAGAGATTCAGCAGTTCTGAGTGAGAGGGGGAGGCCGTTCCACCACAACGGAGCCAGAACCGAGAACCCCCGTGCTTTACCTTTCGTACGTGGGACCACCGAGCGAGCAGATGTGGAAGAGTGAAGGGGTCTGGTTGGGGTGTAGCGAATGATCAAGTCTTGTAGATATCTGGAAGCAGTTCTATTGATGCATTTGTAGGTCATAACCAGGGTTTTAATGTGCGCAAGTGACCACTAAACAGTAGAAATGGGTCACTGAATGAACTTCTTCATGATAGACTAACACAGCTGAACTGTTGTTTCAGACTGCAGGCATGAAATGTAAATGTACAAATTCCACAATGAATTTCTCTGCATTATATTGGGCATTTCTCAATGATTAAAATGTTTATTTGGATTGTTATACTCTTAAATGCCATTCTGTTGAACTGACACAGGCACTGGAGCTGTTTCAATGGCTGCCAAGTCCAACTCGGCAGTCATTCCAGCGCTCCGCTCATTATGGAGACACAACAAAAACGTACATCTCGTGCGTTTGAAACCTCTTTGCAAAAATGTGACAGCACCTTCTAACAGCCAAGCAAAAATGATGAGAAGGAAAAGTGCCAACACACAAGAAAAAGAAAATGTTGCTTCAGTGAGATTTCATACTGCTGTGCAATGTATCACAGACTTTCTCAATCATTTTAGCTAATTCCTTTTTCATCCTTACTTCAGATATCAGCTTTCTTGGTCTATAAAGAGGTGGTGGTGCTCCCCTGCCTGGACCCTCCAGGGGGCTCACTTGGGATGGAATATGCGCCACCTCAGCATTTAGCATGTTTTATTTTATTTTATTTTATTTTATTTTGTAGCTGTACTCACTGCTGTTACTGGAAATTAAGGTAAGGACAACCACAGGGACTTGCAAAAGAGCTGGGACCCATCCACTCAGTGACCTTCTCAGAAAAAGCTCCTTCCCCCCCCCACAACAACCTAGTTAGAAGCTCTGTCGCTGCCCATTTTGCATTTTATTCACTCAACAGATGCTCCTCTTCAGAACGATGGTGTGAAAAAAGTAGATTTCCTCTAATATTTCCTTTTTTAAATTTTCAGAACGGAATGTTTTTAGATCTTCTACCAAAATCTGAGTGAACAAATAAACAATATTTTACTTATTTCATTTGTTTATTGAACAAAGTTATCCAATACCAGCTGACAATGTGTGGAAAAACTGATTGAACCCTACACTTTGTAACGTGTTGTGTCAGCTTTAGCTGCAACAACTGCAACTAAATGTCACCTATAATTCATTTTGCATCCTTTACACCAGAATAGAGAAATTGTAGCCTACTCATCCTTGCAGAATTGCTTCCGTTCAGAAACTCTAGTGGGGTTTCAACCGCGAACTATTCGTTCATTTCCAACGTGTTCAGGTTTACCAGTTTAGTAATGGAGCAAATAAATTTCCGTAGCACCGTACATAGCAAGAGTTGAGGGAATGCATAATTCAGTGCATCATTATTTGAAACTTTTAAACACCTTCTGCACATGTGTTCTTTTGAGTATCTCTTGCACAATAGTACAGCAACAAGTTGAATCCTGTCACGTGCTTGGTATGATATTAAGACATGAAAAAAGTGGAAATTTATGGCAATTTTCGAAATGGTAGTTCTAACTTGAGCTTTTCAATGCCGTTGGTTTGTTTGACCAAACCCTAGTATTGTAATATTGATGTGCAGCACAGCTTGTGAATTATACATCTGAGGTGTCCCCCCTACCCCCGCACTGAATAAAGACGAGTTGAGCTTCCTGTGAAGTCCAAGCCCTTGAACAGTTCTACAGTTACCCTCCAAGATGGTGACAACGGTACTGGAAGCTCCCTAGGCACCAGGCACCTCGGGACAAGCCGGCAATGCAGAGCAGAGCGACGCCACCATCCAAAGCACCCCTCATCCCAATCACCCCCATCATCTCCATGTTTCACACTTTCACCTCCTTTTCGCCTCTCATGATCTTCGTCATTAATCCCCGCTAACGAGGCAGATTCCAGAGAGAGAGAAGCAGCTGAGAGGTCCCTAGACGCACTGGGTGTTTTCACAGGGATATGTGATAGTAAGCACTCCAGCTAGAGCCAGGGACATATGGTTTGCCCTCACTTACCACATCCATTTAAATGAGTATTTGGTTCGGCCAAAGCACTTCTAGCCACTGACCTGTTGAAGCCTCGGGGATAGTGGGTCATCGAAAAACACGCTCGGGCATTGTGTGAATTTAGACCGCAGATGCTGTTTGATGCTACAGTGATCCCTCATGTTGCCATTAGTTTAGGGTGGTTGAGATGAGGTGACAGGACAGTTCAACTGCTTAGTGAACTGCTGAAACTGTTCCGTCTCTGTACTCTCATCTAGAAACCGCCATTGCCATCAATTACAAAATTTTTAAGACTGTCTAGCTGAGTGTTATTTACAAAATGGGGAAATTGTTTCATAAAATTGAATTTCTTTTAGGACTCTAATCCCAGTGCAGTTCAGCAGTGGAATTGGAGTACTAAACTGAGTATGTAGTATTATTATTTATTATCATAGGGAATTTTGGAAAGAAAGCAGCTTTCTAAATTTGATTATGTTAGACAGCTTTCTAATATTGGTTACTTCTTTGCTGCCATAATGTGTATGGGCTCCTCTAGAAACAAGACCCCCAAAAAAAGCTTGGAACAACTCTGAATTGTAATCAAACTACTATTTAGGCTTCTAGAAAGCTATTCCTCCCAAATTCTCCTCTTGACCCTCTCTTTTTTGCCTCTATAATCTGATTTTCACTGACAATCTTTGATCCTGTGGGACTAAGCAAGCTACACATGCAAGTACAGATGGAGTAAACATGTGGATTAGCAGTACCCCCCAGCCAACTCCACCCATAAAGACCTCACTGCATAATATCTGATTAAGGCTAGAATCTGGCAATTGTTCTCACTTCTGGCAATTGGCTCGGAAGGGGGCAGGATAGAGTGCTGGATCTGTGAAGGAAATTCTTTATTTTGGTCTTCTGAGAAGATTAGGACCACTGGGAGCCACATTAACTGTGATCTCTGTGTCTCCAGTAGCCTTTTTCAGCTTTCAGATAATACTTCTTCAGACCAGCAGCAATCTGACAGCCTGGCTCACATGATGCTGACTATACGAGGGGACAATGCAGTTGCACAACAAAGAGTGCCTTAACCACAGAGCATGTCATAAATGACCCCAACAGAGACTGACCTGCCATACCATGGTATCCCTTCAGTGTTTACTGCTGATCCCCCACCACAATGATTTTCCAGTGTCAGCCCACCTTTGTTCCGAGGATCCGAGAGAAATAAGCGGGGTCCAGCTGATGCTTTTCACAGACACACCGAGGAAACTCAGCACAGTGTTGGCTGAAAGCCTGAATACACCCTTCCTCACAGTTTTGGGCCTAACCAGAGCGGGACTTTCTTGCTGACTTATAAACAGTTTGTTTTTGTTCAAAGAGTCCAACTTAATGTGCTCATTTTGTATAGTATTTCCATGTCGAATGGCAGGGTTTTAAATTTTCCTCCCTCGCCCGTCCTTTTCGAGGCCTGTGGAATGAACCAAGTATAACTTTCACAATTATTTATACAGCTTCACGTGGTCAGTGGTTAAAAATCTGGCCCTTTCGGCACATATCCTTACATACACATACATGCAGGGACGTTACAAAGAGATTCAAATAGAAAGGAAATTCACAATCATGCCACAATAATCTTACACTGCAAAACTGTGTACTGATATCTCAGAGTAACTGTGTGTAGTGGCATTCAGATGTGTTGGAGCCTTTAGTGGCGTTAAGTTCCCACCCAATTAGAGTCCCAACAGAAAGCACTAACAAGCAAAGTTTAACACCAAACACCGTCTTCCAGTTGTCAGCTGGGCGACAAGACAATGGCAAGCAGCCAGTCTCGAAGGCTTGGAACAGACTATTCATAGCAGCTGAGCAAAGCACTGCATAACATCTCAACTGGCTGTTAAAGGAACACATAAAGAGCTAAGAACAAACTCATCCCAGGATTCCGGTACAATGTTTTCCTTAGTGCTTTTTACATTTCTGTTTATTTCGTTAAAATATATAATTTGATAACTTGACTGTTTTTGCTATCAGCTATCAGTTATCAGCATTACTACTTATAATGAAACGTTAGGGTTAGTTGCCCTGTGAAAGGAATGATATGCATTGCATACTTAATGTATTAAGAGACTGATGGTTTAGATGTTGATTTGGGTGGAGCTGAGAGATGTGAGATGTACGTGCGTCACTTTGGAGAAAAGCATCTGCTAAATGAATAAAGGTAAATGTAAATGGCTGCGGTTTGGGTTTCGATGACTGCCAATCACTATCGTTTCAACAGAAAAGAGAAGACGTTCAGAGTGCAGGCATTTTTTAAGGTCTGGCTCCCAGACAGAAGGAAATAGTCACATGAAGGTCTGAATTCTCCAAAACACATTGCTGGTTCAGACTGAATATATAAAGTACACCTACAGCCATGGCATTTGCATAAGATTAACCACAGAACTTCACCATCTCACTACTTGGCTTTAACTCTTTCTCCACTGTGAAATAGGAAGAGTGAGCAAAATATAATGTTCTCTGCAAAGATAATTGTATATTCATAAATTAGATACTCTAGTGTTTTTCTACTGAATAGAGAGCAGATCATGGTGAAGCTGGACTACAACTCCACAATCTGACACTGATCAGAAACTGAAGAATCGTCCTTGATCATCGAGGGTTTAACCAATCTACATCATAAGGGAAATAAAAAACATTTAAGGACTTTCAAGCAGACTGTGTGCCTTCTGTTAGCGTATAAGAATAAGGTACGTAATAAGGAAAAATAATCATTCAAAAGGAATTACAGAATACTGAAGTGATTTCTGTAATAACAGATTAAAGCATGAAGTCATGCAAATATTTGTAATTATGTGGTGTTTTTCATGGCATGAATAAAAGATTTAGACGAAATCTTATAAGAACCATTTCACAAATAGGAAAAATGGCGAAACGTGTAGCTGTGTCAAGTCAGCACTGCAGCTTGGCTCTTGCATGTTTTGCATTACAGTGGCCTGACAGAACATTCTGAAGTTTAAAATGCAAACGGAAATAAATGAGGACTTGACGTCTCTGCAGCGGTGCCTCATCTCTGTCTGGACTCTTTGAACACTATTATTTCTCAGCGTTGCCATGGGGCGAGTGTTATATGTTCAGAACTGAGTATTCCACTGGGTCTTTAACCACTGACCTGCTCAGAATTTATATTTCGAATAGTCTCAAGAAGGTTCACATATCGAGGTGTGCAGGGTAAATTTCAGGGTCTTGGGAGAGACCAGCATTTCTCAAGATATCCCCAAAACACACTGATGGTTACAATAATGACCAGAAACAGAAGAGCCCACAAAATGTACAGTAACCCCTGTACAACTCTTCAATTTTCATTCCTAAGCAGTATTTTGGTCAGTAAATCAAAAGCTGGCTTTGGTTTTGTTTTGATAATTAATATTTATTACTCACTAGCTTTTCTGGCATTATAAAAAGTTTGGAAAACATTTGTTGTGTTTGCAGTGTCTTTTCCATCACAACATCAGAAAGAGTCAAGGAAAAGTACAATGATTCAGAAACTGTAAAGAGCACAAAAATATTGGCATAAATGACTGAGCAAATATTTCGACTAATAATGTCTAAAAAAAATCTCAAATATGAGTTTATCCAAACAGCGATCACGAATATTATTTTGAAAAAGAGCCAAAAATGTGTGACAAGCGCAGGAAAAATGCACACTGCAAAATGACCACAGTTTAGAAAAGACAGAATCGATTTATAATAAAAATGCGAAAGAGTAGAAAAGACAGGGAAATGAGAGAGGAAATGAAGACTTGAAAAGGGTGGATTTTTTCATGTAAAAAGATAAACATTCAGCTTTTGCAGCCTCGAGTGAGACTGGGGCAGTTCACTTGAAAGGTGTGAGATAAAGACACCATCACCCAGCAAGCAAGTAAAGGAAGAACAGCCAGCAGGGCCGATGCGACCCCAAGGAATGGAAAGGGGAGAACAGGGTTATTAGGTCAACAATGTAAAGGGAAACCCAGCAGATACCTGAGAAAGTATTTTGCAGTGTATGAGAAAGAGGGAAAGCGAGATAAAGAAGGGGATTTATGCTATGGGTTGCTTTTTATTTTCTATTGTACTGTATTTATTTATTTATTTATTTATTTATTTATGTTCCTTGCATATAGCACAGTGGGGAAAACATGGAGAAACTCAGTGTGCGGGAATCAAGCTGGAGTTTTCCTAACTGTATATGTATTGAAGATATAAGTAGATTTAAGACAGCTCGGGTTTCAAGACGGAGATGTTGATTTCATTAATTTAGGTATTACAATGGCCCTGGTCCTTTGTCCACTTCATTTAAAACTTACTTTAGCATGTTAAACAGTACGCTCCTGAAAACGTGCTCTAAATAGCTCAAAAATGCCTCCCCACGCATGTTAACTCGATTTAAGATCTTCAAGCTGAAGGCTTGTTTTTCATGCAACAAATGGAAAAAGAAGCCGTCGTTCTCAAGTATTTCTTCAAGTATGACCATATATGTGGCAATACGAGGAGAAATACTGTTGGCTCCATCAGGAATGTTGTATGTTGGCTCCATCAGTCTTGCACTGCATACTGAAATCTGATTATTGAAACACCCAGTTTACTCTTATTTAAATCAGTCACTACTAAATGGAATAAAATATTCTGTGAAATCTATGAGAATCACCTCATCTGCATGTTTCGCCAAACACTGAAATAGTCTCTGTTTTAAGTGAGATTATACATGTATTTCAGACTGAACAATGGGTTTGTGTGATCTCAAAAGAAATGGCATTTTGCAGCAGACTGGAAATCAGTCTCAATTCTTTTGAGACCATTCGCATATATCGGCCCAGCTCACATCTGAGGTGACATATGCACAATACTGCATTCATTATTTACAGCGCTTATTTGTAGAAAGTAAAAGTAATCAAGGCAGAAATGAGTCTGAAATAATGCAAACACAAAGAGAAGGATGTTATTCTGGATAAGTGTCATACCACCGTCACCGATGCATCAACGCATAAAGCTGGGAATCTATAACGCCATGGAACAAAGTGTCAGCATTTGGTATGAGATATATGAGTTTTCACAGAAAAATAATTCAAAAACGGTTTACTCGGGGTACAATGAACTATTAAAAATCATAACTCAATAAGATCTGGCTCTAGGCCACCATTCCAGCAGATTTCCATAGCGAATGACTTGTTTGCATAAAACTGGGCGGAGCATGAATCAGTGCAAAACAAACACAGGATCATCACATAAAATATTAGACAATGTAATATATGAATAGCGGTTTAAAAATAAAGCTTTCCAATGCATACCATTCGTGCATACATTATTGCTTATAAATATTATGTTTTGGCCTATTAGATCAACTACTATTTTATGTATGACATTTTTCTTATAATAAATATGATAAAAAAGAATAATTCCAGCCATTACAATACCATATACCCAGGGTAAGAAATACCAGTTAAACTGAAATCATGTGGGCTATAAAAGCTCATATTACTACAGTAATTTGTGTAGATAAATAAAGAATATATTGGCTATGCTATGCTGATATGAGCTGACTGCTGTCTGTAGGTTTTCCAATATAGCTCATAATTGCAGGAGGCAACCTTTGACCAAAGATGCCAGGGAGAGGTGGGTGGGCGGCGGAAGAGACAGCGGTGGGGAGTAGATGATACAAATGCTGCAAACCAAACCACTGAGCATATTGGCAGGGAAACGAGAGGGGGGCCGGGGGGAGTCGACGCGTGCCCTCCGCTAATTGACTGCAAAATTAGCCCGGGGTCCCCAGGGCCATCACACGAGACAGCAGCAGATGGAAGCAAAGCAGAGACCCAGGCTGAAGAACCTTTCTGCAAACCAGCAAAAAGCGAAAAAAAAAAAAGCCCAGCACATAATTACGGGTCATAGGACCTCCTGTTTAATACTTCGTATTGAAGCAAAGGGGCGGAGACCCAAAAAAAACATGGGTGGTCCAAAAAACGAACAGCAAAAAACACACTGTGAAACTAGTCTCTGCCCTCCTGTTTTGGTTGCTTAGTCTCTGATGTAAAGAATAAATATTGTAGCAGTCCTAGCTAAAATTAATCTTGAGCCAGGTCCAAAAGTACACAAATATCAATGTAATATATTTATGGAATGAAAATTTGACACGTTAAAATTTTCAATCCTAAACATATTTTAATTCTTTGGGGAAATCTGACTTATTATTAATATCATTCTTGGCAAGTTTCCTGGCCAGCTCAGGGCAAAATTAAAAATTGTGCTGAATGGCCAGCACACACACTAGTATATTGAGAAAAACAAAGTGTGGTGAGCTTTATTTATTTATATTACTATTTGACAGGTAATACCTCCATTACTCTTACAATGTGAAGTATAGCTGATTCCAGCTTCCCCAGATGTGGAGTGCTGAGACATAAAAAGAAGAGGAAGAGGTTGAAATATTTGGTAGTCATAGCAGACCAGCACTAAGAATGCCTGTGTGTTTTCCCTGGCCGGTGCGTCCCTGAATAAATGAATAGATTCTATAACTGTGAAGGGGAATTATGTAGCTCAAAGCACGTTATACTGTCTGGAAAACCACAGCCCTCACTTGAGACTGCTCAGAGCACTGGATCAAAACTATGATTTCCATACTATTGTGCTGGAAAAGAAATATGGGTGCGTATCAATATTTTAAGCGGGGCTGTTTTCCATTTTTTGCCCTCAGAATGACATTTTCTATTGATGGGATGTAAAACGTCCTAATGCTATGAAGTAGGAGGAACGCTGGAAAATGTGGGGGTCCAGCTGTCGCTCTCTTGTGAAAGGGGCTTCTTCAGGAATAATATATCACTTTTTGCAAACGTGTAGGCTGAGCGATTTCAGATGAACGAATTTGTCTCGTAAAAATTGACAAATATTCATTTTGGAAGTGTCGCGCTATAATTAAGTCACACTGTTCACAGAACACACATCTGACCAACTGTACATATTACTTGGGTTTAAAAAGCGAAATAATTCTACGGATTAAGGAGGGTGCCGTGGTGTAGTGTTGCAATGGGTTGGACTGGGTCCTGCTCTCTGGTGGGTCTGCGGTTTGAGTCCCACTTGGGGTGCCTTGCGATAGACTGGCATCCCATCCAGGGTTTGTCCCCTGCCCTGTGTTGCCAAGTTAGGCTCTCGCTTCCTGCGACCCCGAATGGGAGAAGCAGTTTCAGACAGTGTGTGTGTGTGTGTGTGTGTGTGTGTGAATTCTATGGATTGTCCTACCCATCCTGGGCAACCTCTAAAGTTAATCAGTTCTTGTGTGTTTGTTTAATTTCCACTGATAGTAATAATGCCACCTGTCTTTTGCCACAATTAATTTAATACCATGTTGCACTTGCTCAAAAACCACTTGACAGTCAACAAATTCAAAATAACAATTGTTTGCACTTTAACACTGAAACCTTGAAATTTTCTACTTCTTGTGCCCATGGTCACATACCATAGTTGTTGAAGATGGGCTGTTACATGACATATTTACAAACTCATTTATATGATTTATATTGCTAGTTAGATCTAAAGCATTCTATGTCATATTTTTGGTTGATTACTGTCAATATCCTGAAATCCTGCCTTCGGATGTCGACCATCTGACACAAATCAGAAAAATTGACTCTGAATGACTTGGAGATTAATTCTGTGATCTTTTGACAGCCATCACACACAGTTAACTGATTTAAACTCTTCAGAACATTGTATGGCTCTTAAGGTACTGGCATAACATCTTCACTGTTGTCTCAAGAAAGTCATGTAGTGCAAGTTCTTTTGATCAGTGCTTACCCTCTAAAAGTCCTCTACGGCCAACTAAGAGCTATAAAATTATCTGTTGGAGGGCAGAAGAAACAATGCAGAGATTTTAATGAATACCTTCTGAAGAAAGACAGCATGAAAAGAACTTCCAGGCAGAGCTATGGTTCCAAAGTGTGAGGTCCTGGCACTGCCCCTCAGAGCCACATGAGGTGGCAGCAGCATCAAACATGATACCCTCCCCACCCCTCTCCCCATTAAAAATTATAGGCTA
Source organism: Scleropages formosus (assembly GCF_900964775.1). Lineage (NCBI taxonomy): Eukaryota > Metazoa > Chordata > Actinopteri > Osteoglossiformes > Osteoglossidae > Scleropages > Scleropages formosus. The sequence continues at coordinate 17,582,091 of NC_041828.1, read as the reverse complement.
TCACGTAGAGCTGGTATTATTGTATTAGTGGGGCACTGGTACACAACATACAACATGTGTGACAGGAAAAGTGTAGAATAGCTATTTAAGGGGAATGCTTATTTAAGAGGTTGCCAAGTGTTATAACCTACCAGGTGCTGGGGGACAAAAATATTCTCAATCATCTCCAGAAAAGTTATGTACAAACACTGAGGGGACAAACTATGGGACAACTGGTAGCATAGTGGTTGGCATGACTGCCTTTGGACCCAGAAGTTGCAGGTTTAATACCTGCCTCTGGCTGTAGTACCCTTGAGCATGGTACTTATCCTAAATTGCTTCAGTAAAATAACCCAGCTGTACAAATGGGTAAGTTGTTGTAGGTAGACTACCATTGTAAGTTGCTTTGGAGAAAAGCATCAGCTATATTAATAAATATAAATTAGGGTTGTTTGATCACAGGGGGGTGCGGTGGCGCAGTGGGTTGGACCGCAGTCCTGCTCTCTGGTGGGTCTGGGGTTCGAGTCCCACTTGGGGTGCCTTGTGACGGACTGGCGTCCCGTCCTGGGTGTGTCCCCTCCCCCTCCGGCCTTCCGCCCTGTGTTACCGGGTAGGCTCCGGTTCCCCGTGACCCCGTATGGGGCAAGCGGTTCTGAAACTGTGTGTGTGTGTGTGTGTGTGTTTGATCACAGGGGTCAAGTCACCCAACTATTTGTTATATCCGCATTAACTTTGAATGTGTGATTCCCATATAATTTCTATAGCTGACAAATATCATGTAAATGAAATACTAGAATTGATAGGGGTTTTTAGAGAAATCCTATGTTGTTTATACTGTATTGTACAGTGTTGAATTTACAGGCCTGTTCCAAAAATAACATGTGTTCATCCAGACTGAGTGATCTGGATAGGAATTGTTTGGGGAACTTATGGCGCTCACATTCGACTCACAAATAAGTAAAATGTTGCAATAAATATTAAAAACTGGAATAAACACTTACCAAAGTTTTATGTATTGATATGAACATTGATGTTTGTGAAGCAAAAGATTTATGAATATGACTTATGACTTGAGTGCAAAAAAAAATCCATTTTACCTGACACGGGTCAGTACTGTATTATTTGAGAAAAGTCACTAAACGGTCCTAAGGTTCTTGGCTGGAATCCCTCAGCTGCTGTGACTCTAGACTAGTGCCCTTGATCCAGGTACTTACCTTGGAACTGACACTAGGTAGGAATACTGTGATTTGTGAATGGGTAAATCATTATGAAATTATTTCACATTTTAAGTCACCCTTGACAAAGCTGTTATCTAAATGGCAGAACTATAATCTATCAATGATAATAATGATGATTTCAGTCTTAATGGTCGAGGTGGGGGCAACTCTGACCTCCGCTACCCCTCTCATCACACCTGATGCTAGGAAAGTAACGGAAATAAAGGCACAGATCATTTTTGAGAAAAATGCTGGACATTGTTTTTTTTCGGGAAAGTGGTAAACTCAGCCGGCCTTAAATGTTTGCCCTTGAAATGTCAATGTTGTTCACAATACACTGGGATTTCTTTTCTACTCGGTTGCCTTTCTGCCACCCGACTGTCGCGCTGCGCCTCTCACCCGTCCGCGGACTCCGGCGCGTGAAGCTCGCGAGGCTCACGCGCGTTGGTCTCCGAACGCACCGCGCGCGAAAGAAGCCGCAGCAAATGAGCGGCCGGCGCGCTGAGGGAAGGCGGGGCCTCCCGCTGGAGCGGAGTGCCAATCAAATTGTCAACTTGAAAACGTGAGATAGCGGGCGCGTGGCCCGCGCGCTGGGGACGTCAGTGGAAGGCGAGCTGGCGAGCTGCGCGTGTGGCGGGGATTTGCTGTGAATAAAAGGAGGAAAAGCGAAACGAAGAGTGTGTGATACGGAGGAATCGCAGAGCAGAAAAGGAATCACTTCCCCTCGCGGTGCCTGCTGCGTGTGTGCTGTGCCAAGCCCGGGCCAAGGCACTTTCTTTGGCGTCGCTCTTTTTCTCGGATTGTTTTCTGTCGTGAGCGATCAGGCAGAAGAAATGTCCGCTTTTCCTCAGCTGACTTACCCCCAGTACGCGGGCATGAGCGCGAGCCAGCCGGCGGTGCTCTCCACCACGTCCTCCCGGGGTGGCGCCTCGGACATCGGCGCGGGTCAGTCGGCGGCGCCCGCGTCTGTCACGTCCGTGCTGGGCGTGTACTCGAACCCGTACGCGGCTCACGGCTACAGCGCGTTCCTGCCCTACTCCAGCGCGGACCTGGCGCTCCTCTCGCACCTGGTAAGAACCGCTCAGCGAGACCCCCCGCGAAGCTCCGAGCTTCAAGGAACTTCTCCTTAATGCACAAATATAGCTGTATAGCCATGATTTTTTAAAAACTCGTTTGGAGACGATCTGCACAAAAAAAAAATGTCTTTTGTAACTGGAGAAAACCCCGCACGCTGTACGTGAAAGTATTAAATAACTGAAGTACTTAAAATAATACAGGAAACAGGTAAGTCGACAAAAAGATGTCTCAACTACATATCGATGTTTATATATAATTTAGAGCGGAGCGCTACGGATGAAGCATTTTGTCCACAGAAGATTTGCATTTAAGCTGAATGTGTCTAAGAAAGGATCATTTTGGTGTTAGACTTGTTCAGTGTTTTTACTTGTATACGTACGGTTTCTTTATAAAAAAAAAACTTTCTTTTTTGTGAATACACCAGCAACTTTTATAAATGATCATTTACTTTTTTACTTTGCGAATTTGCTATTCACTGCATTTACTTTCCCACAGAAAACAGCTATAACGGTCTACATTCCATGTCCTTTCGCCCTCGCCAGTGACTAATTTTCTCTGTATCGATTATTTCATTATTAACTGCTTTAAAAAAATACTTAAAAATACTTAAATTGAATATATTCGATTAAACTGATTAGGCCCCAGTGCTGCTTATCAATATTTTTAAGTTCCTTGTAAAACATAATTAAATCTACTCAATTGCTACTGTTTAGAGTAACAAGCGTTGTTATTATTATTATTATTATTATTATTATTATTATTATTATTAGTCGAAAAGTTTCTTCTGCGCTGATTGGTCTTTCACAGTTGAATTATTTTAAAATACAACTGCTCTTACATTACTGATGTTTGCTGTACAGTGTGGTAATGTGTATATTGCAGTAAATACATTCAAAACCTGATAGGACACTGGTTCTGTTTCAGTTTTTTACTCCCCCAGAGAGCTGGTATATTGACATCTAAGGATTTGTTAAGCGCCAGCACATTTATGAGGTGTGAGTTACTATGACTAATTAAAGGAGGTTACACAATCCATATGAGAAATGAAGTGAACTGTCACTTCAGTATAGAATCAGCATAGCCTGGGCTTTGTACTAAGTTTTACTTTATTCCCACAGGGTGCGCAGTATGAGCTTAAGGACAACACCGGAGCGCATCCGTCCAGCTTTGCAGCCCATGCCACTGCAGCCTTTTACCCCTATGGACAGTACCAGTACGGAGACCCCAGCAGGGCTAAGAGTGCCACCCGCGAGACCACCAGCACCCTCAAAGCCTGGCTCCAGGAGCACAAGAAGAACCCGTACCCCACCAAAGGGGAAAAGATCATGCTGGCCATCATCACCAAGATGACCCTCACCCAGGTCTCCACCTGGTTCGCCAATGCCAGGAGGAGGCTCAAGAAGGAGAACAAGGTGACGTGGGGACGGAGCGCGGAGGACAGGGATGGCAAAATATTTGACAGCGACAACGAAGGGACCGCCGAGAAAAACGAGGACGAGGAGATCGACTTGGAAAGCATAGACATCGACAAGATCGACGACAACAACGACGAGCAAAGTAACGAGGATAACGACGATGATGAGGATGACGTTCTTCATGGTGATGGTGAGGATGGACTGGACGAGGGACGGGAGGGGGTGGGGAGAAGAGAGCCACTGGCACTGCCTCTCGAAGCGCGAAAGGAAGCAGAAAAGTCCAAGCACATCGTTTCCACGAGCAGCGATCAGTCCGGTGACAGAAGCACGCGAGTGCAGTCTCCTCGCGGGCAAGGCGGCTGTCCGCTCCCTGCAGGCGCTAAGCCTAAAATATGGTCCTTAGCGGAGACTGCGACCTGCCCCGATGGCCCCCACAAGTCGGCGTTGCCCCCCGCGCCGCCCGGCCACGCCCCCCTGCCCGCCCCGCACCCGGCCCTCCTTCCAAGCCACGGAATATACACGTGTCCCATTGGGAAGCTGCACGGCTGGACCGGCGCCGCACTGCTCGGCCCAAACGCCCTGTCCGGCATGAAGTCGTTCGTGGGAGCGGACCACGGCCACGCGTACGGTCACGCGCCGCGGCTTCCGGCCTCGGGCGCCGCGCCTGGCGTGGTGGCGCGAGACGCCGGCGAGCGCGGCTCGGGCAGACTCAGTCCGGAACTCCGAGGTACGCCGCGCGCGCCCGCGCGTGTGTGTGTGTGTGTGTGTGTGTGTGTGTGTGTGTGTGTGTGTGTGTGTGTGTGTGTGTGTGTGTGTGTTTTTCCCTCATTTAACCCCGAATGGGTTTGTTTTAGATCGGGAACGTCAGTCCCCGCCGCATCCCACAAAGACGTCCTTTCACCGCGTCCACGAGAGGTAAGGTTTTTTTTTTTTTTTTTTTTTTTTTAAACCTAGTTTTAGTATTTGTTTAGTATTAATTAAATGCCGCGTTTCGGAAATGTTTGCTGACAGGTTGTTCATTGTGCTTCCCAATGAACACAAAGCAGGCGGTGTCCTGGTTTGGTTTGCCCCCTTGTACAAAAGGTTGCTGGTTCGAATCCCACTAATTCTGCCCTACACCTGATCAGGACTCTTGTCCCGAGTCCATACAGTAATAAAACGCTGCTTTGTGGGTGGGTACGTGAATGAAAGAATCCGACTGTACAGGCCTAGCAGTGTATGCTGCTATAGAGAAAGGTGGAGGCTGAACACAGAGTAATAATAAATGATGATCTAATTGCGCATCAATGCTTGCTGCTTTCTCCCCATATGTATTTCTCTGTATTTCATATCTATTTCCCAGTTGCACATATAGCTTCAGTTTCGCCTTGTGTTGTAGAGCTGTGCACAGGTTTGCAGTGAGAGTTACTGATAAACATTCACTTTGGTTCACTCTATGTGAGGACAGTATGTCCTGTGCAATGTAGGGGACAGCAGGCTGTGGACACTCAGGTTGCCTGTTCCTTCTGGGGAGAAAACCTCTGGTCCAGTTCAGCCTGACCTGTGGTCATGAGAAAGACAATGTTTTACGCAGTCACAATCCAGCAGGGTTATTGAGACCTCAGAAGGAAGGAACATGTCAGTCTTAGTGAAAGGATAGTGTCTGCTCTTACTTTATTTATCTATTTATGTATTTATTTATTTATTTATTTAAAGTGACTATTCACGTTGTTTTCTGTTTCTTCTACTAGAACCCAGAAAGAAGCGCAGCGGCTTTTACGTCCACCTGTTCTAACAGCTCTCACATCCACCTGATGAAGATGTTATTGTTATTATTATTATTATTATTATTATTATTATTATTATTATTATTATTAAGAAGAAGAGCCTTAAATGCCTGACAAGAACATTCTCAATTATTTGCCAAAACATTTATCCTGCATACAGATGCATTTCTTTTGTGTGGATGTCAAAGTGTATTTTATCATATTTCTGATTATACATTTTGTACATGATTTTTTTTTTCGTTCTATTAAAAGATTATGTACATAGAAGGAATTTGTTCAGATTGTAGCGTATATTTTTCTCAAATAAACTAAGTAAAATTGATTCAAATGAAGTAGCAACTTAATGTTTTGTTGATCTGGATCAAATGAGATTTCATCGATTACCAGGGTGCGTTCAGTGCAAGCGGGTTAAAAGATTCGCTTTTCAGTCACATACTGTAGTAAAGACTAGGATTACTCATTATTATAAAACCGTGACAAGTGATACGTTTATATTGAATTTTGCTTATCAAAGAAATTCGTAAGGATGATTTTTGGATGCATTTTCAGTTATAAGGTTGATTTATGTATCATCATTATAATTTGCCGCTATTTATTTTGTCCCCAGTTTTATGATAATGGACACTTAACTCTTACTTAAACGTTTACAGTTTGTCTCCAGAGGGATTTATTCCGTCTGGGAAAAGAAAACTTGACTCCTGGTTTACATTGTTCTGGAAGGTTTTTGCATGTGGTTTATTTTTTGTACGGAGCTTTGTCTTTTTATTTTACATGCATTTATTTATGATCGCAACGCGCCTGGAGCGCAGCGCAGCGGAGCAGCAGGTTCGCAGAAGGCAGCAGGAGCGAAAGCGGAGCCCGGTGCGCTGAAGCGTTTCTGCCTTTAATCGTGTTGAGCGCGTCGTCGCTCTTCTGCGGGCCGCCGGTGCGCCGAGGCGCTACCAGGACACCAGATGGTTATTGGTGCCGGAGAAATAGACAGCAGCTTGGCCAGTCATTAACTAATAGCGTGGGAATAACCTCGCAAACGGTGTCGTGAACACCATTAAACTGTCAGCCATCCTGGACACAAACCAAGGCTTCTAAACAAAGTATTGATTTATTTAAAAAAAAGAAAAAAAAAAAGAGCGCATTAAGCTCGGCAATCACGGCGCTTCACTTTTGGCAGGATAAAGAATAACGTATTCATTACATCAACATTCAAAACAACAACAACTACAATATGTTACATTTTCAGATCCACACCATTTATATCCTCTAAAAAGGAATTTATATATTAAAATTACGTTCTCAGTAAAACTTAAGTTGCTAGAACAATTTGCAGTAAATACAACTGGACAAAGCGCTTTTTATTAGTTTGTGGAAGACAGTGTAAATGTGGGTTAAGTCATCAATTTGAACTTTGCTTCAAACTAAGACCGCGGCAAAAGTGAAAGAAGTGATGCAATTTGAACAAAATGCTATTTTGACCCGAGAAAGCAGTAGGCAAGAATTGTTTCTTCGCAGTATTTTATTTGTAAATGATGTTGAAATGCTGTTGTCTATATATTTTTTTAAAATTTAAAGGCAAGAAGCGAGAGCCAGGAGGTTTGAAATACAACTTGAATTCCAGCCATAAAGTACTTTACCGTTCAGAGCTATATTGTATGTATGGGCAACAGCGCGTTTCCGAGGGAAACCGTTCACGTGTCGCGCGCACCTTGGTTAAGGGTCCTGCCTAAATATTTGTGGCGGGTACTGAGCCAACATTTCAAATAAAACGGGGCTTTTTCTTATACATTTAATGTACATAGTCCTCTCCCGAACACCATACGGAAGATATGAAATTAAATCCTTCAACTTGGCCCAGAAACGTTATATTCTATAATAAAGTGCTGTACGTTTTTTTTTTAATTAGTCCCGAATGGATTTAATTTACATTTCTCCCCGAACATATATGAAGCATATGAATAAGCAAATCCAAGTATTTAGCACCAGTTTTACTCCAACGTTCTAAGAATGTACTTCAGATTAATTTCCCTTCCATGACAGTATAACATTCTCCAGTTACCTATATATTATTATTATTATTATTACTATTATTATTATTACATTGGCTGGAATTTAAAATGAAATTTATGTTTATAGGGTTCACTTCTCACACAGTGACACGGAGCGATGAACCAAGGGTTAGGGACATAATAGCAATAAAAGATTGGCTGTACAGTACATTAAATTACTACAATAACAGTGTAATTATTAAAGTATAAGTAGGCTTATTTTTACTGGGCAGGGAGAAAAGGGACTAAAAACTCACAATCGAAAGGAAAGGGAGGAAAAAAAATCCCCTGGGGTCCAAGTGCCAGAGGCTGCGCATCCCTCCCGGGCTTTGTAGATTTAAAAAAATAAATAAATAAATAAAACTTTAAAGTCATTTAACAGCTCTTTATAATATCGTCAGGGGACACGAGTAAGTGGATGGAATCCACACTACTCCTTTTTTTTCACATTATTATGCAGCTTTTCAACAGAATTATTTCCTTCAGAAGCAGCAGTGCGGTACTGAGGTTTTCCCAGCGCATCCCCACGGCGGGCTTACAGCGACCCCTTGAGGACGGTGTTCACATTTGTTGGTTCGAGTCCCTCCGCTTCTCCTTCACCGCAGTTTTGGGCTCTCAGCTTCTCCTCTCCTCACTCACAGTTAAAGCACAGGCTGCATTTGCTCACATGACCGCAGTGTTGTATTACTAAACGGAGCAACACCTGTAAAGTGTGTCCTGTACCATTCTTAAATATATCAAGAGTACATTTTCCCAGGTTGAGGTATGGAACTAAATCTCGACTGTTCACTTTGACTGTGTAATTTGAATTCACAGGCCTACAAATTAAATGACATGTTTTTTCATACATATTGAATGTGTTTACCTATTATGTATTTATTATGTATTGTGCAAAATTACATTTTTTTTTTTTTAAATTTATTGTTGTAAAGTTGTATACATAACAACTCTGAAACATATATAATTTCCATATCCTACAACTTCCATTTCATTTTGAAGAGTTGGATTCCAGGGACTGCGAATTGCGATGATTGTTTTTGTCTAGTTTTTCTTTTGTTGTAGGAGGGCATGGTGGTGCGGTGGTGCAGTGGGTTGGAGTGGGTCCTGCTCTCCAGTGGGTCTGGGGTTCGAGTCCTACTTGGAGTGCCTTGTGATGGACTGGCATCCTGTCCTGAGTGTGTCCCCTCCTCCTTTACCCTGTGTTGCTGGTTCAGGCTCTGGCTCACCACAACCCCACTGGGGACAAGTGGTTTCAGATGATGTATGTACTTTTCTTGTTAGACTTGCTCTCCTTGTCTTCAGAAGCTGCAAGATCAGCGTTACAGAACGGGACTGTTCAAAAACATGAGCAGTCATTTTACTATATGACCAGACATTATATTTAGAACCTTTGCACATTTGTTGCTTTTCCCAACTTCAAGCGAAACAGTACCTTCTTTCGTCAGATTTTTGTACATATTTGCATTTGTTTAATAAACGTCTAAATCGATTTCATTTTTTTCTTTCAACCATTAGGGCCAGGGGTCAAGCAGGATGACCTCGCTGAATCTGTGTTGAGCCTCCTGCCTTTTATTGAGGATAAGAGCTGATGTGATGCATTGCAACCTTTAAAATATGTATCAAAAGCTTCCAAAATGGCAGCGGTCAGGGGGGTGGGCTGGGGAGGGGCTGCTCGACCAGACGGTCAGGCCATCCCTGCATCCAACATGTCAGCAGGTTGCCCAGCCTGACGCTTACTCTGCACTCAGCACTTCTTAGCACATGAAAGGACTACTGGAGAACCACTGATCCACTGATCTCCCACAATCCTTCGAGCCTTTGGGAGCAGCAGGTGGGAAGTTTTCGCAATAGATCAGGATTTTAGGCGCCAGCTAAAAAAGCTTCGCCCAGGTTTGATCTCTGCATCACGGCTGGCCACGGGCAAAAGCGCTCGCAGACTCCATAGAGAGCGGTCAGTCACTGCTTCTGCTGCTGGTGCCTGCAGTCGGGGTACGAGGCTCCGAGCTCACAGCCCCTTTCTTCAGTGGAAACATTCGGAGGCCTATCAGACCTCCTGCGTGCGTTCATACAGCCATTTCCAGTGCAAAGAAAAGTTACCCGCACATCTCCTATAGATCCCTACACTGCACCACCTGCAGGTTTACAGTTTTTCATAATTTAAAATTTTACGCATAATTTCATTTTTTTTAAAAACTGCCCAGTGTCTGAATTTAACGTTACTACTGACCAACTACCGAAACCTAAAGAAAAATCAAGTTAACATTCTAAGTTAACTGGGACAAAGACATCAGCTAATTAAAACAAAATATATACAGTGTATTTATGAGAAATATATGTATAATAAATATATTTATAAATGTATATCATATACAGAAAATGTACAATTTACTGTATAATATATAAGATGTGTTTACAACAGCACTTCCATATTTTTCATTTGTGCATGTGTCTAGATATCTATATTGTATAATAAAAAAATGGCTGTGTTAAAAGTGTGTATTATTTATATTATGGGATAAGTTTAATTCCACCTGATATGTCCAGAACATCGCTTCACACTTTCTTCTGATCTGACCGTGTGCCATGAAGGTAAAATCCAAGGTAAAATCCTGCATTTAAACATACTTTTTCTTTGAATTTGCCAGGATGATTTCAATAATTTTCCATTATATAACTTAGACATTACAGAGTAACAACTGGTCCATCGAAAGAAGAAATTTTTTTGTATCAAAAATGTTTTTTTTTTTTTTGCCAAAAACTCTTTACAAACATTGCAGCAGCAAGAGCTTCTGAAGCAAAATGAAGCCCCATGTTTACCATAGTATGTACTGAAGAGTTCTCCAAAGTGAAGTAATCTCCCATGCCCTTATTCTGTTTAGAAAAACTATGCAACTACATTAACTCAGAAGATATCTGATGTTTCTCATCTGTTACGAGACAGTCAAATAGACTGAAAAACCGCAGCTCTCTGAACATCATATGAGTGCCTTTTAGTTTATTTTTACAAGTACAAAAATAAACCACTAAACTGACACAAGTACTATAATTGCTGGAATGTTTATAGTTGAGCATTCGGCTTCACGGCTATATTAGATCCTGTATGTCAGCAAGTCATTTTCAATATTGATTAAAAGTGCATGCAGCATTGTTAATGTCCATTGTTCCATACTGCTTGTTTTGAAAGAAATTCTGCAAACCAGTGTCAAAATTTTTAGGGCTCTACATTGAGTTCATACACTAATCAGTGCAATTCAGTGCACCCTTTTGGTCATAACGAAATTCCATTTCTGTAGCTCCCCGAGTATGATGTCACAGAATGCACATACACGCACATATTTTCTGAACCGCATGTCCCATACAGGATTGCGGGGAACCGGAGCCTAACCCGGCAACACAGGGCGTAAGGCCGGAGGGGGAGGGGACACACCCAGGACGGGACGCCAGTACGTCGCAAGGCACCCCAAGCGGGTCTCGAACCCCAGACCCACTGGAGAGCAGGACCCGGTCCAACCCACTGCACCACTGCGCCACCACGCCCCCCCGTTGTCACAGAATGTAAAATCAAATTTTTACTTTTCATTTATTTATTGAGCAGATGCTTCTCCAAAGTGACTTCCAATGAACTCTATGTAGTGTTATCAGCTTACACTGCTAGATACATTACTTACACTGGGTCACTCATCCATACATCAGTGGAACACACACACTCTGTGTCACTCAAACACTATGGATGAACCTGAACAGCATGTCTTTGGACTGTGAGAGGAAACCAGAGCACCCAGAGGGATCCCACACAGACACGGGGAGAACATGCAACTCCACACAGACTGAACAGGGATCAAACCCATGTTCTCTTGCACCACCCAGGCTCTGTGAGACAGCAGCGCTACTCACTGTGCCACCCCATCTTTTTAACAAGATACCAAGAATTTGCCACTCCGTAATGTAACATTTCTTAACAGACTGCGGCTGTCCATTTCACACAGAACGCATACAGAAATCATGCACAAAGTGTCCCTCAGTACAAAGTGGTGGACTCATCCATTTGACCTTAGTGTAAAATGTACTTTTTTATTTATAATGGTTAGCTCTCTACCACCTATAAACTTAGTGCCTTTTTTTTTTTTCAATCAATTTATCGATGATTATACACGGCACAATATCCATACCTACAGCACTAATAATAATACATGACCGGGGCATTTTCTCAGTTAAAACATACCGTAAAAAAGAAAAAAAGTGCATACATATTTGAGCTGTGTTTCACTGCTCAGGTGACTCAGTGATGGACTTAAGAATACATTTAAAATGTTAACATTATTACATTTGGATATATACAGACAATGAAAAGGTGTAATTATGTAATTTTAAATGTACATGTGTATAAGCTTGTTCACATGTTTACTTACATACCCAGTACTTACGTATGTATGGGGTTACTGGCAGCTTTAATAAATGCATGGTTATTTTAGTAATTTAATATATAGCCAACTATCTGTTTGTCTTTGTTCAGCACTCTGTCTCACTGGGTGAGAAGAGCACTCTATAAAACTAAATGGAGTTGAGTTGAATGTGTAAATCCATGTTCACCCACATGTGTGTGTGGGTTTTCTTCTACTGTCCAAAGACATGCAGATCGTGTGTGTGCAGCTACCCTGTGAAGGACTGCCATCCTGTCCGGGGGGCTTATATATATGAGCTACTGATTCTGAGCCTTTTCTGGTTTAGTTACAAACCAGCTGTCAACAATAGAATACGTTTTCTCTGATTAACAACCAAATTCATTTTCTCGCCATCTCCTTTCAGCACTACCCAGTAATGAGTATTTTGACAGATTCCACAAACCCTTCTCGGCACTTTTCAGAAATGTGTTGTCTTGGCACAAATATGCATCTTATAAAGATTCATTATTATTCATCAGGCTTCATACGTGGCAGTTTTGATTATGTGCTTTGAATCCACACAACACACAACAAGAATTTTTTTTTGTTTGTTTATTTTACTGGAACCAAAGATAAAGAATAAGCATGAGTTCTGTACTTTCACAGATGCATTTCACAGCTGATTAAATACAACATTTCATTCTGTTTTGCAGTATTCTCCATAAATTGAGAATTTTTCTGTCTAGAATATAATGCAAAATGTAAATAACAGGGGAATCTGGCTATTTAATGGTGTTAGTTTCATTTGCATAACTTAAAATGCATTCATTCATTCTAGTCTAAGACATTCTTATAGTCTTGCCACATTTTTTTTAAATTGATATTTTTTATAACTGATTAGCAGTTGCATGGCTAAAGTAATATAGAGGAATTTTCCTATGAATCTAAAAGAAATGTAATATTTTCATTTTTTCCCCACTCTTATTGTATACGTTCTTCATAACACATTGTTTTTATCCGAGCTGCTTATATTTTGTGCTATTTTTTGTTCATCTTTATCGACGGTGCCGATGATTTTGGAGGCCGCTGCAGTGAATAGAGGAAGAAAAGTTGGGAAATAATAAATTACATCGACATAAAAGCAGAACAGCATGTTCTGTGTGTTGTCAAATCATGTGCTGCACTCTTGGAATCAAGAGGAAAAGACAAGTGAGGTTCTGATTATCAGGACTGTGGGCAGCGTTGTCTTAGAGGTCACTGCCTTGTCAAAAAAAATGTATATCTAATCAGCAAATTCACTAAAAGAAAACCCCTTATAGTGAGAGAGAGAACAAAAAAGGGAATGGAGCAAAAAGTGAAGCATGAAAGGTGGAACATTGATAAGAAGCAAGTTCAGGAAATGCTTCTGGTGCCTCAGATGGTAAAGAAGTACAAGGGCAAAGCTGATCAGACACAAAAAATCTGTTGAGCGCCAAAGCAGAGCCAAAACTAAGATGTCTGGTCAAGAAGAAGTTGTGATGTCGGGTCTTGAAGAAATTGTGATGTTGAAGGGAAGGCTCCTTCCACAGTCGTGGAGCGAGAAGCGAGAATGAATAACTCTCTTTTTCTCTTGATCTTCATGCTTCTCCCTTCCATCTTAAACCTGAGTCTTACCCTGAGTCCAACCTTCAACTGAGACTGTCCCCACATCTTCATGCCCAGCCAAGTGGCATTGTTGGAGCGCTGTCATTAGCCTGTGGTTGCTCAGAGGGCTGTCTGTAATAACTCTCAGAGGTCAAGGTGCTTAAGTTCTCTGGGCTCCAGCACTTGGTTGGACACGCAACACAATGCTTGGCATAGCGCAGCTGTGAAGCCTGATACAGCATCAAAAGAGCAAAGCCACCATTGGGGGATTTGTGTGCAAATAATCTGCTCTTTGAGGTTTATGCAACAATCCTGAGAGAGCCAAGTGTTTCCTTAAAGGATTTAAGTTCTCAAAAATGAGTATTTGTGATGGGTAGCTTGCATGATGATGGTTGAAACAACAGTATTAAAGTTAATTTCAATAGCACTGCAGACCACCCAGCTGGAAAGAAAGAGATTCACCCCTTGTGAGTACTCACTTTATAGTAAAAATTAAAAATATCATATTTTTTAATAAAGCATCTCATTTAATTTCAGTGAGGAAAATGTTTTCCAGTACTTGTGAAGTGTGTACATCTGACACTTTAAAATATGTTCAGTTTGATCAGTTGCAGTCATGTAGTTCCTTGAAGCTCAATGTTCTAATAATGAGTTACAGATTCTGTATAAACATGTAATTCTATTCATATATTACAACAATTTTTGACCAAACTCTTACACTTTTGTTTTCACTTGTACTATTTACTTCTTGTCGTTTTTAGGAGTTGTTTTTATGATCGTTGACAGAGGTCGGTAGTAGCAAGCAACACTTATTGTGTTACTCAAGCTTTCTGGATAAGTCGTACTTTTCGGAGTGTTTTTCAGCAACATTTACCTCAGTCAGTAACTGGTTGTCCAAATCAGGGTCATGGCACAATATTTAATTTTTACTCAATTATATTAAAAAAAAATGCAATTTTACTCTTTTATTATAGAAATAATAAGAGCAAGCTGCAACTGCTGAAAAATTATTAGTACAACGTTTGGACACCCCTTTCTATATATTGAACAGCTACCATGAGCAAAGAAGTGTTGTGATGTAATGAAATCTGCACCGGTTGGTTTGTCCTTGCCTTTCCATTGCCCAATCAGGTGTCTCGATGTATTTCGTTCTCCGGCCAATGAATTTCCTCGTTACGTGATTTGTGAGTCACGTAACAAAGTACTGCACGTTTGTTATTTATTTACATTTTTTTTCTTTGTTTACACATACTGAGGAATGCCTGAGGCCAAAACATGTTTATGTTTAAATTTCACACAGTTACAAATACCGTAACAACTTTAAGTACCATCTTATGTATGCCTTCTTACTCCGTGACGATTTTGTCTCTCCTCAGTATTGAAAAATTTGATGTTTTAATCTCCCTTTTACTGTTTTTTCTTCTCTCCTTAAAACCAATCAAGATATTTCTACAGTGAATCAATAGCAATATCACTGCATTTTAAAGAAAACAGTCTATCAAAAAATACAACTTTATAGTAACATACAGTACAAACATTTAGCCATTTCCTTTTATGTTCCTATTCTTGTGAGAGTAAAAAGGCTCATGTGACCCCCATCCTAAATAAATCCTCACTTTAATGGTTCTTTTGAAAACTACACTCTGCTCTCTTTGTGTAAGAAATTGGTTTCATGGGTTCAGCTGGCAAAAAAATCTTTTGAGCGGCCCTTGTGTGACTGGGATCCTTTTCTGTTTCATAGAATAACTCTCTATCCTCTCCACAGGTGTTCCTCAAGGGTCTGTGCTCGGACCCCTTCGCTCAATAGTTCCACCCTTGGGGATCACTCATATCACCTTAACTTTATGCACATGATGTGCACATCTTTATTTCTATTTCCTTCTTTCAAATGCCAGGTATGAAAAGATTTCCAGTTGCCTCTCGGATACAGTCCCAAATGAACAAACATCACTTTTGTTCATCTGGGATGGTATCTGAGAGGCAACAGGTGGCACTGCTCACGCACAGCTCCTGGGCTGTATGTTCGGATGTGGGGTTGAATCCTTCTAAGTCTATGTGAACACTGAATGTTCTTTCCATGTTCATTTTGGTTGCCTGTGAGTGCTCTGGTTTCCTTCCACAGTCTGAAAACGTATTCCAGGTGAACCGGTGATTCCAAATTTGTGTGTCTACGTGAGTTATGCCTAACTCAAACTGTAAATGGTCCAATTGTAGTGTATCTCATGTAGGGAAAGTTTTTACTGGTTGGTTTTTTTAGCCAATACTTCTTTACCCCCAGCAGGGGGTTACAAGGATAGAGGTGTCAGAAGGGCCACGGGTAAACTAGGACACATCCATGGGTTGTTTTGAAAGACTAGCCTGCTGTTCACTGCGATGTGGGTAAGGTGACACCTCAGCAGCCCTTTTCATTTCCTGCATTGACTTGAAACAAATCAATGTTATGCCACCATTGTCCCTGTGCACCTGAATCAGTGGTGGGCAGTGACACAGAATTTTCTGGCAGTGTCTTTGAAGGGCCGTCCATTTGTTCTCGTATTTAAAATATGTGAAAACTCTTCCCTAAACCACACTCACCTTCAGATCCACTGTAGCTTAGAATTTACAGCTTTACCAAGGAGACCCAAAGCAGCACAAAAAGTGTTCTACAATGAGGAACCCAAGAAAAGGTGGGGGTCAAGGGTCAGCCAGAGGCCACCTACAGAATTCTTTGGGGACATATGGCCCTTGAGCCGACAGAGGGTCTATGTCATCGATATAGCTGACAGATACTTCAGGAACAATTTTAGTCACCAAGGGGTCTTTGATTGCAGTGGCAGTGAACCGAAATGAGACACAAAGGTTGAGGGCTACCCACAAACACAGTAACGTGAAACACTTTCCTGCCAGCATTCCATAGATTTGTAGTCAACACACATTGGCCTGGGGTATCTGGCAAGTCTTGCATCCTCCAAATATGAAAAAATTCTCATCTCGCATGACTTTATGGCAATTTCACAAACCCAACTGTGCCAACAACTAGCAAAACAGAGAATTAACATAACATAACTAAATGTTTTACTTAACATATTATAAGTATGAAGGATATTAAGCTTGACTTTACCATCCTGATCTGCAAGAAGGTTTTCCGTGTTTTGCTTCCTGTTCATAAATTCCATGAGGTTTGTTACAAGCTGCATAACAGCTGTATATGTAAAATTTTCTATTACTACAACTTTATTAGCAGATTAAGTTAGATGCAAGAAGGCTGTCCAGGAGATGATGCTTGTAGGCCAGATTACCATTTAGTCCAGGGTCAGCAGATTCCAAATGGTGGCTCTGCACCCTTCAGTATGGCCAGTAAGCACTAATAAAAAGGGAAACACCCATCTAATTCAGAGCCACCACAAAGGCCCTGAGTGAAGAAATGGTTGCTTGACTGGAAGACAGAAGCTGGAGCCATTAGGGCACAAAGAAAACCAATTGCAAGCTGTTATTGATTTTTCCCTTAGCTACTGAATCAATGAGCTCATTACCATGGCAATCACTGTACCGATACAAAGAAGTACTCCAGCTGGACATCTGCTCAACAATGAGATGAACGAACGAGGAGTTGCTGAGCAGAGAAGAGGCCGCTCAGCACAAGAGTGTCAGCATTCATCTGTGACACACACTAATAAGCTGCGGACGAAACGACTGTTTCCTACTGAATCAGAATGAATCTGGATGCTTTCAGATAAACAGAACTAAGAGTGATGATGAGAAACTACGTCTTATAGGTCAAGAAAGATTGTCTTTCATATTGTCGAGAGCAATATGAATGCAACGGGTTTTGAAGAGAATCCGGAAAGCTTTTGGAGACGGTCAGTCGTTGCGTTTGACCATTTACTCAGTCTTTTAACATTTTACCTCTTTATAGGGTTAAGCGTTAATGTTCACTGGCAACAGCCAGATGAAATATGGAGGATTTTTGTGCTTAGAAACTGACCCTTCCCCAACCTTTTGTGCCCTCAACCCTGGCAATATCTCGTCATGCATTCGACAGGGTTTTTACGAACAAGCAATTTTCAGTTCAGCTGAAGATCTGTTTGAGGATGACGTAAAATATTGGGGCCTCTTCATACTTGGAGTGGCTCTGCTTCGAGTAATCATGTTCCAGAATACTAAATTATATCCACATCGACATTTAAAAGCACATGTCAAAATTATATGTCACATAATGCATATTTGTATATTTATAGGAATTAATTAACAGAACAAGAACTTGATGACTGAAAGGGAACTCACTGAGGTTTTGAAAATTGCAAGTTTTGTCACATCCCAGATTGGAACTGTTGCTGCACACACAACAGTCCACAGTGAAAGGGTTTCTGGGCCATGGTTAGGACACCTGGCTGGTGCAGAATGAAGAAGCAAGACCTCACAGAAAGGCTACTATGGACCTGGGGGTTGCAGCAGCACACGAGGTTTATATTAACCCAGTCGACTCCGAATGAATGGAGCAGTTTGCGTCCGTGATGGGGGGTGGGTGCGAGACAACGGGGTTGCCAAGCGCACGACACAGCTCTCGGAAATCTCCCCTTCAAGCGAGCACTAACTTTGCCAAGAAAACAAAAAAGAAGAGCTCCCTTGGGGTTTTCGCAGGCAGCGCCCCCAGCAGTTGTTTGCAAAGGTCATTAAGATGCAGAAGCCCTCCCTCGTGCCTGTAATGTAGAGACTGGTCGCAAATGACTTTCCATTGACTGGCTCACATACCGCAGTGATGCATTCTGCCTTAAAACGGAATTAATTCGGAGAAATTAAAATGAAAATGTATTTTCCCCTCCTGCACACTAAACGCTTTGTGTGCGCATGCTCGCTTGCAGGTGAAACAGAAAAAGTAGACAAAAGCTGTTGCAGACCAGTAATGACCATATAAATAACCAGTCCATGTGTGGGTGGGCTGCCGGTCTGACAGTGTGAAAAAAGACAACGTTATGTCAGACAAAGCAGCCATAACTTCAACTTTTCAGCATGCTCAGCAACTAAAGTTTAGCATAAATTTGGCAGAGGATTTTTTAAAAACAATTTTCTCTAGTGGCAACAGCCTTGCAACGTATGTATTGCATTTAATAATTTGACTCTTGCTTTTCTCAATTGTGACCTGCAAAATTAAATGTCATACTGGTATTTTCCCATTTATACAGCTGTTTTTTATTGTGTCGATTCACTGTAAATACTTTGCTGAAGCCCACTACAACAGGAGGTGGGATTCAAACCCAGGTCCTTCAAGTTCAAAGCAGCGGCAAGGTTGGAAAACAAATTTTTCTCCTGCCTGTTTTCTTGGGATTGACTGGCCATACTATAAAAAACATGAAGCAAAAAAACACTTCTCATTTTTCATGTTTTTTTTTTTTTTAAAAAATGTTCCCATTTTTATGCATCGTTTTTTAATGCCAGCGTAAACATGGTATAGGTTAGCTAGTAAAAGGTGAAAATTACAAAAAAAATAAAAAACAAACAATTGAGAAGCTCTAGGCTGAAATGTGTCATCTACAGCATTGCTCTGTAGCTTCCTGCCAAGCCGTCAGATCTCAGTGCAATAGAACACAGGTCTCTGGTGGTCTAAGCAGAACTTTTTTTGACAGAATAAAGAGTCCGATAAGCTATTCTGCAATTACGTGCGGTCGTACAGAAATTCGAAAATGTTCGGAAATATTTAGAGCGTAACCTGATGGGGGTGTGGTGGCGCAGAGTGTTTGACCGGGTCCTGCCATGTGATGGTTCTGGGGTTTGAGTCCTGCTTGGGGAGCCTTGCAATGGACTGGTGTCCTGTCCTGGGTGTGTCCCCTCCCCCTCCAGCCTTGTGCCCTGTGCTGCTGGGTTAGGCTCTAGCTTGCTGCCACCCCACTTGGGGCAAGTGGTTTCTGACAATGTGTGTGTATTGTATTCTGGTTTCCCTAAACTGATTTGGCCACACATGACCCACTGCTGCCCAAACTGCTATACCACCTGCTGTCTATTATGATTGGTGGACCAATTAGCTGGAAGGTTGTCCCACCTCCTACCCATTAAGCCCCAGTCTTTTGGTTTCTGTTAATCCCTCCTGTTAACCACCTCCGTGTTTTCCATCCTACGTGCTTGTAGGGTACGAGCATTGAGACTAAACATCTCCTATTCAGGCCACTGCACGGCTTCGTTGCGCACCATTCATTCCTTTCAGTTATCAAAAATGACAAGGTCCTGTCCCACCCTGTTCAAGACAATGCGAACGTGGTCTTCCAGCACCACACCTGCAAGGCACTGCAAACAAATGTGATACCTGCACTGCTGAATATTTACAACCAGTGGAGACGGTGATGATATTTTTATTATGTTTATTACAGTGCTGGCCAGCAGTATGGCCACTGTGTTTCCGCAGTACATTTTGCAAGCTGGTCATGTAATTTCCACATGTTTTTCTCAAACAAGTTAAATCTTACTCTTGTTACGCAGCTGGAGATTTTACCGGACACTTCGTAGCTCCAAGGAGCCACTGTTGGTATTTAAACCATCAACCGTCAAGCCACTGCTAGTCAGTTTATTTACCCACCACAGTACTTCCATGGCTTCTCAGAAACCCTGGAGCACCAGGATGCTGAAACGGTCAGGTTCCGTTCAGCATAGGCTCCCATTAATTCGGTAATCTGGCAATAATTAGAATTATTGCCCAAGTGTCCCCATGGTGACATTTTGAACGCTTTACAATACCACTGCCCCCAGATCCCCCACATGTCCTCCTCCAGCACCACCCACACTTTAGAAGCCCCATCTACCCCCTAACATCATTAACCACAAAGACCACCCCGTAACCCAAACTGATAATAAAAGCCACTGGTTTGAATGAGGAAACAAGCTGAAGGCCATCAATCTAATGACTGTTAAATACTCAATAGACTCCTTAAAGATCCTGGAAAGCCAATTATAGCAGCTCACAACTGAAAGCTAGTAGGAAAAAAAGACATGCTTCCAAGCCAGTTTTTGTTCAAGTTCAAAGGTTAAAGGTCAGTCCCATTGTGAGTTTGAGGCCCTTTAGTATGTGGCCAAGGTCACACATTCAATCGGGTGTCACAAGTCGAGAAACAATGCTTGAATACGAGCAGCCCCGCAGAAGGCTGTCTTTTAAAAAGCCAAGACCAATCAAAGGGACTTCATGCACATCTCTAATAACGTGCCATTGCTTTGAGGATGTAGTCAAGTGTGTATATGAAATATGAATGCCCCAGGCTAAAAAGCAGGGCAGCTATCTTACATCCTGACACCAATGTTAACTCCACATTGCACATTATTAGCAATTTTCTATGAAGCTGAAACGATCCATTTTAAATTTTAATTAAGTAAATGCAATTTCCCATTAAAATTTGGGAAGCTTTTCTTGCTTTTTTTTTTTTTTTTTTTTGCGAGGGGGTGGGGGGTTGTTAAAAGTAATGATGTGAAAGTGGAATTACTGCTCCCCCTAAATGTAAGCAGCAGAACCGCAGCAATGGATGCAAGGAAATGTTTGCAGAACGATGAGCCAACCTGAGAGAAATAAGAGCCATGGCTGCATCCATAATGGAGCACATTTACAAGGATGGAGTTAAATTCATGGAGGTCAGGGTTTCCACCGAAATCAAATTTTTTTAATTTGATTTATTTTTACAAAGTGCTCTTCTGAGCAGATTGACACTGAGCAACAAACAGTAGATAAAGCAGGAAAGTTACAGAGCGGTGAAACAGAATGGCAGAGTGTGGGGAGAAAACGTGTGTGTGGCAGCTGAGGAGAGGAAAACAATCATATTTGTCCCAGAAGGTATGGTCTTGTAGCCCTCGCCACAATCAGTCAGTACATAAAGAATAAAAAAAAATCACACCCTGTCGCTCTGACCGCTGGTGATCCATGTCGTATTTTCACCAATGAGCCAACAGCCTGAAACTCTATTTTATCTAAGAAGCTATGATAAGACCACCAAAAGTGACCATGAAAATGTTCTCTTGCTTAGACAAGATGGATAATTATATAATATTCCTGCAGGGTAACATTTAGAACCCATCAGCGTTTGGATTGCTGAAGGAGCAAGTAAATCTTCCAGGACATAGTGCCGAACTCATTTTTCTACATCATGTTTCTCAAATGCTCACATTGCATTAAGGGTAAATTAGATTGGTTATTGCAGTTCACGGTTCTTCATGAGACCGTGAAAGAATTATGAAACAGTTCCAACATGCGCACACCCCAAAAACACCCTAATCATCCTCATCATACAGTGATGATGGTGTCTTAAATGTGCGAGAGCCCCTGACTACATGGGAGGTACTCTCACTTGAGAAAACAGTGAATAAGCTGAAGATGAGACCCTCCATCACTTACCTTTATCATTAGTTTTTTTGGCCATGTTTGGTGGGGGACTACTTTTTGCCTGCTGTCCCAGAATCCTTAAAATACCCCATGTTTAAGCAGGCATAATAAAGGGGTTCCCTCCCTGTGATTTACTAAAAAGCAGCATGAAAAAGAGCACTAATCCGCAGGTACCGTGGACAATCAGCATTCTGTCCATTTCTCATAATTGCGAAGCCTCTACGGGGAAAATAACAGGTCTGCTGCGACTTCTGATACAACGCCGTGTGGGTGGCCCGTTCCCCAAATAATAGCAAAGGCGCATGGAAAACCAGCCTTTGCAACCATCTTTTAGTTAAAGAAACCGAAAGAGAATCAAACACAAATGTAAACCGCTCTACTGACTCCTACTTCATGTCTGAGAAAGGCCGGTCATGGTACTTAAGGTTAAAATGTGGCTATTGAAACGTTTTACTCTCAGTTTTGGTAGCAAATCACAAGGCCAACTTAAAAATAAAGTTTTTCTCGGCACACGTTTTGATCATGCTCACTACAACGTGCCCGGGTTGTGCTGCCTGAATCTTTCAAACTGATGTATATATTTTCATGCGTTGTAGCACCGTGATCCTGGAGGAACGTTGCTTTGTTTCACTGTGTACTGTACCAGCTGTATAAGGTTGAAATGACAATAAAGCCACTTTAGTCTCTTGTCTCATAATTTTGCAAAGGGTGAACCTTCAAGAATGATGTATTCAGCATAGAAAGTACACAAAAGATTTGGTCTTTTAAAAATAAAAAAATTATAAAACGATGAGGGCCTCTCGGTTCCCATATTGTCTATCATATAATTATTATATACCCCATATATATTATATGTGTTATACTGTATATATGGTGAATTAGATGTATAAAAGTACAGGCATAGAAGCATTTTGAAAAAGATTTTCAAAATACATGCAAAGTGAATGAACTTCTTAGCAATGAAAGCCCCTGCCCACACACACACACACACACACACACACACACACACACAGTATAAGGAGCAGCACACTGGGCAATTAAGATCATTGGCAGAATCTCCAGACTGTGATGGCATCAAATACATGTTTATCTTCATCTCACATTCCCTCCTCCAGAAACACGCTGTGATGCCTAGGAAATGAGACATGTCTCAAGCAAGGACTTTTGAGAGTTTCAGCATAACACCCAGCGGGTGCTTTTAAGAAACGTTCCGCTATACGAGCCTTACCACAAGAAATGCTCTTATTACCAGCACTGCCTGGTACTATGGCGCATAAAACTGAATTATGTATTTACAATAAAACACTCAGTGCGGCAAACACCTCCCAGAAAGAAAGTGTACCATGTCAGATCTCGGGGCTCAAGGCTAGAAGCAGAGCAGAGACGTCTAGCACCAGTAGTGAGGAGGGTCTCGAAGCTCATCCACACCCCCACCCCCACCCCCCCGGTGCTTTGAACACAAAACCTTGAACTCTTCTTGAACGTCCCCACTTGCCAGGGTGTGACATCGAGCTGCGCCGCTCACTTTTATAAGTGCCAGATAAACAGGGCTGCCACTTCACCACCCCGTGGGCTGTGAAAATATTGAATTTTACATTAGCGCTGCCTGCCTGGGTAGATCTCAAAAGGGTGCAAAACAATATCGACAGAGATGACCCGAGCAGCTTTAAAGACTTCCAGCTTCAAAAGACACACCGGCGCTGCCCTTCCACGTCTGGCGCAGACGGGACCGGAATATTTCCGGACGTTGCCTTCGGAAACACATTAAAAGTCCCTTTCGGTGTATTTTACCCCCGTCACCTTAAAGGAAATAAATGAATTAATAAGGCCAGCTTTTTGAGCCTTGGCAGCTGGTTTTCCTCCTTTGACAAAGTCAAGGAAATACACTTTTGTGATTTCACAGGACCCATCTGATGTTCGTCTCAAATAAAGCAGCCACAGGCAGTGCAGGAGGAAAACAATTAGAATCAATGTCTTGAGTGGTACTGTTTATTCCTTACAAAAGGGACAAAGTTTCAGAGTAATATTCTAATTTCTGTATATACAGTATAGAGAGGATATATATAATTTTTCCATTCTTCATTTAATCACACTTTTCAGTCGAGAGGGTGGACTCTTCAAAAAAAGTACAATTGCAGTCACCCAACCCATCGTCTGGGCCGCTTGTCCCGTACGGGGGTCACGGGGAACCGGAGCCTACCCGGCAACACGGCGCAAGGCTGGAGGGGACACACCCAGGACGGCACCCCAAGCAGGACTCGAACCCCAGACCTACTGGAGAGCAGGACCCAGTCCAACCCACTGCACCACCACACCCCACAATTGCAGTCACATATTCTGTAAATAGAGCAATAAGTGTAATAGCAGTGCAATATTGTGGGCAGCAAAATGTGTGTATTGTGATGTTTTGTGTTCATGTGTGAGTAGGTCCATTTTATTTATTTATTTTGCCTTCAATATGTAATATGCAATTGTCTGATAAACAGAGATGCTGTGATGGAAAAGAAATTTGGGAAAAACTTGATGGTAAAGTTCAGTAGTATGGTATCATATCATATGCAGCTACACTGAAGAGGAAGAGTTTCTTTTTTTTTTTAAATGACTGCTGCAGCTTAAAGACAGGCTAAGTAATAAGAGATCTTTGATGATTATATGTACATCTGCAGCGATTCAAGCTGCACAAATAACATAATGTGCCACTAACAGTTATGAACAGAATTTGTATTTATTCAGTGCAAAAGTTTGGGCACAAAGCTTAGTGTAGCTGAAAAGTAAACTCAAATGAAGAAAACAACCCAAAATGGGCTTTTTTTACCTAAACTCTAAAAATAAGTGACAAATAGTGGGGTAGCGCTCACATACACTCTGAGCACCACATTTACATTTATATTTACACTTATTCGTCTTGCAGGTGCTTCTCTCCAAAGCGCCGTACATCTTAGAGAACAATACAAAGAGTGCATTACATCAACAGAAGGAAACATTTGGATGCAGACATGTGACTCTTGAGTACAGTACATTGGTCACAACCATATGAACCAGTATACATCACATGAGTAGTCTCATACAAGGTTTTTTTTTCTTTCAAAACGAACAAAATAGTACACATTTTTCGAGCTCATAGGACTTCAGTATAGAATTGAATCCAAAAGAGATGTGTTTTGAGATCCTTCTTGAAGATTTACAGGGACTCAGCAGTTCTGAGGAATAGTGGGAGGATGGTCTGTCTAGAGCATAGCGAGTGATCAGGCCCTTTATCAACTGATGGTCCTATAAGCCGTAACCAGAGTGTTCAAACCAGCAGGTACAGGAAGCCAATGGTGAGAAATGAGGAAGGCAGATACATTCTCCAGATTCTCAGCAAAAGCAGGAAAATGTATGGTGGGCAGGGGATGCTAATACACACCTCATGTTCAGAACAAGAAGCATCACTTTCTCGTAAGTATTAAATTTACTTTTGCATGCAGATATAGTGTTCTGAGACAATGTTGCATACCCGGCAACACAGGGCACAAGGGGCACACCCCGGACGGGACGCCAGTCCATTGCAAGGCACCCCAAGCAGGGCTCAGCACCGTGCCCCCCAAGTATTGAATTTGCAGATGCAAATACAGGTAAATACAGCAAATTCTAGACATGACAGTAGATGGATAGAGCTGTATGTAGCAAACAGTCAGTGGGGTTTTCTTCATCACTACTAAACTATTGTAGTTTATAGCCCTGTTTGTTTGTAAACATGCAAAACTATGCTTGAAAAGTCATAAATGCTACAATAAACGCTCGTCTGTATTTAAAAGAATTTAGTGTGTTTCAGGTTCTTCCGCATGTTCAGCTCTCTCATTAAGTCAAAGGTTACAGTGGAAGGACTCGTCAGTCAGCCTGTTAGTTGCCTGCGTTTTCTAAAAGCTCAATTTCTTGAACGATTTCAAGCTGAATTTCTCTGCCCTTTGTTTGGTTGAATGACCTATTAACTTCTGTTGAATTACAATGAAAAGTAAATAGTTGATAGCAGAATTTGCCAGGCTGTAATTTAGTCTTTTCAAGAGTCAAGTACGTTTGCTTTTGGTCATGGTCTAGTTGGCAAACTGTCATCTCGGAAACGAAAAATCACATTCTGCCTCTATGCCTATTATTTGGTTAAAAGCACACAGTTCAACAAGAGATGTATCCCACATAACGTTTTAGTTGTTTGCTCTGCCCTCTGTCTTTCGTTAAAGCTCAATATGGATGAGTAGGTTTGTGGTCCGTTACCATATGAGCTCCACTCCAACTGCAATTCATTTTGGAATTGTAATTGAATAGAGTTTGACATGTCAAGGTAAGACGAAGCCCTTCCCATATCACCTGAGGAGCCCTCAAGCAACATTGTAATGAAATATTAGAATTTTCCCTTCCATTCCATTGGCATCTCTCACACCACACCGTACAGGGCTCCTGGTCCTGGCCATGGTGCCATCCCACCTAGACTATTGCTATTCCCTCCTGTATGGTCCTCCAGTCTCCTCCATCGAGCCTCTCCAGGTGATATAGAATGCTGCTGCACAGGTCGTGTTCGAACTGCCACAGTGTTCTCATGTATCTCCCTTCCTTATCTCACTCCATTGGCTTCCTGACACTGTCAAGATCAAATTTAACGTTGTAGTTGTGGTCTACAAGAGGGTCAAAGTATTATAAGCCCCATACTTCCAGAAGCAGATCATTCCCTACACGCCAACAGAAATATTGCTATCCTCCACTTCTGGCTGCCTGCTCATCCCCTAGCAAGGTGTCAAAAATTAAAAGCTCACTGGTTCTCAGTCTTGGCCCCAGTGTTGTGGAATCAACTCCCTCTAGCCCTCAGAGCTGCTGAATCCTCCCAGCATTACATCTCAAAACTCACCATTTTCTCATTTCCTTCCTAAGCTTCTGGAGTCTTTGCAAATCAGTCCTTCACCATCTGAAACTTCTCTGAGTGTGTTTTGCTATTAACATGAAACTTCTATAGGCAACCACTTGAGTAATACGGGCTGGGAGTCAAACAAATAAGCTGTGTTTTCATAATCATGTGTTTGTCCCTAAGCCCTCTTGTGGGATGCACTTTCGAGTCATCACCATATGCAGTGGTGTTTCAATATTCAGGACTGTGAAATGCACCGCTGATGCTAATTCTGACTTCAAGAAACCAGGAAAAATGTTTAAATCCTGATAGCCAAGTGTTTGTTCAGGCTGTGAGAATAGTTCTGCAAACTAAAACTAAAAGTTTTTATTTGTGTGTGTGTGTGTGATACATTTGTATATAAAACATGAATATTTAAAGGTTCATATGGTACACTCTTACTATGTGTGGCTCCTGGTACTATAATTGTAAGAAAGTGGTATAGATCCCAAGAGCAGAAGTGCTTGGGATCCAGCCAAAGAACGAGGTGATTTTTTTTAATTGACGACGATCAGTCGTAATAATCACAATTTAGTCAAGGGGGAGTGATAAGAGTAACATATGTTGTCAGCTATGTATGTGCAGAAAGACAAGAAACTCTGTTCATATCTATGCTACAGAAAAGTTCTAGTAAAAATACGTATCCAGAAAATATTTGTGCTGAAGGTACCTTCGAGCAGAGGGTATTTAATAATAATCATACTAAATAGAAGACCTTGTAACACATTGCAACATTATGACTTTAAACCATTAGGACATTTACTCTTTGCATTACTTTTAAGATCAATTTTACACTTATCCAGAAAATATAAACCCACTGACCACTGTCATCAATGTTAAATATAAACCTACGTGATTAATATTCATATGTAACATATGTTGCTACATGAAACTCCCAGTTAACTTGCTTTATTCTCATTCCTGCATAAAATATTATTAATTGTGCAACACCATCCAGAAGAGACTTTACTGAGAATAGATGCTCAAATCTAAAGCCGTACCCATGAATGAAAGACCATAATCAGTGTTAGCAAGTCTGTAAGGAGCAAACACTGACATATACAGTATGTCACGGAAAACTTCAGGTGCACAAACATTTTCATTTATGTCTCAGTGCTGATTATATATCAGTGTTTCCTATAAGAAAATGCACAGATCCAATAGAAATTTTTCAGTATATATTCCAATATACTGGCGTCCCCTCCAGGGTATACCCCACCCACCCCAGCCTTGCACCTAGTGATTCCGGGATAGACTCTGAACCTCCGCAACCCTGACCGCTGCATGCGGTTAATGAAAACTGATGGATGGATATTGCTATATATATTTTAGAATTTTTTTTTTTTTAAATGGATAAGTGAAACTTGTGAAATGTAATTCAGCAATACTCTACTGCAGACTTGACAAGCTGTGCTTCTATGACATCACAGTCACTGGCTTCACAACGAAACACTTTCAGCCTTGGCACCTTATTAAAATAATTGCTCTGGACTGCCAGAGCGCTTCTCACTAATAGGGAGCGAAGAGTCTGCAGGAAGATCCCCAAATACACCGACGGAAGAAGGCGGCAGTGTGCAAGGAGGATGAATATTTATGCAAAGCTATGTGATGTTAGAGGCTAATTAGTCCGAGGTCATCCTTCTCTTTCTAGGGTTCCTTTCATGTCAGTGTCATATTTAACTTTCTCAAAGGAATGAAAAATGTCTCGACTGTTTTTTCGGTCCCCTTTATTTCTCCTTTCACACTTCATTTACTGCGATCACTGAAAGATACACTGTGTGGAAATACAGATAAATACAGCGAGGAGCCTCCCGCAATTAAGAATCCGCTAAGTTAACGAAAATAGAGCCTCCTTTATTTATCTGCCCCTCACCGTCTCCGTCCTTTATGTTTGAACTGCCAAACATTTCACTTTAAGTACGTTTCTCAGCCCAAAACATGACGCTGCTTTCATTAAGAAAGATCCAGATGTCGTGCCAAAAGACGAGAAGATGATAACCAAGCAGGGGTTTGGGAAGCACTGTCAGAAGGGAGGGCGCCTTAAACCCTTATTGGGCACATATTTAACTTATGATCACTGTTTCTCCCCTTCAGCAGGTAATGACAGGTTGAAGAACCCGGTAATTGCCTGCCAGAGCTGCAGACGGCCGGCGGTGTCAATTTATCTCACTCGGTTCCATTGGAGGGATTTCCTTCTTTTAGCTCCTGCCCTCACAGAGCTGAGCTCAGCTACATTACAGTATACAGTATATGTCTAAGACAAGCTGCTGGGGCCTCCCTCATAAATGCCATGGCATAAATATCTTCGATACATATACTATATTTGAAGGCAAGCTTTCCCCTTGGGTGTGCTGCTTGAGGGGGTACGCTTACTTTCATACAAGTCCTTCGTTATTATTTTCTCTTAATTATATTTACGTTTATTCATTTAGCAGACACTTTTCTCCAAAGCGACTTTCAATGAACTCTATGTAGTGTTATCAGCCCACACACCTTATTCATCATGATGACTTACACTGTTAGATACACTGATTACACTGGGTCACTCATCCATACATCAGTGGAACACACTCTCTATCATTCACACACTATGGGGGAACCTGAACAGCATGTCTTTGGAGTGTGGGAGGAAACCAGAGCACCCAGAGGAAACCCACACAGACATGGGGAGAACATGCAAACTCCACACAGACTGAGCAGTGATCGAACCCATGTCCTCTCACCCCACCCTGGCACTGTGAGACAGCAGCACTACTCGTTGTGCCACCTCGTGAATAGAAGTAAAAGTAATAAGTGCCCTATAAAGGTTTGCGCTTTGTTTATGCACCTTTTATTTTGCTATTCTGACCTTTAATAATTCTTTAATGTAGTATTTGCAATATGGAATTCAATATGAAATGCAATACGGAATTTGTATTACCCATTTATATGCATTTATTTTTCTTTGTTGCCTATAGCCCTGTGGTCTGGCCCACTGTAGAAATTTCTAGAAGATGGCATCCCTGTTAACGGTGAACGCCACTTGCTGGGGTCAGGTATAGAAGACCTCGGAAGGACTTTTTTAGGTCAATATATAAAAGCGAGTTTCGGGATGTATAAAAAAACAGAGAAGAGACATGTAGGCTGTGACAGATAACATCTGGTAAGATTCTGCAGAATTGTAACAATCCACTTTATAAAGCTTGGCGCCTCACATTGATACTTTTCAAGAAGCACAAATAGTGTGAATAAAGATCAGTTCCAACACTTAGGAGAGAATAAACCCGTCCAATAGTAATGCTTAACGTTCAGCGTAAGCGGGTAGTACAAATTAGAGCTGGAGAAATAATTTGTTACCTAAAAACACATGCAGGATGTGAATGTGTTATGGGGGCGCCTCTCTACTGCACATTGTATATAAGTTATGCAGCATCATTACAGTACGACTGCGTATCGGTTTCTCGGAAAGGCCCCGGGCTCCTGGCATTTTTTGCCGGCATTCTTGTGCCCATCTTCCACCCTGTCCTTGGTAGTACCCATCAGCAGCTGCCAACGAATAATATGATGCTGTCTATGTGAGGCTCCCTTTGGGAAGAAGCGCATCACTGCCTGCTCCGCATCTGCCCGTTCATGGGAGCTGCGACTCGGAGAGCCCAGCGATACCTGCAGCGCGGCGGAGCGCGGGGTCTGCGGGAAACAGCCGCCCTCTAGTACAAACGTGTGGACACCTGTGTTAATGACTTTATTTGTTTTGATCATACTTATAACCAGACTCAGTATTTTTTTTTTTCCCTTTCAACCCCTGAAATTGCGATGCTTTGGCTCAACGTGCGCCTTTTCTGGGCGGATTTCGGGTTTTTAGGTGAGACTGACCTCTAGTGGTCAAACTGAGGTTTTACAGCAGGCGCTTTGCGTTCGCTTGAGAAAAGGCCCGTTATTCTTTTTCTCTCATGGATTTTTCAAAGCACTTGAGACTGCTTCCAGTCAAATTCTTCAACCAAAAAAAAAAAAAAAAAACATACACTTATGGCATCATTTGTATTGCAAATAACCATATTTCAAAGCATTTGCAGATTGCTTCCAGTTAAATTCTCTGCCAAAAAAAGCTAAATTATGGCATCGTCATTTCCACTGCAAATTACCATTGTAATATCATTAAAACAAGATCAAATATACAGTGGGCTCATTTTCCACTCGTGCAACAGTGCTTCTGACAATTAAAAAAACACACAACTGCAGCACTGCGTTGAAGAAGCGCACACATTTTCTGAACCGCTCGCCCCAGTTGGGGTAACGGGGAGCTGGAGACTAACCCGGCAACACACGGTGCAAGGATGGAAGGGGGAGGGGACACACCCTCAGAAGGATGCCAGGCTGTCTCAAGGCACCCCAAGCAGGACTTGACCCCCAAACCCCCTGAAGAGCAGGACCCCCTCCAACCCACTGCACCACTGCGATGAAGAAGCCACTTGGAAAACAGAGGAGAGTACAAACCGATGTCCTTTTTGCATCAAGGTTGCCAAGGCCTTTTTCTGTCAGTATGCGATGTTATTAAAACACCCATCACAGACGCCTACAGCGAGAATAAATGACGCCTGAAATACTTACATAAAAGTTAATTCTTTATCCATTATATTAAAGGACGTCTATTCCGTCACCTACAGAGATCATAATACCGCGCGGATTTGCATCTTTTTTTTTTTTCCCCAGAAGAAGACCCATAAGAAGTCACTGGAAGTTGAGCTTTAAAAGGCAAAGGCAGCATAATTCATGAAAGCGCTGGTCCTATTGCTCAGAGGCACTGGGAGGTACTGGGAGCCATACAAATGAGCACTTAATTAATTTTTAATTTAAGAGCACTTAAGACCTCTTTGACTGATTGATTCATTCATTCATTCATTGTTCGATAAATTTATCGATCGATAGCCTGATTGACTTGCTGTACATGTGTGATGAACGTCAGCGCATGTGGTGAAGGAAACAAACTAACCGTGCTTAAGAATTACACATCTGCAGCTACGTCTTTCTCCTAATATAATGAACACATTGTATTTTCTATGAGATGTACGTCGCTTTGGAATAAAGCATCTGCTAAATGAATACATGTAAATGTACTGACTGACCGACTTAAGAGTTCGTCATTTTCCCTTCCTTCCTCCCTATGTGCTGCAACGAGCTTTGGGCCGGTTTCTCCCTCGCTAGAAAGCTTCACATTAATGCTCTCAATATATTCTCATTATTATGCAGAGTAGACATTTACAAACAGCGTTATCAAAATGCGGAAAGGAGATAACTGTGGAGGATCTATTAAAACACCTTCAGAATGGCTTCACCTCTCTATTCTGTCCAGTCACTCCAACAAAATATAAGTGATATACACTATTATGAAAGTATAGGGAGGCACAGTGCTGAGACACCCCCCCACCCCCATTTTTTAGTATTTTTGCAGCTTTCTGAAATAAAATTGGTTCAGATCTTTTTTTTTATTCCAGAAGTACATGAATGAACCCTGAGAAAGAAGAATTTTTTCTTCTCCAGTACCAGTACTTTTTAAATTTCTTTTTTTCTTGGTGTGAAAGACAACGAAATGTGTCATCGCAGGTATAAACCTGCGGACAGTTGGAAAGGGGCAAATATTTTTTAGAAACATTGCATTTTCCTAATTAGTCTGAAAGAATGAAACTGTTCAGACAAGAATGTCAAGACAAAGTACACAGAATGGACAAACTTACATTTTTCTATATATTAAACTGTATTTAATCTACTGTGTATATATACACACACACACACACATTTTCAGAACCGCTTGTCCCATACGGGGTCGCGGGGAACCGAAGCCTACCCAGTAACACAGGGCGTAAGGCCGGAGGGGGAGGGGACACACCCAGGATGGGATGCCAGTCCGTCGCAAGGCACCTCAAGCGGGACATGAACCCCAGACCCACCGGAGAGCAGGACCTGGTCCAACCCACTGCGCCACCGCGCCCCCCTATAAATATACAATATACATTAAACATTACTGTACATTAATTATACATTACATTAATGTAACATTATGTAATGTTAGGGGGTGCGGTGGCGCAGTGGGTTGGACCACTGCTCTCTTGTGGGTCTGGGGTTCAAATCCCGCTTGGGGTGCCTTGTGATGGACTGGTGTCCCATCCTGGGTGTATCCCCTCCCCCTCCAGCCTTACACCCTGAGTTGCTGGGTTAGGCTCCGGCTCCCCGTGACCCCATATGGGACGAGCGGTTCAGAAAGTGTGTGTGTGTAATTAACATTTAATATAATTTCTATAGCTGTATTATTGTTATACTATCATATACATAGTATATTTTTATAATTGTATAGATGCATTTATAATATATATTTATATATTATTTAAATGCGTTTATATAATTATATTTAATTTATATAGTTCTATATTTAATTTACTTATGTTCCAGATACGTGATATACCTGTAAACAAGAGAATGAAAGAGCAGATAAGCATTATCACAGCGTCATTCGAGCTGGACGCTGAGCAGTCGCTGGTCCACTGTAAGACACATTTTTCTCAGTACTGCTGGTATGGAGGTTGAAAGTTGAAATCTGACTCTTTTTCTTATGCTGCACTTAACCATTGTATGTATTTCATACTTGACCTTTTATTACAGTGTTAAGATAATTAAAATGATTTGCCCATGTATACAGCTGGGTAACTTTTACTGCATTGATGCAGGGTAAATGCCATGTTCAAGAGTACTACAACAGGATGAAGAAATGGTGAGGAGAGCTGCTGGATTCGACCTTCGGGGGCTGCAGCGTAATGGCTTTCGTCTGTGGCTTGGAGATGAAATGAGAGAAAAATATGTGATATGGTGCTTTAAAATATTAATTCATTCATTTAATTCACATTAAACAAAGAATAATTTTTCAAATGGCAGTACTGCGCTAGGTTCCTGATATGTTTTCTTCAGCAAATCCAGCATCACGAGACACAACGAAATCCGTGATCACGCAGTTTTATCATGATCATGGCCAACAATTATCCTAATATTTAGGGTTAGGGTTGTTTTGGAAGGGGGCATGGTGGGTTTGGCTGGGGTCTGCTGTGCAGCAGGTCTTCGGTTTGAGTCCCGCACGGGGTGCCCTCTGACCAAGTGGTGTCTCGTCCTGGGTGCGCCCCCACCCAGCCTCACGCCCTGCGCTGCCGGGTTAGGTTCCGGTTCACCGCGTCCCCGCTCAGGACGAGCGGTTTCAGACAGTGTGAAATAGTAGAATATGAGGAGGTGGCCAAAACAGAAACTTCATCAGCTCTTCACAACTGAGGTTCACCCTTTAAAAAAGCAGAAACGGTCATTTCAGCCAAAGGTTCCGCAGCTATCTTTTTTTTTTTTTTTGCCAAAAACCTCTTTGACAGGCCAGTAAACATCACTGAACCACTCAAAGATGAGCAGATAGATGAAGAGAAATTACGTACCATAGAGCCATTTTCTGCACAAGTTATTATCCGTGGGATAAAGAATTTTCATCCCGAAATGGGGTGCAGGCCATTAGCACCTCAGCCAGATTTAATTAAAATCATGCCAGACCTCAGCTGCTGCAAATGACATTCATGAAGGCTGTATTCAACACAGAAAAATGTAGCAGTCGCTGCCAGGAACCCTGGCAGTAGGACAGGTGGTAAACAGCTGGAGACTGAATTTACATGTTCATGGAAGTGGTCATGCAAAATATTACGGCAAGCCTCCTCGCTGGAAGGGGTCCGGGTATAAAAGGCAGAACAATGTGTTGTCGGAGGAAACGTGACAGCATGAGCCCACGATTGACATGTTCTTCCTGGAAGAACTACGCAACGAACGCCGACCAGGGCGCGGTGAATTTTGAGCCCGAAATAACCCATGGAGTTTTCACGGTTTTAAAAAGGAGGAAACGAAAAGTCGCTGCGAAGAGAAGCGGAGCGGGAGAGGCCAGCCCTGATGAGCAGATACTTTTTAGACTGAGCTTGATACCTAATGCATGACTTTCTGAAATAACCCCATTTTAGTGACGACATTTGCATTGATTTATTTAGCACAAGCTTTTCTGCAAAACGACTTCCAATGAACTCGATGTGATGCTGTAGATCATCCAGGGCTCAAGTGGATGCCTGGAATCACCTCCTGGAAGGTATTCTTCATTTTGCCATCTGTCATCTACCTTCATCTGCCTTCTCTTCTGAAGTACAATCAAGGCTTCCTAGCATCAGACAAGAAGACTTGTTTGCACTGTCCAGCTGAGGTCTTTGGTTTCATTCAGGACTTTGTAGATGCAGGGACTGCTGCAGATTGCTTTTCCGTGAACTCACATCCATGCACTCCATTTGTTAACTGTTTATCCAGTGCAGGGTTGCAGCAATCCAGAGTCTATCCCAGAAGCACAGGGCCTGAGGTAGGGGACACCCTGAATGGGAGAGGAGTGCATTACATGCATGAACATACGAAACACACACAATGTCTGCAACCACTTGTCCCGAGCGGGGTCGCAGCGAGCCGGAGCCTAACCTGGCCACACAGGGCAAAAGACCAAAGGGGGAGGGGACGCACCCAGGATGGAAAGCCAGTCCATCACAAGGCACCCCAAGCAGAGCTCAAACCTCAGACCCACTACAGAGCAGGCTTTGGCCAAACTTGCTGCACCACCATGCCCACCATACAAAATGGAAAATAACAAAAATGCTCATTGATTTTTTCTAACTTGTACTCCAAGTGAAAATGGTTTAAACAGTTAATTATATTCCAGCATTCGAAAGAGCGATTGCTTTTGGTTCATAGGTTATTTGGGCCCATCACTCACAAAAAAAAAAAAAAAAAAAAAAAAGGGGTGGGTGGCACAGTGGCACAGTGGCACAGTGAGTAGTGCTGCTGTCTCACAGCACCTGAGTAGTGTGAGAGGATGTGGGTTCAATCCCTGCTCAATCTGTGTAAGTTTGCATGTTGACTGCATGGGTTTCCTTTGGATGCTCTGGTTTCCTCCCACAGTCCAAAGACATGTTGTTCAGGTTCACCCATAGTGTGTGTGTGTTTGTGTTCTGCTGATGTATGGATGAGTGACCCAGTGTAAGTAGTGTATCTAGCAGTGTAAGTCACCATGGTGAATAAGGTGTGTGGCCTGATAGCACTGCATAGAGTTCTTTGGGAGCTGCTTTGAAGAAAAGTGTATGCTAAATAAATAAATGCAAGCCCAGAAACAGATGGAGAAATTACCAATGAGAAAAATGATGAAAGTACTTTCCTAAGGTAAGGCACAAACTGTATTTTCTACGAGATGTACATCATTTTGGGGAAAGTGTCTGCTAAATGAATACATGTAAATGTACTGTATTGAGTCCCTGGGAAACCCGCTCATACCCAGTTGATGCACTTCTTTATGATTTTGCAGATCTGTGAAAAGCAAGGGCACCCGTGGAGTTGTAACGGCACACAAAGATGTACCTCCTACCGCCAGAATAACAAATAAACAGATTAAAAATGATCAGATTTTAATTTGTGAGCTTAGCACTAAGGCCTGAGGGATGGCTCTTGTGGGTCACAGGAGGGAACAGGGTGGGGAGAGAAAGGCAGAATGATCAAGGTATGTCGCTAGCAGATACCTGCCTGACCTTGGGGGGTGGGGGGTGGTCACCAGGCGTGAGGAGGAGGGTTCAAGCTTTGAGGGGAGGTGAAATCAAGCAAAGGACACACAATGTCTGGAATAACGGAGCAAAAAAATCAGCTTGAAATCTGAAGACAACAAACTAAAAAGCTATAATTCTACAATCACTCTTTTAGTGGCATCACTAGTCCAGAATTTTGAAATACATAGGAAAAGTGTGTTTTCAATACGCATTTAATACAGAGGCATCAAAACACTGGATACCAGGGCCAGATAGCAAAAAATGAGCAGCCTCAAAGTGGTTTAGTTGCTTTAGTATAGAAAGGTTCCACCAGCTTTCACAACGTGGCATAATCACAAATTTGGAGACGTTGACCATCGGAGTAATGTGAAATATAGATGTTAAATGTGGAGTCTGGGAAATCCCAGGTCTCCAGTTATGAGAATTAAATAGAAGGAGAAATGAAGGAAAGAGTGGTCTTATATCAATGGGATGGTCTAGAGATCACATGATCCAAACGAATGAAGCAAATGTCACAGAGACTGATGTCAACATCCACTGCAATCTCCAAAACCTGCTTGACCGTGTCTGCAGATGTGGAGCACAGTCGTCCATCCATCAGTACCAGAGCAGCGCAGAGAAGGGGGTGATCCCAACATGTACCGAGAGAAACATCTCTAGAATTTTAAATATAGGTTTCAGGTGCTTCCATGAAGAAAGCAGAATCTGGAAAGTGACTTCATTAACATCTGGTCACCAGGCAACCCCAAGGGAGGGGGACAAATTCGGTGCCAACATGTCCCACGCATTTTCTGCCCTAACCCTAACAAAGACTACCCGTCGAGCTGTGTCACACAAATCAGATTTTTTTTACGGTGGTGTAAAGGAACTATAAACCAGGATTGTCCATGATGGCCCACTTTGACATGCCTGTGACAGCCATGTGGAGGACAAGAGGACAGGAGGACAGGAACCAGGGAGATCTCTCTGAACACTGGGTATACAGCACAGGTTATTTCATAACTTTATATTGTATCAGTGTTGCCATGACACTTTAAAAACTTTTATCCTTTGATCCTTCCATCCTTTTGTCATTTTCAAAGAGGGACACAACAGGAGACAATGTTTCGGGATGAAAACAAAGTGCATTTTGTTTTCACACTGCATCACATACAACGCGGGCTTTTTCATTTATTTTAATAATGAAAAATAGAACGACAGTCAGCTGAGTGAAGAATCATGTATTCTGGCGGTTTCTCCACGTTGTTGTTCATGGGAAATCATCAGAGTTCAGTTATTGCCAGTGGTTTCAGCAGCAGGGGGAGACAATGTAACATGTCAAAGGGAGCAAGTGGCCAGTGAGATAAAGTACAGTAATAAAGTAATAAACGTAGTAATAAATGTTCTCTTGAAAGGCAGGGGCAGCTGCTCCTACATTTCCATTATTACACTGCAGCTGCATTGACTTTTTCTTACAGCTTCGTGAAGATCACCTTCATTCATTCTCATCGAGGACGCAGAGAGGAGGGACATCAAAGCGTGCATCGCTAAAGGGCCATTATTCACACGGCGATGCCCAAAATGTGCGGAAAATTAGTTTTGTTTGTAATAAATCAGCAAATAAAAGCAGAGGGAGAGGGAAAATGTGCGCCCACATGTGGAAGCTGGTGGTGCCAGTTACAGGACTGGTTTTGGACGGCTGCGAGGGAATTTGTCACGTTCCAGGACGAGTTCCATTCCATTAGCTATGGGGGGTGGGGGTTGGGGGGGGGGCTAAGCCCTGACATAAATTCTGAGTGCTTCGTATTAAAAAAAACAGCACCGAAGTGTACAGTCAACAGCGGCTGATTCCTCGCAAGGTGTTAAAAGAAAAGGAGGGGTTATTGCGGGACAGCTTTCGCGGGCTCCCCGCGTGAAAAGTAAAAGTGTTTAAAGGTATTAAATGAAGTGGACGCCTTGTGCGCTAAACAAGTTGTCCCTTCGCTATGGTGCGGTTCGTTTATGTCAAGACTGCAGAACCATTTATGCGGGGCTCCCGTAGGGTGCAGGCATGTCTGCAGAATTTCAATGAGGACACGATTGCTTTTTTTTTTTTTTTTTTTGCTTTACTCCAGTGACAGCTCAGTGTGGGTACATTACCGTCCTGCTTCTGCGCTCATTCTACTAAATGAAGGCCCCGGTACAAGCTCCTCTGATCTGTAAAGATTAGTACGGGATGCTGCTGATGGCTTGTTACACAGGGAGGCTGCGTGGGGTCAAAACCGCTGGATCCCACCATTGTCTCAAAGCAGAGAAAAATCGGATCTCTGCCCGGTTTCCAGTTAAAAAAAAAGAAAAAAAAAAAAAAAAAAAAAAAAAAACAAGAATTACACTAACACGGCACTTAAAACTCCCTCTGTTTTAATGCATTATGTAGGAAATATTTTGAATTTTCAGACTCTCGAGGATGGTTGTGTTGTGAGTGGAATGAAGAGTCCATGTTTACAGTAAGTGATTGCATATTATGTATATTTTGACATGCACTGAAAATAGCATTGTGCAACATCTCCTTCCCGGCTGTGGCCACTGAAAGCCTGTTCAAAACCTTCTGCTAAATTATTCAATGGGATAGAATAGGCCTTGCAGAAGCCTGCGTACCCTAGTTTTATCTGGCTTCAGATTTTTACCAGGAGAGCCAAACAAAGTGCTGGAGATGTATACCAACTACATCGTGCTGGGCGCTGGAGTATGGAACTGTCTGGTCCCAGAACCCGATCGCTCATTCAGAGGAACTATTTCCATCTTGGTGGTTTCCACCGCAGGCCCAGTTTCTGGAAGACGCTCTGTGGGGGGTTGACAGTCAGAGATGGCCGTAAGCTGCACGGGC
The DNA here is from genome assembly GCF_900964775.1 of Scleropages formosus. NCBI lineage: Eukaryota > Metazoa > Chordata > Actinopteri > Osteoglossiformes > Osteoglossidae > Scleropages > Scleropages formosus. The sequence goes on along the minus strand of NC_041828.1, from coordinate 17,542,887 downwards.
AGGCAGTCAGCCAAGGGAGCTATCAATTATTAAAGCTGTTCAGCGCCTCTTCTTCTGCCGTTATGGGCCCAAAGGGAATTCCTAGGTGGGGAAGCGGCTGGAGGTGAAATAGATGAGAGGGGGTTTGTCAGTGTTTGGTCACACAAGTCAGACGGTACAGACCACCATCAGAACTGATGTGTTGTTTTTCCCGTTCTGGACTCTGACTCTGACCATGACCCTGGTGTGATGTCATGCTGCAAGGACACATCTGCTTCACTAGAACCTTGAAAGACAGAGTGACTTCATCTGATTCTCTAAAGCTGTCAAAAAGGAAGAAGGACGTATTATCAGCATGATTTATTGTCACATGTAATAATACACTGTATGTGCATGGGTGTATCCCTTCTGTTATTATTATAATCACAATGTATTATTATCAATTATTACCACTTTACACTGTTTTTTAACCTGTTTTTACTGGAGGAGTCCAGGGAATGTACATTTCTCAAGGGTACAACAGCAGAAAATGGGGATTTTGCCCACTGCTGTTGAATGTCAAGTGTTTTCCACAGACTAATACCGTCCCTAGTTATAAAACAGGACAAAGGAAACATATGCAAATTATATATGGATTCAAAGGAGCTGTTTTTACAGTTTACTGTCATAAGCATCTTAGAGGACAGAAGTACAGTACACTGTTTGTTCATGCAAGCCAAGACAACAACAAGTCAAAGAGTATGCAAACATGCATAATGCCATTTGGAATACCAACCAGCACCTCCAGGTGATGGAGGCAACAGGGCAACCTCACTGCATGTGCAGTCACAGAGGAGCAATAACAACATTTAACAAGATATTATGTTCTATTGCAAGGTCCCAGACTGCTTTGAAGTTGCCATCATCATTCCATTTCCCAAGAAGGACAAAATTACTGGCTTTAATGAGTACAGGAGAGTCACTTTAATATCGGTGGTTTTGAAAACAGACGAGTGTCTGATGCTGGTCGATTTTAAGTCCATCACAGAGCCTAGACAGTTTGCTCATAGGGCAAACCATTCAGCTAAGGATGCAATGGATGCTCACATTTTTTCTTTTTGGATGTGTCCCCACTACCTACTTCAACATCTGGACTCCCTAATATAGCTATGTTAGGATCTTGTTAGTGGATTTCAGCTCCACCTTCAACTTTATTGGCCTGAGTCGCTGAAGACAGGTGGATTGACTTGCAGTATGCCACCAAGACTTCGGAAAGGCTGGTTGACTTCTTTGGAAAACCTCCTGCTTCCTTTGGAAAATCAATGGTCAGGTTGTGTTTGTACTTCAGTCATTTAAATTCCTTGAAACCACCACTGCCAACACCTTGAAATGGAACAAGCACATCAGCTCCATTATTAGGAAAGCCTGGATGAGATCTTTCTTTGTACAACAGTTTAGGAAGCTCAATATGTCACAACACATCCTGATAAGCTTTTACTCAACTGGCACTGAGACTTCTGACCACCTCCATCACCATGTGGTTCCCCCCTGCCTTCTCCCTACCCAAGATCAGGCAGTGGTGAGGAGTCCGCTCTGCAGAGAAGATCATTGGTTATCATCTGCTGTTGTTGTTGTTGTTGTTGTTGTTGTTGTTAAGTGCCGTTGAGTCGATGTCAACTCATGGCCACTCTATGGATAGCTGTCCTGAAAAGCGTCTGGTCTTCCACCAACCGGCTAAGACTTGAAAGTGGGGCATCCATGGCTGTGGTGATTGTATTGATCCACTGTGTAGCTGGCCTTCCTCTTCTACGTTGACCTTCCACTTTGCCCAGCATGATGTCCTTTTCCATTGTCTGTTCTCTTCACTTGATGTGTCTAAAGTAAGAGAATCGAAGCTGTGTCATCTGAGCTTCCAATGACATCTTTGGTTTGACTGCTGTAATACCCACACATTTGTTTTCCAGGCTGTCCAGGGTAAACGCAGGATTCTTCACCAACACCATAGTTCAAAGGCATTAATTTTCTTCCTGTTCATCTTCCTCACTGTCCAACTCTCACACCCGTATGACGTGGCTGAGAAGACCATGGCTTGAACTAGTCAGACATTTGTGTACAGAGTCATATCCCTGCACTTGAGAATTTTGTCCAAGCTCTTCATGGAGGTTCCACCCAGAGCAATTCGTCATTGGATTCCCTGGCTGCTTGTCACTTCATTATTGATTATTGATCCAAGTAGACCGAAGTGTGAAGTTTTCCAGTTTGTTAGTTGTGAACAGCTTTGTCTTCTTCACATTGACATGCAAGCCCATTTTCAAGATATGTTCTTTGATCTTGGGGAGCAGATGTCTCAAATCATCCTCGCTTTCAGCTAGTATGGTCTGGTTGTCATCTCCCAACAATAAAAGAACAGTTCGCTGCCAGAGCAAAGATGAGGGTAAGATCACTGCAGATTCCACCAATCCTAGCAGCCAGCTATGTACCAAACAGCCATCTGAGGTCCAAGCCCATGGTCACTCGGATCAAACGCCATGTTCCCATCTTTTTTCGTGCTCCTTCAGAAACATATCTAGGTGAAACCCCGCCACTTCAACCACTGCTGGGAGTTTTATCTCTCAGCTTATTTTACACTACATATAATACCTGGTCTATATTGCTAATTTTTTTTATTGTAAGTACAGATAATTGTACTCTTTGTTTGTACATTAATGTTGTTTGCATTTTTGTTGTCTTGTAAATTGCCATTGGTACAGTGCTGGTATTTTCAGTATGTGGTTTGTCTTGTCATTCCTTATGCATTGTGGTTGCCTTGTATATTGTTATTGCTCTATGTCATTTATGCCTGGCACCGAACCTCAAATAATTCCTGCATTTTTTCACACGGGGAATGGAGTGTTCTGAGTTCTGAGTTGTGATGAATGTATAGCGAGAGCTTTACAGAGCAATACAGTGGAATCACCTTTTTAAAATAATATATGGATTTTCAATCTCTTATCTGTGTGCCTGTACTGTCTGGGAGCAATTTTGAGAGTATTTCAGGCCCAGAACCATTGTGTGTCTCTGGAGGCTTCTGTATGCTGTGCTGCTTTACAACGCCAACACTGACGGTGACATCTAATGTAATATAAGGCCACAAACTGCCTGGGTATTTATAACCCCACGTGTTTAGTTTTAGTGAGTTATCCAAAGGAAGCACTGGAGCGTACAATCCATGAGATGCTGCAGGCAACTTGCAAGTTTGTTTTGCGGTACATATGGGACACCATATTTTCCAGTCTTGGTCCCCTGGTTCGAAAACCACCACATTTGTCTTCCGAATGAATGCAGATGACACAAAAGGTGATAAATTACAGCTTATAATACAAGCTATTGGCTACGACACCCTCCTTAAAAGAAACAAAGGTCTGAGCTTGCATTAATTTGCTTTGTTAGTCCTAAATCTCATATCAACATGATCTTATTCTCCATTGAGCCAAGAAGAAGAAAAAATGCAAGCATCCATCTGTTTCCATGATTACAGTCACGACCCTGCGTGCATGCTCAGTGTTTGGACTGAAGGGCCACCAGCCAGTTGGCTGTGCCTGGAACGGGTTCTACTCCATGGCAGCGGGCCGTAACATATTTTCATCACAAGTGAAGATTAGGTGTACACATGCCATGTGACCCCCCCCCATAGGCGCTGGGCGCTGGTCCTCTCTCCCGATCTGTTGGGCCGAACACGTGCAGAAATTAACCAGTTCCCTTTGACCACGTGTAAAAAAAAAAAAAAAAAAAAAAAACACAAGGATTGTTGACTCTAGAGGTCCTGGCGGTTGCCTTAGCAACATCAGCCAAGCTGTCTGCAGACAGTAAAATCTTGAGGAATGGCCACCCACCCTGGGAATCAGCAGCTATCTGACGTCAGAGGTTTATCTGCTGGAAATAATAAGATGCGGTGGGAGAAACAATATGGAGATCCTTATAGACCTATGAACAAATGAAATGAGACACGCAAAAGTAATGCATGACACCTCAGGTGTAGGCATATTGGTAAGTGTTTACACAACTCTTATGATCGCTGCATTCAAACTTGCACTCTGCTGAAAGAAACAACAGGAATGCAGATTTACATTTTGGGCTCAAGTACATCTTTTCCGTGATAATGAATAAATCAACCACGATATTCTCAACAAAGATCTAAAGTGTCTCTAGTCGAACGTTTCAACTTACAACATAGTGCTGGTACGTAATACAATCTTGCGTGCCACTAATACAGTCACTTTGGACTGTGCTCCTGAACATTATTTCACATATTTTTTGGGCTTTAGGTAACAGGTAAGAAGAAGGACTAAAATGGATAGAGTATGAAAGTACACTAAAAATCATATATTACTGCAGTATTGGTAAAGGCACCTGCTGAACCATGGCAATCGTTTCATTTCTTTCCCTACCAGGATGATGCTGATTCTGAAATACATCAGTCTATTTATTATATGTTTCACAAACATTCATATGACATCTGCGGTAAATAGTGGCAGCACTTTAATAATTATTAATACATCTAAGTGATTAATAATTGATAGTACAAACCACATGGCTGGTTACTTGAGGCCCTTCCATATCACTGCTGCAAAGAGGCAATTATTTTATTTAGGTCTCAGAGTAAAATTTCACTGGAACTCTTGACAAACACATAACAGAATTTGTAATAGTAATGATGAACAACTGTGTCTCATCGGCTCCCTCCTACTGGTTTTATTTATCCTTTCAAACATTGCTTTATTTTCAATAGGAAATGATTTCTGCTGTGACACCCTTGCTGATGATGTTTTGTGCCACTGCGGCTTCCTGTGTGAAACAGTGTGAAACACAGTGCACTGAGTTCAAGATGTACCCTAGAACCACAACTTGATTAGATCTCTGACTTGCATTGTAATCCAGTAATGCTGCTTAAAAAACAGCCCTAATGGAACTGAATTTGTGAATATTGTGGGGGTGCTGGAAGTGGAAAGGTGAATTAATTTTTGGAAAAAATAAAAAATATGCCGTCGTTTTACTGTCAGAGGGTTCAGAGATGGCTGCGTCTTTAAAACCCGCCAGCTAAGACATTAAGGTGTGGAAGTCACACAATTCATTAGCATGTTTTCCCCATTTCAATCCCATCGCTCAGTACGTGACACAGAACAGTGGCTTCTGTTAAGCGGAGGATTGTGGGAGCACTGGGGAATGTTTACAGAAGCACAATTTTGTAAAAATGTGGTGAAATATTAAGGCTGCAGACCAGCATTTGCAGGCTGTTAAAGTATTAAGTATTATATGAATGCACCCACAACGTCATAACTGGCACTAAGGTTTTCGATGCAAGAACGAGGCAGGTGCCGCTTAATCTCCAGTCCCTAAATTACATACATATGTATTAGAAAAAATATTTCTAGGGATAGATTTATATAGATCATGAAGGAAAAATAAAAATTTATAACATTATTTTATCTAAGTATATTAATACTATATGACTATCACATATGCACACAATACAAATTTATATTTTAATGACTGAAAACTTATTTCACGGTCAAAGCTGGTTCAAGGGAACAAATAAATATATACTTTTTACTGCATAGATCAGGAACGTGTTTCATGAAAAATGTCACCTGCAAAGTTGGAGCATACTAATTATATAGTCTTTAGCCCAAGATGTTGCCTTCAGATATGTTTTTCTTTCAGAAGAGCCCAGCTGAAGTCAGATCATCATTTTATTATGTGTATTTTTCTTTCTTATGTTTAGAGAAATGTTTGTACAGCAGGGTTCACCTCCTCTATTAAGTATGGTTTTTTTTATTTTATTTATTTTTCCTGAGATTACAGTTTTTGTTCCTCCAAATTTTCGTGCCCCTAGGCAATTGCGTAGATTTGCCTAACAAAAAAAAAAACTTGCCCTGCACACACAAGAAACCCCCAAAGCTAAGAAAGAGTTTGCAAAAGCAGATTTTTGATGATGTGGCTATTTGTTTAAGGGAAAAAGAAAGAAATAGAGAATTTGCAGTAATGGACCCCTTGGGAGGCAACCCAACCACCTGACAATCTGGCGAGCCTTGGGAGGCGCAGAACGCCAGGACTCAATGAGAATAAGACAGGCGGACGGGGAAAATGGGGGAGCTCCAGGGCATTGGACAATCCATCTTCCAGCATCTGACAACAGATCAATACCCATCTGGCCTCTGCAAAGACATGGGCCTTGTAGACAAGATGGCAGCTCCATGTTTCCCTTTGTTACCCTGGGACATTGGTCTGAACTCAGAAACGATGGGTAAATACGATTCCTGAGGTCGGAGAACACTACTCACACACCCCGCAGTCTCAGTGATCGGACCGTGTCGCAGTGAACAAAGAAGACCAGGAATCCAGAGGTAGTGCTCATAGCTGTGCTACAGAACACAAGTGTGAAAGCAAACAAAAGCAGAATAAACCAGCATTGTCCCTGCCACCATCTGCACCATCAACATCATTTACCTGGTTTCGTTCATTACTAGGTGGATTGCACATTTCAGGTCAAATGCTACATGTTGTCACTTAAACAAATTCCTACTGTAAGATTTGGCCAAATTAAAACAAAGTTCTCAACAAATACTCAATGTGTTTTGGGTCAGCAGTTCTTTACCCTAACGCCATTCCTAACCCTAAAGCTCACACACATCATCTGAAACTGCTTATCCCAAGTGGGGTTGCAGGGAGCCAGAGCCTAACCCAGTAACCTAGGGCAGAAGGCTGGAGGGGGAGAGGACACCAGTCTGTTACAAGGCACCCCATGCAGGACTTGAACCCCAGACCCACCAGAGAGCAGGACCCAGTCAAACCCACTGCACCACCGTGCTACCCCCCCCAAAGCTTCCTCTAAGCCTAATTCTAAACCTAAGACTATCGCTAGCCCTAACATAAACCCAATCCCTAACCCTGACCTGATGTTTTACCCTATTGTTGGTCCTAACCACAGGGTGGTGCAGGGGGCTTGGCTGCGTTGTGCTCTCTGGTAGGTCTGGGGTTCGAGTCCTGCTTGAGGTGCTATGTGATGGAGTGGCGTCCTGTCCCGGGTGTGTCCCCTCCCCCTCCACCCTTGCACCCTGTGTTGCTGGGTTAGGCTCCGGCTGGTTGCAACCGCGCTAGGAACAAGTGGCTTCAGACAATGTGTGTGTGTAATTGGTCCTAAGTCTAAAGCTATTACTAGCCTTAAATCAAACCCCATCCCTGACCTGATGCCTAACCCCAGTTCTAAACCTAAAACTATCGCTAGCCCTGAACCAAACCCCATCTCTATCCTTGTCCTTAAACCTAAGCTTTTTTTTTGGTTTCAAAATGAATAACTTACTTTATTGTGACTTTATACCGTAAAAGTCTAAGAGCACAGCTCTCATAGTCGAGGTACTAGTCACTGTCCCCATAGAGAGCACTAAGCACTGACAGTGTGGGGTACCCAACAGCCACGATTTTCCACAGGGAGCCGATGTGTGACCAAACTCAATTAACACCTTTCCTCAGACCAGCGCTCACAACAGAGGGGGACCGGGTCCCATCCCACCTTTCCCCTAAAATTAACACTTTTCCATCCTCTCTACTGACAATAGAAGGGCAAGCCTGTCCTTCACCAGTTCCGTTCAAACAGCTGGAGACTGTTACGTCTGCATTATTTAACTTGTTGCCGAAAGGGTGCTTCAGTCCAAAGGCAATTGCAGCACAGTGTTAACAGCATTGCACTCCTGCCCTCTGCATCTGGAAATGTTAGAAAGCCATTGAGGTTAACTGACTTACTCATGGGTGAACTGCTACTGTTTAGGTTCTGATCAATGCATGTCCTAGATAGGTGGAAACATGGTGTTATCTGAAGAAAGAGCAGAAGGCGTTAAAGCACCTGCAGTAGAACAATATGAATCAGAATGAGAACGAGCTTTATGGAACGTAAATGAAGGAAATATAGCATCTTAACGCAGGAAAGACCCTTTTGTGCTCCTCCAAGAGAAAGTCAAAATGGCATCATATGTGTTTAGAAGGTGAGTAGGCAATAAATCAGGGTTGAACCCATGTTTCTGAGACCACACATTTATTCCCTTGGATGATTCTTTTTTCCCCAAAGTGACTTACAACATTAAGCTACTTATGATGATTTAAAATTACAGCTTGATCATTTTTACCAGAGTAATGTAGGGATGCAGGGTAAGTACCTCTCTCAAGGCTACTACAGCCGTAGGCGGAATTTGAACCTGTGACCTTCAGATAAAAAAGCAGGCGCTTGAACAAACACATTATCTGCTACCACGAAAGGCAAAGTCTCCAAAGGATCCTGCTATTGTACCATTTGAAAAAGTACTCAAATTCAATCTCTTAGTCAAAAATTTCAGACTATGACAGTCCCTTCAGATAAAAAAAAAGCACGAAAGTAAGGCATCAGTTGTGGATTACCCAATAAGTAATTGTTCAGATGTCTGGAAATTTGTGCAGACTTTGATGACGCTCTGTTTGAGATGTGAGCCACTGAATAGAGATGCAAGGCCACCGGAGGCGGAGCGGGATTTAGTGCAACACAGGAAACATCAGTCAGGGAACTATCATAATAACGCAGTTTTGCCTCAAGACCAACTGACAAAGGAGACGTGTTGGACAAGAAGGCTCAGACCATGGCCTGGAGCAACTTGGGTGGATGTGTGATTTAAACCGTGCACAAAGAGTATATTGTGTAGAATGCAGGGAATAGAAATCATTTACAGACACACTGATTTCTATTCACCCACTTCTACTGTACTGACCAACTGTAGTATTTTGCTGCTAATTAGTATGTTCATATCCATAGATTTAATATTATATTGATATGTTCTGTTTTTCTACTCTGTTTATTGTTTTTTGTTTGTGTGGGTTGCTTTGCGTTGTATTGTAGGTAGCACTATGGTCCTGGAGAAACGTTGTTTTATTTCACTGTACCAGCTATATATGGTTGAAATGACAATAAAACCACTTTCACTTGACTTCGCAAAAGAGACTTACGGTGTTAAGCTACTTACCACGATTTACTCATTTCTGCAGCTGGGCAATTTTTAGTGGAGCAATTCAGGGTAAGTGCATAGACCAAGGGGGGAGGTAACAGTAAGAGAAGGGATTCGAACCAGCAACCTCTAAGTACTGAGGTATGGGCTCTAACCACTGCAGCACCTACATTTACATTTATTCATTTAGCAGATGCTTTTGTCCAAAGCGACATACATCTCAGCAAAAGTACAGCAAAAGGACGTGCTGCCCTAGTCATTAAAGCAGCTGGTTCAACACTGTGTGGGACTTTCTGAGAAAGGCTTCAGCCAATAAGTGAACAACACATTCATAATAGCAAAGAAACGACAAAGTGTGTTGCATAAAGAGGAGGCAGCAGACTATTGATCAATGCACCACATCTCAGTTTCCTGAATATGGTATTTGTGTTGAAAGAACCGCTGAACGACAGGGAGCATGCTAGATGACAGACCACACAGCCAGGCATCACGCATTAATACGACTCATTTCAACTGTACATGGTGGACACCCCGCACACACTGGACCCAACCACGCCGCATAGCAAATTACTGCATTTTAACTCCTAATTTAGCAACGAAGGACATGTGCTCGAGCGGTAAGTCCATAAATCCATCAATAAGCCACGATCACAGGATAATTATGCAACACAGTGATTATTTTACATAAGCTTCATCAGTGATTGATTGTAACCATGAATACGGATGTGACATTAATGAGACTCATAATCAGTAAGGAGGGTTATAACACGCTAAATGGGATTTAAGTTCCATAAAACTAAGAGAAAATACCCCTCCTCCCCTTTTGAAAGCAAATCAGGTGGCCTTTCCGCCAGAGAATGCTGTCTTTCTTAATGGCAGATGGGGACATGTGGTCTCATTGTAAATGTTATTTAGATTAATACTAATATTTGCTTTCTGGAAGCCGCGTGGGCAGCAGATGGGGTCTCATTTTGTTCAAAGCATCTTTCGTCTGGCTGAAGAACATTAGCTGCATTGTCACAGCCCTCTGCAGCTCATAGCTGCTAATGTCTCCACTGGGATAAGTATAGCCATTATTTCATGGACTTCACGCATCCCACACAACTATAACAGAGTGGGCTAATTAAAATTAAATTTTGTAAAAGTTCAAACATTCTCTCCTGGCTAGTGTTTCAACAGGACTTCCGGAACTTTCTGTAAACAAGAGAAGGAGTACTGGAATAGGATTTGTTAATTCGGGAAACTGATAGATTCAATCAGCTATATACAGCAGCCTGTCGAGATTACATTTGAGGAATCTGTGGTATTACGTGGAAGAACAGGCAACAAAAGCCAGTTACGGTACAATATGAAGGGGAGCGAGAAAGCGATTCAATTTTAAATGTTGGGAGAGACACATCAGGTTATATTTGATGTAAACCCAAATCCTGTAAAGTAAGTAATGGGGATCGAATGTGCTCACCTGCATCCGGTCCAGTTTCCTCTCCGTTGACCTGCGGTTGAAACCTTGCACTGATGGGTCTGTGTGCTGCTATGCCTGGGGGGGTAGAGTATGAGAGGGTGTTGCCATGGGCAGTAACTGCACAGATCGCATCCCAGCCAAAGCAAACAGGCAAGGTCAGGGTGTGTTTGCATCTTGCTTACTGCTTCTGAAGGGAGCCTTTAATGGGATTGAGAGGCTCATTCTCAGAGGCGCAGGTATGATCTCCCATAATCCCCTGCTTGGCAGTCAGCTCAGCCCTCTGCGGCCCATCCGTGGATGACATCAGAACATGCAAAAACATTTCTTGCATTTTGAATGTTTTGGCTAGAGACTGATCTCTGTGCAAACATTTAACAGAAACACGCCAGCTGAGAAATTTAACATATGAGCAGTACGGGCGAGCGTCCGAAACAAAACCAAACGGGTTTAAAAGGACATTAACAGAGACGAAGCCCTGAACGGATCTGTGCTCACCGCTGCACGGAGCATTTCGTGGCGTGTCCGCGACAATCGGCTCCGTCGATGAGCCCTTCGAACCCGGTGCAGGTCGACACACGTTCACTCGCAAGCTCAGTAACAGACTGTAACGAGAACGATGATGCTGGCACAGCGTGTCCAACCCTTTCAGACCAAATCCCATAATCATTGTAAGAGGCGAGCTAAATCTTAGAGAGTTCAACTGATAAAAAAAAAAATTACTTTTACGTTGCAGAGTCAAGTGTGTGTATTAACTGTGAGTCATGTGATTCGATAAAATGCATAGTATTTATGGTAGATCCAGCATACATGAATTAATCCGCATGTTGGACGCCCCTGAGCTGACAGTCGTTTATTTCACGGTGTTTTGGCCATATGGAAATAATGCGGCGTTCCAGGATTGCACCGCTTGTTGTACACATGCTGTATTGAAGAACCCCAGGACTCCAGCCTGTCGGAGAAGACGATGAGATCACCGCCGGGCTCCACCCCTGCAGCGCTGACCTTTTCGTTCGCCCTTTCTAAATGACTGCAGCATAGAGACGCGCGTATTAATAGCCGGGCATGGATTAAAACAGAGGCTCCATTTTCGAACGCTCCAAAATATTCGCGGGCCGGGGCCAAGTCTATCAGAGCACCGTCTGACTCCTCTTAATCCGAAGACAACGCTGTCTGCCATGTGCTAATTACGTGCATAATCGATTCGGTCAATATTGACTCTGAGATTAAACCGTGGAAGCTGGAGGAAACCCATACAGTTAAAGGCTGGAAAGATTACTTACGGCTTGGGAAATTTGCCCCTTAAAACGAAACGCGGGCTTTGTGGCGTTGACGAAACGCAGCAAATCGCCTCTCGAGTTCTGGCCTCCACATTCATTGTCATATCACATTTGGCCCGTGTCGGAAGCTGGAGCCCGCGTTTCCCGTTCCCACGCGGGAGAGAGACAGCGTTGCATTTTTCCCGCTAAACTGAAATTTCCACCTTTTGACACAGTTCTCGTTTGATGACTGGAAGGGAGCGTAGGAGCTCACGAGAGCCGCCCACAGCCTTCGCCCTCCACAGGCCTCTACTCCCAAATATGGCTGTACGGCGCACTGCTGCCCTGTGGCGAAACAGAACATCAGATCCACAGGAGCACAGGGCAGGAAGTGTCTGGCAAGCAGACGTCGATACGCAGCTGGGAGAGGAGTTCGCCAATAGCCGCAGCACTAACCCACGTGATCTGCTGGAGAATAAGTAAAGCAATAACTCGATAATTAAAATCGATGGCATCCGCTACCGTTTAAATAGCGTTTACCTATTAATCTATACCATGTCAAAATTATGCGCATGCTGAATGTCTTCCGATCTAAAAGTATTTACATTCACCTGAGAAAAGATGAATACGTGCCGAATATGAGAAAATCATTAGAAGCGTTTTTGTGTTCGTGCGGGGAAAAACGTTTTAATAATTTACGATAATTTCTTGTTAGGGGATGGCGAGTCAATGCTGCTGTCTGGAGCTGATTTAATGAGTGTTTTGCCTGATGGAGGCTGAAAGGCACACAAACTACAGGAGGGAGCCACAGGACATGAAACCCGTCATTAAATGGCACAGGAGCCAATAACCACTCTGTTGAAACAGTCCCTCAATTATCTGCGTTTCAGGGCCATTAACGTTTGCAAGGCCAGTATTTAGTCGCAAATGAAGCAGCACGGAAAAGCTGCTCGAGAACTGTGCTCCGAACTCCTCGTGCCGCACGTCCAACCTCTCCAGGATGTTAACAGTACCAGTTCGAACATGAACCCTAATGCTCATCCCTAACCCTAACCCTAAGGTACGCATATTACATCAATAAATAGGACATCAGACAGGACAGGATGGGATATTAAACGTAGGAATTTGGACTCGATGGCTTTGGTTGAGCACCGGTGACTCTGCGGGCCTCCTCTGCCGCCTACAGCTGTGAAAATAACCATAGCAACACATATTACCCTCCCATGCCTCGTTCTTTTAACAAAGTAGGCAAGATGAGTCCACTAAAAGCTGCATCTGCCCAGTATCCAAGGCTAAAATTATAGAATCTCCTTTTGTTTGTTTTGAATAATGCGCATAATAGCGAACCGCCGTTCACAGATGACTACGAAGGACATGCAGCCGCCTGATGGCAAAGTGACGGCTCTTTGCAGTACAACATGGTGACACACAGCTTGATTTCCATCCTCCGTCTTGTGAGAATTGTGGTCTTCTGGGCTGCAGCTTGCGTCAACCACGGCCTCCGTCACAGGGTGCCGATGCGACCCGCTGGAGGGTCGCCTCTTCTATACGTGGTTTAGGAAATTATGGCTTGAGGAAAACAGTCTGTGGACACAACTTCGGAGGACTGGGACAGATGGGGGTTGCTTCCCTCCCATCCTACCAAAGGGCTTTGTTTGTTTTTACCCGGGGGCACAGCTGCTGTCAACAGGAGGCGGGTCTATAATGACAGAACTTGACCAGTCAGCCAGGAAAACTGATCTGAGCTTCAATGCACAGAAGGAATCACGAGAGATGAGTTTCATGTAAATATACTGAGGCTTCTTTCCAATGGTGGTAGATAATTTGGAAGTCTGGGGTCATCGAATTTAACAGTCAGTGTGGCAAAGAGTGACTGGCGATAGGACTGAGAATTTGGTTAAGTCATTTCAAACAGGTCCTGTGGCAAACAGAACTGGATTTTGTCACATTCATTGAAAAGTATTGACATTCAATGAAACAAAACAAGCTAAATAATACAGGGCATCCAATTTGATTTTTTTTTTTAAGAATCCAGGATCTGCTCATCCATCCATCCATCCATCCATCCATCCATCCATCCATCCATCCATCGTCCATCCATCCATCCGTTCCTCCATGTTATCAATAAGCACTTAACCAATTACAGTTTTAGAGGTCCCAAAGCCAATCCTAGAAGATCCAGGAAGCATGGTAGGGGACACCCTTGATGGACCAGTCTACCACTGTACTCTCAGAGCAATGAACACTGAAGGCAGTTTGGAGCTGAATGAATGCAACCAAGCAGAAATGACAGCGAGAGTGCAGGTTGTGTCAGGTGAGTAAAGAAAACACAACCATGTGAAATATGCTGCTGTAAAGCATAACATCTTTCCCTGGAAGCAGGATTAGACTTTCTGAGAACAGTAAAACGAACAGTACATTGCATAGTCAGGTATGCCCATCAGTGGGACAACCAGAGTTAAATCCAGTTACTGTACAGGTTTATGATAATGTAATGTTACATTATAAATTATGTTGTAATGTATAAACAGAATACAGATGCCCACATGGAAAGAGAAGTTCTCTGAGGGATGCTTCCTGTGCTGTAACTCACACACACTGTCTGAAGGTGGGGGCATGGCAAACTAGAACCTAACCCGGCAACACAGGCTGCAAGGCTGGAGGGGGAGGGGACACACCCAGGATGGGACGCCAGTCCATCACAAAGCACCCCAAACAGAACTTGAACCCCAGACCCGGCCAAACCCGCTGCACCACCGCACCCCCCCCCCCCCCTTGTATCTGCCTTTGAAATTTAAAAGCTGTATGGACAGTGATGGAAATACCTGTCTCCTCAAAAATTAATGTAGCTGTAATCTTTACACTTTAACGTTATTAGTATTTCCTTTCATTCAAATAAACTAAGGCACGAAAAACTGTTTTAGAGCATTGTATGGCTGACCCTATGAATTTCTTAGTTTATTGTGCATTAAGTGTATAAAATACCTCAGTGTAAAATATAGAAGAAAAGATTTATTCCATTTGCTTTCCTGAGTGTTTTCCATTTCATATGCTTCCGTTGATTGCTTTCGTCAAACTACACGTGGCTTCATAACACTTTATCACATTTAATTGCACATCTGTTTCGTGTTTTGTCATATCCATACCTCATGATGTGCGCCATCGCCAACAATTTATGTGATAGCATATTAATTCCAATAAATGTCATAGCCACTTCAGGATATACCATGTTGATTTCATAGTATGTCATACTTATTTAGTGTTATGTCTAATACACTTCAGGGCATTTCCTGTTAATTTCATTATGTGTCCCTTCCAATTAGATATGCCACTTCACCGCAGAGCTCTCATTTTCTCATTTTCACCAGGAAAGTCCTCCCTGGCTCGTTCTGTCTCAGGACATTTTATTGCATTAATACCGTGTTTCTTCCAAGAGTGAAAAGCTGTGTTCTCAGCAAATTCAATTTCCAGTACTCATCAGCACAGTACAGCATTTGTGTGTGTGTGCGTCTGTTTTGTTTTTCAACTAATTACAGCGCCACCACCGATCAGCTTGGCATCTGTGTATCTGTGTACGCAAACACATCACATTCCGGTCCATCTGGATGTGTGTGTGGCCGTACAGCGTGTGCATGTGGTTACACACTGCATTTTCAACAGTATGTATTTCTATTTTTGTTTTGTAAGGAAAGCATATGTGTGTTACTGAATATATGTAACAAATTAAATTTCCAGCATTGACCAATCTGGCATCTTATATATTTCAATGTGTGGTTTTCTAGCAGCTTTCTAACTTTTTGTCATGTGTGTGTTTGTGTCCGTGTGACAGCATATGTGTGGGACTGACAGCAATGGGCTGAATAATAAAACAGAATAATAGAACAATAGAATCTCTTGTCTAAATCCTGTTTTCTTATCTTTTTAATGTTCTAAATGGGGTGTAAATGGTAAATTAAAGCAATTACATTCCCAATTAGATATTGCATACTGTATAGGGTACATTGGAACAGAAACACCTGGTGAAATAAATAATAAATATTAAAATAAATAAATATTTATATTGATTTATACATTGTTCCCACCGAAAGAGCTGATGTCTCACAGTTATGGTTTGCTGTTTACCTGATATGACCCAGTATAGGCTGGTGGAGAAGGCCTGGGATTTGCATGAGAAATGATGCAATCCAGTGCAACGCATTCCATCCCATTCCATTCCAACATACGGATGGAGACTACAGAAGGGTGATCAGAACCTTGGATGACCCTCATGCCCCAAGCCCATTGTTGTGCAGAGGATCTAACCTGAGCCGCATGCACCTGCAATCCACTGGACCCCCTTCACATGCAAAACAGTGAGATCTTCCTCCGCAGCGGCCTTCCGGTTTACGGGGGGAAGCGAGAACAGCCTTGGGATGGGTACACCGGAAAGAGAAGAGGAGCAGTTGGCTCAACCATTTCACAGAGACAGGCTGGCTGTTTAGACAACAGGAAATGGGGCCACGAGGAACGTTCACTTTGGACGTAACACTAGACCCCCCACCGCTCACGGACTAGCGAGTGTGCAGCTGCTTTAATTGAGAATGGGGGGTTCTGCAATTACAAGGTCTATCAGAGACCCATTAGATTCATTTATGCATCACTTTCACGCTTAATTAACCTATTAGAAGGAGGAAATCGTAAGATTAACCCTTACGATATTGCAAGGCCTGTCCTTTCTTGTACGAATATCTCAAAATCAAACCTTCTTGCTGGAGAGTTACATTCATCCAATAATAACAACGAGGGAAAATAAACAGAAAGGCTGTATAAAGCATTAGAGAAAAAGAGAACGCTAATATGAACTGCTGTAAATACAAGAGAAGCACAAAGAGAACAAAGGAGGCATATTAAATAGATAATAATGTCAATATGTTTTTACTGCTTCAGTACTGAGATGAAACAAACGAAGCCCATGAGGCTCACGAGGACTGCAGTCTACAGAGTGAGCTTTATTGCGACTTGATGGAATTGCAATCATTAGTGCACAGAGATAAAGAACTTCGCTCGAAGCCGGGATGGTTGAACCAGGTCCTCAAGGGCCCCGGTGAAGGCTGGTGTTCACTCAAACTCCACGTTAAATGCCTCACCGTAGAAATTATTTTGTTACTCAGTTTCCTCACCTGTTGTTTCAGGTGTCACCCATGTGCTAATGAAGATCTGCTCTTTTGAACCATGACCCTGCAGGTCCAGGATTGACCACCTGTGATCCAACACTCCTTTTCTCCAGGTTCCCCACAGCTCCACTCCCTCCCTGTTTGTCCTCACAGGAGTCAGTTTCTGCAATCATTCACGCAGAAGTTCTGCGGTGAAACTACGTTTAATCTTACTTTGCTTCTAATGAACGTTTGTGATTGACACAAATAGGCTACAGGGTCAGGCCTCTTCTGCGACCTTTCTCCTTCTGGAATAATCAGCCAGGTCCAAGAATCCCGACCTTCCGGTCCGTTCATCAAGAGCTGTATAACAAGGACTTCGGAACTGGACAAGTCAAATTTCACTTTATTTACCTTATTCGGGGTACGATTTCCGCAGACTAGAACCTGTGTAGATCTTAAAGGACTTTCTGTCTTTCATCAAGAATGTTCTTACTCAGGTATACCCTCCATCACCGATGCCTTGTTTTTTTTTTTTTCCCAACAGCAGTAGCTGGGGGGGGTCGCTATGGAAACGGAACAGAGTGCGTTTCGCAGTTAGCGAAGATAGATGGAAACGCGCAAAGCAGCGCCGTGTTCTGAGGAACGATCGGTCTACATTAGTATTGTGGGTAGCGTAAAAGAGTAAACCGAATTCTGCGGGGATCTTTAAATTCTGTTAATCCGATTATATCATTTAATGGAGAACGTTTATTGAACGAGAGCAACGCAAGTATGTTTACTAATTAAAGTTTAAGTGAGCCGTAGACATTGTTTGTTTGCGGGTTCCCGTAGCTGCTAATGAAACCCTAGGGAGAGGACTCATCGCAAACATAATTGCTGATTCCGGTCCCACCGGTGATTCTGTGTACCAAACATGCGGCAGTGTAAATGTGCAAAGCTTGAAACGGTACGAACGTAAGCCTCTTTCAATAGGAGCATCTGTGGATCAGCTGTCGACGGCCTTATGTCCACCCGTGGAAATCCGTCACCGGGTCACGCGGGACGGAAACCCGTGCGTGTGTCAGCGTCCGCAGAATGATTGCAAACATGAACCTTTTTGCGCATTATCTTGCAAGTCAAGCTGAAACAAGGGGTGTAACATCGCCAGGTCGTGCCATCTGCGCTAGGCTCCCCCACCAATGTTTCTGTCAGACAAGACGGTGAGCGGTGGATCCCATCCTGCCACGCAGGCTGTCACCGACAGCCCTTCGGGATAGGGGTTGTGGCACACAAAGGACACTGCCTATAGTGTGTCCCCCAGCCCCCAGAGAACCTTTGCCCTTTTTACAGGCAAAGTGGAAGCGATCGCAAGCTGCCGCTCCCTCGAGTCTGCAGTCCATTCATGCGGCTGTCATCAAGGCCTCCCGTAGACAGCTGTCACCTACTGGAGGGCACTGGGAGCTCTGGGTCACAGGGGCTCCAGTTCTCGGGCTTTCAGCTTCATTTGTGGCATCATGCAGCGGTTGAGCTGCCCTGCATCCCAACCACATCTGCACAAATTGAACGTTACAAATCGTCCGCGATCTCAGGTGTGGGTACAGGTGGTCCTCAACAAATGACAAATGTAACTTAGAACCACCCAGACATACAACAGCCATCCAGTTAATTTCATTGTATGACCTTTGAATCCCAATATTTGGCTGTAACATCTAAGGAGGACCTCTCCGTGTGCTGTACGCTACTATCGGCTGTTAACGTTTGGCTCTCGGTGTTTGGGTGTCTGGGTTCGGCTTACAACATTTGTCACTTGTGATTCCCTTCAAGTCACTTTTTATTTACAATAGCTGGTGATGCAAAGAAAAATCTAAAAAAACACCTTTAAAAATAAAAGTGACATTCAACATACACCGGACAAGATGTCACGCCCCATGCGCATATTACGACTATACACAAGAACCCAGTTCAACCACCTTCACCGTGGAGCTACAGAGAAAAACATCCGACATTGCCAACATACATCTCTTGACTCAAGACCAAGCCGCTTAGCTCCTCCCCCAACAACCACATCAACCACAAGGAAAACAATAGTACAGTACAAACTGAAAATGTAATACTGTTCAGAATTTACATCATTCTATAATAGTATTATTTTAACATGAATTATATGTGAATTTGTCAAAAAATATAATAAAACCAAATTGTACACCATACCATTCATGCATGTTAATTGATTATATATCCTTATTGATTATATAAGGGTACAAGGGAATTTTCAGTGATGGGGTGATTGGAACAGAACCCTGCCATAAGCTGAGGACCACCTGTATCTGCAAATTGAATTGTTAGCTGTCATTTGAATAAAAGCATCTGCTAAGTAACAAAATAAAATAACTGTACTGATGCTGTGGGTGTATAGCCTCAAATGTTTCAGTGATAGTTACCAGCGAGAATAACTATAATTTAACTTAGTGGAAAAAGTGCGTGCCTCTTAGACATATGACATAGAAAGACTGAATTACAATTCATGGCATAAAGGTGCACATCATCATAAAGGTTAAACTATTAACACTTTTTGCATCCTCTCATCAAATGTGAAGTCAAGCACATAGTTTGCATATGTAGAACTTTATAGTTCTGTCGTTATACTGCTACTCAGCTAAAATATTTATTATTTTTAAGTTTCATATTTAACTCAGCAGTATCAAAAAATACATACACACACAGTCAAAAACCGCTTATCCCAAGCGGGGTCAGGGTGAACCGGAGCCTAACCCGGCAACACAAGGCTGAAGGGAGAGGGGACACACTCAGGACGGTACGCCAGTCCATCGCAAGGCACCCCAAGCGGGGCTCAAACCCCAGACCCACCGGAAAGCAGGACCCAGCTCAGCACACTGTGCCACCACGCCCCCTGCTATCATAAAATGCATTAAACAAAAGAAATACACACACACATACACAAATACAGATTCATTGCACAGTGAGGTTTATTAATTTTTTCATTGCAGAATTTTCTGGAAAACACTATGTGGTTTCGGTGTTTAAACTTGTTTACAATTCTTTGAACTAATTTACAAAGTTTTAACCATATTTGTGGCAGCGCAGCTTAGTTCATTGCAATCTGTGCCAGTCAGTAGTTAGGGTTATTCCAAGCCCTTTGGCTAATGTGTCTGATTTTCAGCCAGGCTTCAGTCTTTCTTCAAAGCTCTCTCGATACCGCTGTGCTCTGAGCTGACGTATGAAGATGGTTCTGAGAAGCCCAGGCCTTCGCCATCCCTTCAACTCATCATCAGCCATGGACGAAAACATGGTTAAATTACATCCATTCATTTATTTGACACTTTGGTACAAGTCAACTTATAATGTCAAGCTACCTACAATTATTCACTTATTTATACAGCTGGGTAATATTTACTGGAGCACTTTAAGTACCTTGCTCAAGGGTACTCCAGCACTGGGGGATAGGTCACACCTGCAACTTCCAGGAACCAAAGACGACAGCTCTAACCACCAGACTATGAGTGAAGCTGCATAAAATATAAACTGCACATAAGGTTTAATATAGACTATTGTGCAGTATATCTGAACAAAGGCTTCCAAAAGCACCCATATGAGGCCACTGTGTTATATGATCAAACACAAGAAGTTGCTCTAAGCAACAGAACAACCTTCCAGGTGATCACGTCTTCATTTCTAAGCACCTGCTAAGACACTCACAAACTAATCAATTTCCCCTTTTTCGGTGCGTATGCAAGGAAAACTCTCATTATTTGTCACTAGAGACTGCTTCTGTTTAAAAAAAAAAAAAAAAATTAATTTTGTTTGGAATATTTGGTGTTCGGCTTTCTGAGCGGAACCATCGAGTTACCATTAGACAGAACAGCATGTGCTGGACTCAGACTGGGTTTGCATAAAAGGTGATTAACGTCATGTGTACCAAGGTTGTTGGGTATTCAGCTTAACGCAAACCTTTCGTTCCACAGCTCTCAGCAAGAGCAAGAAGAAAGTAAAGGACAGCAAACCTTTTCCAGTACTGCAGCTCCTTTCTGTTACAGGAAATAAAAAATGAACCCTCCTGCTGAAGATACATAGCTGCAGGTCACTTATTCATACAAGTAACAGTGTGGAGTATGCAGTAGAACCGCTGTAAATTCCCTGGCCGTGGGATCTAACTGGGGTTTGAATCCAACTCACTGTGTGTGTGTGTGTGTGTGTGTACCTGTGTGTGTCCACATGCACGTGTGCAATTGCCCCATCCAAGGTGCACTATATCTCACTCCATATGCTTCCAGGATAGGCTTCGGACCACCATGAGCCTGCATTATTGACCTGTCATTAACAAGACACATTTTCATTAGCTGAAGCTTTTCTTCAACCCAACTTGGACTGTTAAGCTTCTTACAATTTTTTACCCATTTACGCAGCTAATTTTTCTTTTATGCTTAGCATTTGCTTTTATCTAAAGTTAGAGTATTTCATTCAGTTGTACCTCATACAACCAACGATTTTTTTTGTACCAGAGCATGTAGTGGGACTTGAACTAGTAACCTTCAAAAGAACGATGGACAACTGGAAATCATGCAGATTTGTGCATAAGAATTGGTGCAAATATTGTTTTGGCAAAAGCTTTAACTAAAACATATAGTAAATACATGTAGGACAGCGAAGCCAGTTTGCTCTAACTTCATATTAACTGGACCTGAAGACGACCGAGTTGAACAAGTGTGTCCAGGTGTGTCTGCAGACTGCATTCCACATAGGAGTTAACAAATGTCCAATCCTGCCCACATTAGGGTAAATATTACATTTACAACTACATTTTACATTACATTTCCATGTAGAATTTACAAATGTAAACGTAAAGAAATGTAAATGTAAATATTACACATCAATAACGAGCCAAAGTGCTTTTCCTGAAATTGAATCAACATTTTCCCAATTTTAGCTGTCAGATACAGACAAAGTGACCAACAAAGTCAAAAATAAAAATGGTAAAGTGCTCAAGAACACACACACACACACAGTCTGAACCACTTATCCCATACGGGGTCGCAGGGAGCTAGAGCCTAACCCAGCAACACAGGGCATAAGGCTGGAGGGGGAGGGGATACACCCAGGACTGTTATTTACGGATTAAGACTAAAGCATCAGAACCATGGTGTTACCCTCTCCACTCTATTTTCAAAAAAGATGTTAGTTATCAGAGCTTGTTAAAAAAGAACCAACATACAATTCGTAGAAAAAAAAAAAAAAAAAGATGAAGTTTAGCAGGTTCTAGTGATGCTTTTATTGAGCATTTTTGAGATTCTAGTAGGGAAGCAATAAATAACAAAGGAGAGCAGATCTGCCCCTAGACATTCCCAACTTGAGTATAATCTTGTAAGATTTATATGTCACCACAGTGTTTACTGGTTCTTGTATAAAAAAAAGGAAGAAAAACTAATTCACTGGCAACACAGCAGCATGAGTAAAATGTAATTTTACGCTTTTTATTATGGGAAGATTATGTGCGTCTGCTTCTATCGGCCCTGCTTTGGCGCCCAACATGGAGACAGCTCCTCCGAAGAATAATGAGGTGTCAGAACCCTGCCGTGGGCTCATATCCGGCCAGACTCGAGTCTGTGTGGTTATTGCAAAGGGGGCTTCCAAAGATGACATCACCCATCACCAGGCGCCCAGACCGACCATGTGAGGGGGGGTTGCAAATCACCATCCTCAGAATCAGTTCTGATACCAGTGGCCTATAATGAAGAAGAGGATACTAGAGAGGGCAGCTGCACTAAAGAAAGCAGCAAAAACAGAAGATGTGGAAATGAATGACATGTCTTTTGGCAAAAAAAAAAAAAAAAAGGCAGTTAAATAAATTCAAAGTATGTAGGACTTTTACTCCACATGATGTAGAATTTCTCCTACTGTGGTCTAGAGTATTGCAGTGCTGTCACTCTTGAAAGAACACTGCCTTTAACCCTATTGGTATCTCTTTCCCCAACCTTAAACTTATCTTTAACCATACTGCTATCACTTTCCCTATCATTAACCTTAACTGTAACCCTATTGCTACCCCTTTCATTATCCCTAACCTTAACTTTTATTCCACTGCTTGCCCTACACATATCCCTAACCTTAACTTTAACCGTATTGCTATCCCTTTCCCTTTCCCTAGCCTCAACTTTAACCCTCATGCTTTCCCTATACCAAGCCATGCTTTAGGGTAAGTACCTTACTAAAGAGTAGCACAGCGGGAGGTGGAGATCAAACCTGCAACCTCTAAGGCCAAAGGTAGGAGCTTAAGCATCTACATCACCTGCTGCATCACCAATGAATGTTAAGAAATGTCCTGAAAGGCTCCAAAAGTCTTCCCTACAGGATCTGTAAATGCAGGTACCTCCCTGCGACAATTCTACAAACTAGTAAGTTGGTGACCCCCCCATGCTAGGAAATGTAAAAACAGAGGATATCATGAAATTTAGATACTCTCAATTTCATCTTGCTGCACTTGTCTTCTTCAGTGTGTCTTTTGTGTAGATGCGACAACAACCACTTTAATTTCTCTGTAATCTTTCAATTGGAGAACGTCGTTTTCATGTAAAAGAGACTTGTGACTTTACACCAAGCGCTGTGCCGTGTGACGCTTGTTCCGCTCAAAACTGGGTCAGGGTGATCCTTCCTGAGGGTACCTGATGGAGGAGGCAGCAGAAAAAAAAAAAGAAAGAAAAAAAACAGGACATGCCGTCCTGCGGCTTCTCTCTCGTTCGTGCGAAGAAGCACAACTCTGAGAAATGACAACAAGGAGAAACGCGTTGATCTGTCGCTTTTGTGTCATGGCTTCGTCCAAATGAACGGCCCAAGGTCACCCGCTCGTCACTGGCAGGACGTAGAAGTGAAATAACGCTGCAGAGGCAGCCGTGAAAGCAGCATAGGACGCAACATATGGCGTTCGCCTGGGAGATGGCGGGTCGTACCACTTTTCCCGTGGTGGAGGGGTGCTGGTCTTCGATGGCCCAAACCACATCTCCTGTCATCTTCTTGTTGGGGTTTCTCTGTCTCGAGTGGGGGGGTTCAGCAGCTGCAGCCTTTTGTTCATCATCAAGGTGCTCAACCTGCTGCAGAAACACTGTTAAGGAGGGAAAATTAATCGCAGCCCCCGGCATTAGAGAGGATATTGCCGCCAGGCTTCTGACAGCACTGCATCAAATCAGTAATGACCCGCAACCCCTTCCCTGACAGCAGATCACGGATAAGGAGGGAGGTTTCCAACGTGGGTATAATTTAATCAGACTTTAGTGCTTTCTTTCTTTTGTTTTTATCAGATATCAGATGGATGTCAGCTAGCTGTGAAAATCAATGTTTATTAACCCGGTCCCTGCTGAGACTTTCACTGTAGGCATATCGCACACCTGAGGCACTCAGCAAGAAACAGCCTTCAGGGGTTGTTATTAACATTCAGTTTTTTTGCATTTTAAATTACTACACTACACTACACTATCCGTAGAGTCGCCATGAGTCGACGTCCGCTCGACGGCACCTAACAACGACACGCTATAGTACATTAGTTTTACAGCTTTGTTTTGCAGCAATTTCATTTGTTATTGGACAATAAATACAAAATGCTAAAAGAGACCATGTAATGATTTCTTACAGAATCAGTGGCTTTGGACCTAAAGATGATTCAGACACAATGTGAACACTGTAGAATTTTGTTACAGAGGATGACTCCCCTCGATACTTCTATACAACCATTAAGAATGGGACAGCTAACATGAATTGCTGCAGAATATAAAGGAATCTCAACCAAGACTGGAGCAGCGGTCACAAAATTTACATTTACGTTACGTTTACGTGTATTCATTTAGCAGACGCTTTTCTCCAAAGCGACGTACATCCCATAGAAGGTGCAATGCCACGGTCTTGAAATTCCCACCAAGAAGGACTGTCAAAACCTCAGCAATTCACCACCATCAGCACAGAATTCTGGAGGTAACTGAGGATTGCTGACCTCTGAGATGTTTCCAAAGAGAAACTGTTGAAGCAGACACCAAAACAAATGACGCATTTTAACACAGCCAAAAAAACGCTCCTGCTTGCCAGCTAAAATACATGTGCCACCTCTTCCTAAACTTACCCAAGTGTACATATAATTGTATTTCATTCTATCTTATTATTGACCCAATTGTAGCATTTAGCTTTGTCTGCCAAAAACTGAAGAGATGCAGCTAGGAACCACCGGAGGCTAATAACCATCGAGTGAGGAAAAGCTTGCAAAGCTTACCCGAGCCCACCAGGCACAAAGCTCAAGCCAGGACTGCCATGGTGATGGTAGCCCAAGAGATAATCTCAAAGCTCATCTCACCCAGTCTTCAGAAGAAGTAGGCCTCCCTTGCCCGGGCAAAGAGAAACTAGCTCTGAGGACAACCAGAGGAACTGGCCAATCCTTTGGACAAGGAAGGCTGCAATAGTCCATCCTCAAGAGAGAACTAACAGTGTCACTGAAAACAAGGTCACACTATTGAATGAAGTGACAGTGACACAAAAATATATTGCGCACCAGAAATAGCAGTGTTCCAGATGGGGTACAACTGCGAATAGATTAAAAAATATTCAGGTTGCTAAATTCTAATGCCTGTAGTGTAGTGACAAATTTAAATACCAAAATGTTTACATTTACAGTTATTCATTTAGAAGACGCTTTCTCCAAAGCAATGTACATCTCAGAGAACCATATGAAATCTGCATTACAGCAATAGAAGAAAAGATTTGGATGCAGACACATGATTTCTGGAGTATTTCATTTGTCACATACCTTTGTATAAACCAGTATACATTATATGAGAAGCTGCATATAAGTTTTTTACATACACTATATATATAGTGATGGGGGGCGCGGTGGCGCAGTGGGTTGGACCGGGTCCTGCTCTCCAGTGGGTCTGGGGTTCGAGTCCCACTTGGGATGCCTTGCGACGGACTGGCGTCCCGTCCTGGGTGTGTCCCCTCCCCCTCCGGCCTTACGCCCTGTGTTGCCGGGTAGGCTCCGGTTCCCCGCGACCCCGTATGGGACAAGCGGTTCAGAAAATGTGTGTGTGTGTGTGTATATATATAGTGTATGTAAATATATATATATACAGTATAAATATATGTATGTGTAAAACTTGGAGAGTGGCTCCAGCATATTCCAGGAACAACATCTGAAGTTTTTCTGCAGAAGACTGCAGTCCTAGGAACATCTTAGATGCTGTGCTGAACCCTCAGACTCCAAGGCCTCTGGTGAAGGACACACCACCCCATGTGCGGGTGAGAGGGAGATTTCATTTTCTTATATATGTATGTATGTATGTATGTATGTATGTATATGTATCAGTGCAAAAAATTCTCTTTGCAGGTAAACACAGGAGTGATTTCAAGAACAAGGTGATCAGAATGTCAGCAAAGATATTCAACCTTCCATTACATTGACCAGATGTACTCCAGAAAAGGGCAGATAAGGACCTGCTACTAGCTGTCTTTGTCTTCTCCAGCGAGACTATAAAGGGACAATTTTTGCAGCTGCCATCCACGCCGTCCTGAACATCACCACTATCACCACTGCTGTGGCAAATGCAAACAGACCGCTACCAGTATGGTCAAGCAACATGCATGAGTGGGGTCTTCAGAGCAATCTAGCACAAGAGCAATGAAGACAAAGATGAGTCACTGCAACTTACAGCAGGAATCAAAAAATGGAAAACATTGATTTTTAGAGGAATTAGGGCAAGGATGGCCAAGAGGAGAAAGTTTATATTCAATCCCAAGATGCATACACTACCTTTGTATCTTTGCAACACCAAGGAGAATATTTAACACTAGTTACACATGCAAAATGAGAGAGGGCATCCAATGGCACTCTCTGAAGGCATTTCACGCTATATTCTTGGGGAACTTGGTGGTTGTTTGATTACTTTTACATCCGTTTGCACTTCGTGTCAATGCCTCACAGAATGAAATGCTCCCCTCAAGCAATACCGATAACCAAAAACACTATTAGAGTTTCAAAAGTTAACCCTTTTTCAGTTTCCAGCATGTCAAAATGGTTTTTTTAATAGAAACATTTGACATTCACATTTACTCATTTACTCATCTTGCAGAAGAACCATTACTCTTGCTTCCATATCTGGATGTCTCCAAGACACATTGGGGCAGCTTTGGCTTGGAGGCACAATTAAGGTTTCAAAAAGCCAGAAGAGCTGAATCTATTAACCTCCTTTGGCATTAAACACACAGGCAAGAAAATGAATATAATTATGTTTCACTGCGCTTAATCATCTTCCTTCGAGTTGAAGGCCAGGGGATCACCAGCTTTGCCAAGCAGCTGTCTGGAAGAGCCGAAACTAAGGAAATTCAAAGGTGCATAGCAGTAACCAGAGAGTAAAACGGATGACAAACTACGGCATGGAAGCCAGGACTTGCTTCACTACACCTCTGAAAAGAGAACGCGACAAGAAGGCAAAAAAACTAATATCAATAACTGCTGGTGCGGGACACACGGCAGCTCGGCCATGACCCACTTTCAGATATTTGCTGAGTATAAGGTCACGAATCCCATCATTTCTTTTCTTCACAATCCCTTAAAGAACCCCAGACAGCTTGTTGCCATGGGCCACCACGGTGTGAGGAATCGGCATTGCGCCGTTGCTACTGAGAGCAGCACAATTCAATAAAGGAGGTATGCCATGCGGGTGATGAATAAGGCGAAAATGCGAAGAAGAGATTGAATATTGCTGTCGATCATTATCACCAGCAATGAAGACTGAGGATCCTACCACTTCGGTCTTCAGCGGGAATTTCACAATGTCTCCGTTTACAACGAAAGCTGTTTCTTTTTAACTGTGACATTTAATAACGAAGCCAATTATTTTGACAGCTACTACTACTACTGCTATTATTACAACCACTGTTGCTGCAACTGCTAGACTTATGGATTAGAAAAATATATTTTATTATATGTCTGGTTATGGTAAGAAAGTTAACTGTGTTACAATTCATATCTCTGCCAAAAAACTTTTTACCAATTTGAGGCTATAAAAGCACATGAAATATTTTTCATTATGACAAATTCGTATTTTAAAACCTTTTTTGACTGTTACAAATTAATATATTATTCTAACCATTAGAATTCAACAATATTAGACAGCTTGACCCTTAAAAAATCGACATTCTGGAGACTTCAGTCTTTGCACCACATGTGACTTGCTTCCCTCCATGCCCCGCCACCTCTGCCCCCACCTCCGGTCGAGGTCAAATACAAAGAGCACCGGGCACCATTAACCCTGGTGCAGCAGATCTGCACTGACTTTCCTTCAAACACTGTTAAAAATTGAAGGATGTGAGCAATAATTTCAACAGTGTCTAGCTGTGGGTTAATTCCACTGCTGACTCTCTTACTTGTAAGTGCAATAAATAGACATAGATATATACTATTTCTAATGTAATATAATATATATACCCATTTTTCCTCTGTGTTGCCCATCATTTTCACCCAGGGTTTCACTGAAGCTGTCTTCCTGTCTTCGTGTCTTGTATCGTTTAATCAAAACAGAGGTTTCTAGAATGTGCTTAATTGGAATAATGAAGCCAGATGGCATTGTCCGGAATGGAATGGAATCATCCTCAAATGACGAATGACAAGTAGAAAATGTGTAAGGTTAAGCAATGTCATTCTGCGTGTATTACATAAAGTGCCAGTTCCAGAAAAAGCTTTATACCCTTCACACCTAAATTGCATGGATAAAAATATTGACACATATTCAGATATGTCTAATGAAAAGTTCCTGTGAGTCGCATGTCTTCCAATGACCCTCCTTTTTCTAGACAGCTGGTGTCTGCACGTTCAGTTCTACTCAACACCCATACGTTTTCATTACAGGCCAGCAATCCCTTATTCACAATTCCGAAATCCGACAAGCCAAACTTTTTTTATAAGTTTGACAGAAAAAACATTACTCATGTAATGTATACTTGTTCATATGGTGGTTGTGACAAATGGACTGTAGTCATGAATTAAGTGTCTGCATCCAAATATCTCCTTCTGTTGATGTAATGCACTTTTTATATCGTTCTCTGACATGTATGTCGTTTTGGAGAGAAGCATCTGCTAAATGAACAGACGTAAAAATCTGTGAAAACAAACAACGGTGGCAATTTTGATGTTCTCTTTTCTCCAAGATCCTCGAGCAGCCAGTAGTGATGGACACGTATTACATGCGTATGTACGGCTATTTAGCTTAGTTTGAACCAGTTTCCTTAGAAATAAGAAGTATTACAGTATTTACTGGCAATATTTATCTCACTATCCCATTTACTAGTTTATTAGTATACAAATAAACAGTAAATAAACTGTAATACTATTTATAGTCTTTAATTATCTCACTTAGTGTCAATATTGATATGTTTCACTGCAGAAATATGAATGTGTTTGATTACAGGGTGCTGCCTCAGACCCCACTGGGGGTGTTACATGATATATGGTGTATGCATGCTGACACGTATCTCACTCCAAAGATTTCAGTTAAAGGGCGGTGGATCTGTACTTCCTTTACTGTGTACTATCACACAGTATACAGACAGGCATTTTTGTTGATGGATTGTGTGAGCCACAGTTTCCCATTAGCGGGATCACAGCTCCAAGCCAGTCGTCCCATGAAGGGCCAGACAGTAGTATTTTTTAGGAACTCGTATTCTTCCCATATCCGAGTGGCTAGAGCCTTCTGGGAGTTTGACAGAAGATACCATCACGAGCATCTCCTCCACCCTTCCTGTGTACAAGCATTGAGGGTGATCGTTCAGACACAGACTTGCGAGGGCTGACATGTTGAGCTGTTGGTGGTGTTCCTCCCCTCATTCCCTTTCCTTCACCATATCTCATCCACTTTGAACTCAAAGGTCCTTGTTGCACAACTTATCCGATTCTTGACTTTCTCGTATACAGTATGTATACAATTACAAAAGAGCAATGGAATAGAAAAGGAAAGAGAAATGAAAGAATTAACTGCTGGGGTCCTCTAACAATGAACTAAATAAAAAAATTGAAATATGAAAGCTCCCACAGTCACTGTCTGATGTATTTATTTTAAGTACTGTCTTATAAAAGGTTTGACCGTTTTTATAAATTCCTCTCCAGGTGAGGAGGAAATAGTGCTCCTAGTGGAGGACTTTAGGTATCTCAAGTCTTTTTTACGAATGCAAAAGGGGAATGTGAAATTTTAAGGCAGATGAATACAGCATCAGCAGTTATATGGCCAAAATAACAATCTGTGGTGGTGAAGAGAGGAACTGAGCTTTTGGAAAAAGCTCTCGTTTACCGCTCAGTCTACATCACCATCTTCTCCTTCGGCCATGCGCTTAGAGTAACGTCTAAAAATCACAGATAGTGGTGACTGAAAAAAGTTCCTCTGAAGGGCAGGTTTGTCCTGTGCCCACTGTGTGGCAGGTCTGGGGTTCGAGCCCTGCTTGGGGTGCCTTACAATGGACTGGCGCCCCGTCCTGGGTGTGTCCCCCTGTGTTGCTGGGTTAGGCTCCGGCTCACCGCGACCCCGCTCGGGACAAGCAGTTGTTGACAATGGATGGGTGGATGAAGGAACTGATGGCTTTCCATTATGATATAGTATAACTTTCTATTACTATTACTGTTCTTATTACTATTACTATTTTTATAGTGTTCCTCACACAGAGTGGTGAACAAAGAATCAAGAAACATAATTACATGAAAGATATGGTTTTTCATATTACTATTACTATTTGCAATTTTTGTTCATCTTTTTGGATTCCTCATAACTAGACCACAAGAATTTATAATTTTTACTGTTTGCATGAATTTACAAGTTTCTGTTTGCAAGTATGAATACGAAGCAGGTGAGTAGGTTTTTATATTGCTCAGTTGTCGATTCTATGCCTGCTCTATCCCACTGAGGGCTGCTGTGGCAATACTGTCTATACAAGGGATCAGCTTCTAGCCCTGAAGATGCTGCTTGTGTTTACCCCTCGTAGGTTGGATGTACCGGATGAGCTAAAGGGAAGGTCCCAGGGCTGCAGAGCAGGAGTTAAAGAGCGAGAGAATGGCAGAGATACAAACCTTATCTTCCATTTATTATTTTGGGAAATGTAAGATCATGTGCAAATAAAATGGAAGCTCCAGCAATACTGGTTGGGATATAGAGCGAGAACTCAGACTGTAGTATCATGCGCTTTACGGTGATGTGGCTCAAGAACAAATTCCTAGGTCCAACATGACTGTGTACAAGTTTCAAACTGTGTGATACTCACACATTATTTTATCACTTTATCTTTATTATCTATATTCCCAGTATTTTTTTTTCTACAACATTCAGGAGATGGAACCGATTGTTGATATGTTTATTTTCTGTTATGTTGGTATGTTTATTTTTTTAAATATTTTACACTGTAGTTGCCACTTATTTTATATGCACAATACTTTAAAATTAAAAATCCCAATTTCAATAATGTATAATATTCATCACTTATTAAAGGACAGAAAAGTTTTGTCACTGGGTGTGTGCAATATTAAAGTGGGTGTACGCACAAGCAGAGTGAAGTTTTAGTAAATGTTCCCTTCAATAGTGATGAGATTTTCTTTAAAAGATTTGTCTCCGTAACACATCGTAATTGAACAGGTGAGACATGAAACCTGACGCTGCCTCATGTGAGAGTATTTTCAGCCTGCTCTCTCCCCTGTGCACTCCTTCCCACAACATCAAATACAAACACGAAATGAGTACATTCGGGCAAATGAGCAGTTTGAAAATACAAAAAAACCACCAGCTGCTTGCTTTAATAAGGTAGACCCATGGCATTTGCGTCACATGGATTTGCATGAATTAATCTGGGTGAGGCACATGGCAGGGAACGTTTCGAGAGGCGTTCTTCATCGGTGACACATGGCTGATGAATGAAGTGCAGCGTGCGATCGTATAGCCCAGTGAATTTGGGGGCGTGCAATCAGAGAACGTTGACTGACCTCGCACATGTCAGAACTGCGGCTTTTTTTCAAATGGAGAGCTCTGATTTCGAAGGCACAGGGAAGAGGGTGGCTCATTTACATAACGTACTGCTCATCCCTTTTTTTTTTTTAAAGTAAGGGGAGGGCCCTCAGGCTTGGGGCTTCTCACCCATGGCCCTGATGCCAGATTTCTGCATTTCAGCAGCAGCTCCTTGTGGACTGAGCCATAGAGTTCAGCCAGAGATTTTGACCTTCACGCTAATTACTAATCTCAGACATGGAGCCTTCAGTGTTTCTCTGAATCCTAGTGATGCAAAATGTAAACGCATAATCACACACACACCATCTGAAGCTGCTTGTCCTAAACGGGGTCACAATGAACCGGAGTCGAACCCAGCAGCACAGGGCATAAGGCTGGAGGGGGAGGGGGCACACCCAGGACAGGACACCAGTCCATCACAAGGCACCCCAAGCAGGACTTAAACCCCAGATGCCCCCCAGAGAGCAGGATCCAGTCAAACCCACTGCACCACCGTACCCCATGCAAAGACATAATCTACACGCAAATTTGGTTTTATTTTCATCGCTAAACTGATTCTGCCTAATTCAGTTCTGGGACCCACCAGAGGGAAGCTAGGCTGGATTTTGGAGTCTGTCGGCCTTGAACACTCACTCTGAAATGTCCAAAAAGAGGGATAAATGCCAACTGAATTGCACAGATTGAAATGCCCTTCATTCTACTGAAAGCCACGTTATTAATGGAGCAAGGCAAGCGACCATCATTTCAGTACCTCTGCTTTCTAGAATAGCAGCTAAACAGCATGTGATTATTGGTTTGGAACACCTACAGTCATAATATGGACTCTTGAGGACATTATTAAAGACTCTGGTGAAAAACAGCCAAAGAAATTTTCTTAGGAATCGTGTCTGTGTTGTTTTCGTTTTTGTTTTCAAACCCTGCCTGGGGTGACCCAAGATAGTCTGGCACCCCATCCAGGGTGTGCCCCATTGTGCCCTGCGGCTATAGACATTGGTTGGTTGAAATAAATTGAATTAAAGCACCTAGAAATTTGGAAATTAAATGTTTTTTAAATGTAAATTTGAGTTGCCTGAAAAATGCAGTTTGCATTTGAGAATTTCTTTGCAATATAGAATCATGGGAATAAACAAAACATTTAGAACTGCTTCTCACTAAGTGCTGCACCAAAGATAGAATGAGGGTCTATCTAATTGTGTTTGTCTCTGTATTCTGCCTTACCTTCTTGTTTTTTTTTTTTAAAGCTATCATAGGCAAAATTAGGATCACCAGAAATCTATTTTTAGCTTTTCTCCCTAATTTACTTTTTCCATTCAAATTTCCATAGGCTCGGCAGTTGGGCAGTTCTGAAAATCTGTCACTAATTAACCAAACCTTGTTCTTGAATGTCTCCAGTGGAGGGGAAACCCAGGGTTATTCGAAAACACTCTGACGGCAAAATAATTAACATTTCCGTCATTAACGCGACGGCTTTGACTTTACAACTCCATCTTGCAGTTGTAAAAGGAGAATGTACAGGAAAGCCCGCTGAATTATGATCCTGTATTATGACCTCTCCTCAAGTGCCGAATCCCCCTTTAGACACTGTAGGCACAGCACCCAGGCTACGAAATTTGTAGGATCTTTGAACATGGGAAAATACTAACAAAGTAGAAAAATATAAGGAAAAAAGATTGTGAGACACAAATTTCAGGCAACTCAAATTTACATTTGAAAAACATGTAATTTCCAAATTTCTAGGTGCTTTAATTCAATTTATTTCAACCAACCAATGTCTATAGCCGCAGGGCACAATGGGGCACACCCTGGATGGGGTGCCAGACTATCTTGGGTCACCCCAGGCAGGGTTTGAAAACAAAAACGAAAACAACACAGACACGATTCCTAAGAAAATTTCTTTGGCTGTTTTTCACCAGAGTCTTTAATAATGTCCTCAAGAGTCCATATTATGACTGTAGGTGTTCCAAACCAATAATCACATGCTGTTTAGCTGCTATTCTAGAAAGCAGAGGTACTGAAATGATGGTCGCTTGCCTTGCTCCATTAATAACGTGGCTTTCAGTAGAATGAAGGGCATTTCAATCTGTGCAATTCAGTTGGCATTTATCCCTCTTTTTGGACATTTCAGAGTGAGTGTTCAAGGCCGACAGACTCCAAAATCCAGCCTAGCTTCCCTCTGGTGGGTCCCAGAACTGAATTAGGCAGAATCAGTTTAGTGATGAAAATAAAACCAAATTTGCGTGTAGATTATGTCTTTGCATGGGGTGCGGTGGCGAAGTGGGTTTGACTGGGTCCTGCTCTCCGGGGGGCATCTGGGGTTTAAGTCCTGCTTGGGGTGCTTTGTGATGGACTGGTGTCAGTGCAAGCTGCAAAGTGTCCAGAGGCAGACTGAGTTACTGCTAGGGACCGGATAAAACCACATCGACTTTCAGTCAGCTTTCACACACACACACACACACACACACACACACACACACACACACACGCTCATAGAGAACTGTTGCGTAACACGGACACACTGCTGTTGTCAAGTGCTGCTCTCAGCTGTGAGCGCGGATGCGGTTGCCATGAGACATTAAAGTTCGCTGGTCACGGAGGCCATGGGAGGGCATTTTCTGAACTTGCTGACTAATGTGTCCTCCTTCAACTCTCTGCAGAGCTCAGGCTGCACATGTCAATTCAGAGACAGGTCTCTGAGTGACCCTAATCCCACCTGTCACACTCGCTTCCTCTCTGGGCACATCTCCCCACTAATGCTACTTTCAGGAAAGGCAGAGAGCAATAAGCAGGGCTATAAAATACCTTTTGTCCTTGTAATAAATATTGCCCTTTCTAGATAAATCTACTTTCATTTGGACATAAATGGAAGATTGTCATTGCAATGCGCAATTTAGCAAATGACTGTTCTCCTTGAAATGATGTACAAATTGAGGCAGGAAATAAAGATGTATTGTCAGTACAGCACACAAGAAATACAATTAGCACTACATGCAATGACATCATTTTGACAGGGGAAAAAATTGCAGTTATGCAAAGCAAACTTTTATGATTACTAAAGTGTGTGTGTGTGTGTGTGTGTGTGTGTGTGTAAAATTTTGTACTACAGTACCACAGACTAGGATTAGCGCAATATGTACTATATGATCTTTTAATGTTTTGCATCATTTTTGCATTGGGAGTCAAAAGCTGATTTCACACAGACCAACACACACACACACACACACACACACACTGACTGAAACCGCTTGTCCCAAACGGGGTTACAGCGAACCGGCGCCTAACCCGGCAACACAGGGCACAAGGCTGGAGGGGGAGGGGACACACCCAGGACGGGACGCCAGTCCATCACAAGGCACCCCAAGTGGGACTCGAACCCCAGACCCACCGGAGAGCAGGACCCAGTCCAACCCCAGACAAACCCTGGTATGAAAAATAAATATTCTTCAAGGACAGCTGGGTTGATTCTGTGCTCTGTGATCATGTTTGTCTCTTGTTTACCCAAAAATGAGGGAATTTTTTTTTTTTTCAAGCTAAATTGAAAGGTAAGTCAGACCCTTTCTTGATCCATCAGTCCACGGTGTGTAAAGTGTCTAAAAAGTTCAGACAAGTCTGATATGGTGGAATACGTTTCGTGTGTGTGCTCTGGCAGATCAATTTCCTTATGCAACTTAATTACACCCCTCTATTTCTTACCGTGGTACATGCCAGCAGAAGGATGGCAGTATTGTTAACGGACCATTTCTTTGCCCCAGTAACCAGTTCAAACCTGATCTTGTTTCCACTATCAATGATTGACTAAACTGTGTCTCTCTTTTTCCCTTTTACACTTTGTGGGTTCTGTATAGCTGTATTCAACAGTTAAACAATGCTTAAATTTGCAGAAATATGTAGCCATGCATAAACCACTCTGAACCGTATTAAAGGTTCGTGCAGATACCCAGAGAAGCGAACTGGGATCTGAAGCTCATCGGTTCAAATCCTATTCCTGCTGTAGTATCCTTGAGCAAAGTGCGTACCCTGATTTCCTCCAATAAGAACCGCTCTATAAATGGGTAAATCTTTGTAAGCAGCACAGTGAAACGTTTCAGCTGAATAATGCATAATACAAGAACACTGAAAGGGACACACAGCTGTGCATATATTACTTTTCCTGACATTTACAGTACATTAAATTGACGTTTTTATCCAAAAAGGTTTACAGTGTCATGCAACCTGCAACTATTTACCCATTTATATAGCTGTACAATTTCACTGAAGCAATTTAGTGCCTTGCTCAAAGATGCTTTCGCTGAAGGTAGGATTTGAATCTGGGAACTTTGGGTTCAGCAACTCTAACCACTCCGCTACCAGCCGCCCTTATGTGCTGTTTCTCTCGATAATACTCCACTGAACCCAGTGCTGGTCCGAGAGGTGATATTTTAACAGACGACTTTGCCAGTTCAGAGTTGCGGCGGTCCATAATCAGTCCTATGAAGGGTTAGGGTTAGGGTTACACCCTAGGGTACACCCGTGACAAGATGCCTCTCAAGCAATGCATGGAAACCAAATGTCTTTGGGCTACAGGAGGAAACCTCATGGGGAAAACCATGCAGTCAAGGTTTGAATCAAATCCCACGATCGAGGAAGTGTGAGGCACCAGGATTACTGCACACTGTTGCTGCTCTTGCTATTTGCTTTTCATATACAGTATCATGCAGTTCCTGCATTTTGATATAATGCCATGTCTTGCATCATCACTACGGTTATATTTATGTATATTTTAGTTTTATGAAACATTTCATCAAAATTTGTGATGTGAACAAATAAGTAGAGATAAGTGGAGATTTCCATTCTGCTAAGGAATGAAATCCGTAACAGTCACTGGAAGGAAATGTTAGGTTTCTAGTATTAATGAAATTGTTCTAGGACTGATACTTGTAATAAATCTCTTTTGTCTGCCCATTGGCACGATCATGATGAACATTTTCCACACTATCCAACTCCAGCTGTTTCTGGTACTGAGCTCATCTGGTTGTCATTGTGACAATGTTTGGTGTGCACTTGGGTCTACTTCTCTGCAGCCAGCTGGTGGAGGCTCAAAGACCAGACAGAGAGGGAGTAGCAGTATTCCAGACAGGATGTCACCATAGCCTGGGTCAGTGTTGTGTCAGAAAAGCAAGAATGGCAGGCCAAAGCGTTCTTCCGATTCTACAGCTTTGTTTAATTCTTTTTGGCTCTCCCAAAATAGAGATGTGAAAATAGATCTCAGAGCTTACCATGTCCAGCAAAGTTGATTACGTAATTCAGAGAGAAGCAATTAGTTTAAGTGATGGACAAAGCGAGGTGGAATTGATGACAGCTCCAAGAGTCTAACCTGGAGCTTAACATAAAGGAGCATATTCATAAGGTCATTGTTCCAGAGAGGTGAGCCAATTGGCCCATGAAGGACTACTGGAAAGCCAGGCAGCCTAAAGGATTACGGCAGAGTTTGCATCCAATCACTTTAGAGGCCGGGGTCGTGTCTGTAACCCAGTGCTCCTTCAGCCAGTTACCACAATATCACATGGCTCCAGCATGGTGCCTTCTTTATTATAGGGCTGTAGACATTTCAATCCAATTACCTTCAATGACCACACAGGACTAATGAAGGATGTTCTTCCATTCAAGAAAGCTTGTGAGTGATGAACAGCCATTGTTGGAAGCTGGGAATTACTGCAGTTGTGCATCAGAAGCTTGTCACTATTTTGGGAGCTGGAGTGGTGTAATTGTCCTCACTGTGTTGCAAGAGCAAATAACTCTAAAAATAATTATTAATGTTTGACAACACATTTTCTACAATTATCACTGAATTTACTGCACTTTTACTGGTGTCATTATAGTGCTGTGAAAAAAAAGAGCTTTCCAGTCTTCTTTATTTTTTGTAGTTTTTTGACACCTAAATCGATCACATCTTTTGTCAGTTCCAGACTGTGAATAGAGCTTGAGAGAGAAAAGGTGTCAGCAATTGTTTTCATGTCATTCTCTTGGGGTGGAAGATAATGAAATGTGCAGTAAAAGGTATAGAAGAAGTAATGGACAGAAGGTGACTGGTTGGGCCACGTTTAGCTGGAATGACTGCAACTACACACTTTCAGTAGCTGTTGATAGGCTCTCATCACTGTGGAGGAATTTTTGAGCAGAACTGGTTTATCTAATACACATTTCTACGTTTTGCTGCATGAACAGCTATTTTCAGGTGTTGCCACATCTGTCAGATTCGGGTCAGGATTTTGACTATGTCATTTCAATACACACACACACACACACATTTTCTGAACCGCTTATCCCATACGGGGTCGCGGGGAACCGGAGCCCACCTGGCAATACAGGGCGTAAGGCCGGAGGGGGAGGGGACACACCCAGGGCAGGACGCCAGTCCGTCGCAAGGCACCCCAAGCGGGACTCGAACCCCAGACCCCATTGCAATACATACTTTTTTTTTTCAGCTATACTAATATATAGTTGCTTGGTTTATTGTCTCGGTGCATATCCGGGGTGTTCAACTCAGTAACTGATTGATAGAAGAGGAATTCATGGTTGTTTCGGTGGCAGCAATACATCCCAAACCATGACACTACCACCACCATGTTTGACTTGTTCTTACTCTGAAATGTCACATTTAGATTTCTCCAGGCAAAATATGGCTCATGCGGTCCAAAATGTTCTACTTACGATTAGTTACGCCATAGAATTTTTTCCCAAAAGTCTTAACAGACATCTAGGTGCTCTTGCCAAGTTATAGACAAGCTTTCACTTTCTTTTTGGCGAGCAACGGTTTTTACTTTGCAGCTCTCCAATATAACAAATTTTTGCGTGTCTTATTGTACAGTCACGGACCCCGACATGAGCTTAAGCAAGAGAAGCCTGAAGTTCGCGGGATGTTGCTCTGGGCTTCATTTTGAGCTCTTTAATAATTTTACGCAATGGTTGTGGAGTGATTTCGGCAGGACAGCCACTCCTCGGTAGATTAATCAGAAGGCTCTGACCATGGTTTATTAAAGGTTCAGACAGCCTTCAGCAAGTTTTCTCTGGAGGTCTTCAGAAACTTCCTTTAAGCGTGAAATATGTGCCTCTATGAGTCTTTGTTTTGCCAACTTAACCTTTGCTGGTAAGCAAGTAGTTGAAAACTACATTGGAAAGGACTGGCCTTATTGTATTCAAACAGCTGATCTCTAATTACCCCCTTAATTAGAATGATTAAAGTTACGGGGCAATTACTTTTTCACTCTTATTATCGGACATTTCATTATCTTCTACACTAAGGAAAGGACAGAGAAGCAATACCAGTGTCACTTTTTCTCTATCAAGTTCCATTCATATACTGCTGGAACTGAGAAAATTATCTGATTGAGTTTAATGGCGAAAATCTGAAAAAAAACACAAAAACTGAGAAAAAAAATGTACACATCAATATTACACTTTCAGCATGTTTATCCCACTTCTTGCAATTTCAGACACAGTACATGACCCACCCCGAAATCTTTTCATGAAATGTTTTATTTTGTTCATATTCCCTGAGACACAGGCAGTGAAGGAAAAAGGCCTTTTATAGTACTGCTATAGCTGTTTGTGGCTTAGAAACATAGCTTCCCTATAAATCGTCAGAATTCTCCAAGCTCAGGTAATCTCCAGGATATTACTAACTGCTGTTCTGAATATTACAAACACACCCTTTAGTAACACGGACCGGATATTCTTATTCGTAGCTGTTGCGTTTTTCCAGACAAATGACGTCTTTATTTACCAAGGACGTATCCAACGCAATGTGTCCAGGATTAATTGAATTATAGCAGCTGGTAGGTAAATGGGAGCATTGTGCTCCAGGAAATGACATTAAGCAGGTGCTGTGTTGTATAGGGTTGACTGAAGCATTCAGGACCTGCCTATCACTGGCGAAGGGTGTTGGGAAAACAGGTTTTGAGCTCATCTAGACACAAAAGCCTTCAGATATAGTAAGCAAATGTTTACATAGTTATTTTAGAAGTTGCCCACCAAGCTCATTTTATGGCATTAAGCAAGACTTAAGTCAATCACCGCAACCCAAAAAGCGGTGAAGCAAAATGTCAAGGCATAGAGC
Organism: Scleropages formosus; assembly: GCF_900964775.1. Taxonomy (NCBI): domain Eukaryota; kingdom Metazoa; phylum Chordata; class Actinopteri; order Osteoglossiformes; family Osteoglossidae; genus Scleropages; species Scleropages formosus. The sequence goes on along the minus strand of NC_041828.1, from coordinate 17,502,974 downwards.
AAAGAGAACATGGATTTTCATAATTTGTAGATGTATTATATTAGTTTTTCCACTTCTGGTAAGATTAAGATGTACGTACAATCTGACCACCATACTTGGAAGTCAAGGAGAAGTAGTGTGTTTGGAGAAGACCTGCTTTGATCTTAGTTTATTTCTAGGGCATTTTTTTATCCACTGGGAATAATCTGCGGGGAGTATGGCCTTTTGAACACACCCCTAATGGTCCGTACGTGGTGTGTTTGTCGTACCTTCTATTTTTTTCCCTTTTTGATGAGTCAAGCCAGTCTTCCATGCCTTGTTCATCAGTTTTAAAGCGAGAACCCATGGTGTGCTTTGACAAACTATCACGCCGAGTTACCCATTGAATTGGCTATTTGACAAGACGTAACCGAATTTCTACCCTTCTCCCACCTTGGGGATGTTCCACCTTCAAAGATGCCACTAATTCAATCTTTGAAGCGTTCCGCATTGGACTCCCAGAGGTGTTGCTACATGCGAATGTGTGAGACAGTGAGCGAAAGCACATGCTTTCCTGGTGCAAGTGGTTGCTAAGGGCTGCACACACCTGCTCTTCTCCGTGGAGCAGCAGGAGCACTCGTACCTGTCAAACGCATCGACACATTTTAAACCGACAGTACGCCTCTCTGAAACCTACTGGGGAATTCTTCACGATACAAGTCCACTGCAGATCTTTTCCCTTTTATCGTTTTTGAGCAAGGCCGTGTCTAAGGCTGATATTGCAGGCAGGCAGCTTGGCGTGGCTTTGATCGTACTTTAGACGATCCCAGGTGAGGTGCTGCTGTTCTGCCTTCAGTATGGGCGCCCTGTGTAATATGCTTACTTCTACTGAGCGCATTTTAGCAGCTGAATCAATAACTAAGTAACAAAAAATTATGATTGCGAATCCGTTTGTGCCTTGAACTCAGTTTACTTGTCTCTCTGGTCCTCCTAAAGACATAACCAGGCCAACACATTTGAATCAGCATACATTTTTATTATATTCCTGTTTAGTCTGTTGTATTACTTTTTACTATTTACTCTTTATTATGATTTTCTTTTTATGTGATATTTTTATAATTACTCTTAATTGTTCTTTACTATATAATTCGCCACATGGTATTCATCTTTTCTTTATTGCTTGCATGCTTTTTTTTGTAAGCCTGTGATATGGTCTGCGGTACAAGTTTGGCGGTAGAAAATAAGAGTTTTGGAGAGTATAAATAGATACAGGACAAACATGTAGGAGTGTGCATCTATGATAGATGTCAGATAGACTGTAATAAATCAATTTTTATGCATTATTGCATCTCATTATTGAAATGCCAAAGAACCTCAAACTACACAAATTTGCATAATGCCGTGCACTATGTAGGTTAAATCTAACACAGAGAATTTACACATATACATTTATTCACATATTCAATGCTAAGGGATCAACTTAGACGTGTGAATTTACCAGAAAATTTACCTTTTCAATGTAGAAGTAAAAGTAAACTGGGGAGCTTGTCCAAAAGTGAGGAGAACACCGGAACTCCACCTGCAAACCTGTGTAAAAGTGATCCTAGAAATAGTAAAAAAATTAGGGCCCTTAATGTGCTTTTCTTTTTTTTTTTCTTCACCTTAACCCTCGCTATAGTATCACCTTCCGGGTGCCACAATGGCTGAGCTCTTCCAAAGAGGGATGTGGGAAATCTGTCCGTAGACGGTTCGCTAGGCTGCTGAGAGCTCCTGTCCTGAGTCCTGACGCACCTTCTGCAAGACGTAGCAAGGACACTAACGCTGGGACCGCGGTTGCCTGATTCCAGATGGCTTCGTGACCCCAGAAGCTCTCATCTTACGCAGGAATAGAAACGAGGCCTCGACTGATCTCCTGCGTCAGCGGCAAATAACGAGGCAGCCACGCCAAGCGAAAGGGCCTCGCCTAAGCAGAAAAGGAGCGGTAATGTCATTTTCTGCCGCCTTCGCATACAGGAACTTCGCTGATGTAGAAGGAAGAGTAAGAACTGAGCCCCTGTTCGAACTGGAATAGCTTAAAGCGCACTTTTTACGACGCATGTGCGACGAAGAAGAGCTGTTAACAGAAACATAAGCACTCGCGTCCCCAAAACAAAACGCAATTATTGCCTCTATTTCCGGATGTACAGCTGGAGCTTTAACATACTGTCATCGCTTTCGAAGAGGACTATTTTTAGACACCTACCATACATGCATCATTCGTTTTGGCAGGTGTTTTCTGTATACCCGACTCAATAATTAAGGGCAATCTGCCCCGCCGTGCTCCTGCTGAAGGTCGATTCCTGCACGACGGAGAATTCAAACGCGCAGCTGCTCTCTTTTCCTGTGCAACCCCATGCACCAAGCAAAAGCGATGAATTTTTGATTTGCACTGATTTATCACTCGTCATATCAGTGAGTGGCACAGGGATACCATGTACCCTGCAGAAATTTCTATTACACCTCTTTTCTCTTGGAATTTAGACTTTCCTTTAGAAGAACGAGTCACCTGCAATAGCGCAAATACAGTCAGAATATCAGAACCCCTGCTGTTTCAGTACCCTGATTGTGTAAAGTATTTCCGAATTATTTACTTACGATTTTCTTTTTCATTCTGTGAATGGCTGAGGTTTAAGATTTTCAGTTACCTTTGCCCAACTACACAAAACTCCTCCATCGTCTCATCCTTTATACACAAAAATTTAAGTCATTTTTGACATCGACACTCTCTGCTTCAGATGCTGTTTCCATGTTCATGCATTTTTATGCTTATTTAATCTGTCTGCCTCTTCCCGAAGTCGTTTACTTATTCAGTCCCAGAATATCGAACACGTCGTACATTCTGTCGGCCAGAAAAACAAAAAAAAGAGCTGCGTTCTGACAATGTGGGAAAATGGCACGATGTGTACATGCAGATGAAGGTAATGAGGTTTAACTGGTGTTGTAGAGCCTTGTAAAGTCATCTGGGTGGAATAAAAAGTCCTTTAGTGGCAGAACCCTCAGAAACTCCAAATGTGACGTGCGTGCGTGTGTGTGTGTGTGCGTGTGTGTGTGTGTGTGTGTGTGTGTGTGTGTGTGTGTGTGTGTGTGTGTTTCCTCGTCAGCAGCCAGAAGGCCAGGCCCTAGCGCCATCTCCATTCTAGCGAGGCTGCCGTTATGTAACGTTATGTAAGCAGGCTGGCGCGGTGCAGCCTGACCCCTCTGTGGTTAGGACACCCTAATGTGCGCATCAGTCTTACCGCACCACTTAATTGGTTCTATATATATAACAGCTTAATCCGGGCCGCGCTCCCCGTCTGCTGCGTCGTTCTCGGCGGCGGATTTAATAGCCGCGCTTATTCATGGACTGTGTCCGTCTGTTGGGGTGAAGGGGGGTGGAGGGGCGAGGCCAATGCAAAGGACTCGCTTACTCTCCTTGCTTCCCATTACTCCCCCTTGCATCTGCTTTTACTCGCCTTTGTCTGTCCCTTTTAAGGGATCCGACCCCCCCAGCACCCAATTCCCCATTCTTCTCACCCCATCTGTGCACACACCCGCCCCCGCACACGTGTTGGGCTCAGCTGCCATTGACGCGATGGCCAACGCGTGGTGACCTTGGAGTCCGTCTGCGCTGAGGGTGGTGGGGGGGAGAGGAAGCTGGCACGAGACACCCATGGATATCGGGAAGCGGGGAGGGGTGTCGCGAGCTATGACCTGTCCCCCCCTGCCGTTTTTATTTCCAGTCCCAGTGCTCGTAGACAAAGTGCTACCGGGGCTGGTTCGGTTTACAGTCTAACGTGAGCGTCACGGTCCCAAACGCGGCGCCGTCAGCGGTTACGTCAAGCCCACTTCTCGGTAGCGCCGGGTGGCTCTAAGATTACATCCCCTCAGTGCCGTTGCACCTGGCAGTGCGTGTATGGCAGAGCCTGCCGATGACGCGCTTCTGGAGCACGTGGCCTCACATCTGTGCAGCTCTCCGCATAAAGGAATATTAGAATAAAATCATGCCCGACCCCCAAGATCAATACTCTTTTCCAAGGCGAGGTCTAATATTGTTATTCGCACTAATTGATGGTTCAGATGGGAAAATTCCAAACCGATAAATTAAGGAAAAAAAGTCCAAAACAGGGAGATGTTGGAGACGGTCCAATTAATTGAGATTCAGTGTCCTTGAACTCCTTCTATTTATGCCAAGTTTCCCCGGTTTTTATCTTCCCTATGGATTTAGTATCAAATCTGTTCATATATGCAATGACTTTTCTTTAGCTGATGGACATATTACTACAGTAATTACAGTGGCCTATACACTTAATTACTCTTATAAAAAAACACCATTTGCAGAAATTATTTATAGTGCAAACATGATGCTTAAAATGTAAAAATGCAAATAAGCCTCAAGAACGTAGTCTATGCAAATGAGCAGTGTCATAGGAACAATGCAACAAAGCAATGCAATGATGTAATAAAGACACCAATTAAAAGGCTCTATAAAAAGTAATGTTTATGCCTCATACCGGCTCTTTTGTAGAATCAGATAACGAGTCAGGCTTAGCTGTGCGTGTTGGTATCACCCACAATCGCTTTCATCGACGTGGACTGATCTGGGAGTGATTAATTACATTCAAACAGCGACTTCGCATCTGCTGCCAGACGTCCAGCACGAGTGGGAAACAAAGCGGCCCGTTCCAGACAACTGGTCCAAGGGGCTGGTCCTGGCCCCCCAGTTCATGGAGGGGAGCCCACCTCTCTTCCTCTGCGATTGCACTCCCTTTAAATGGAGCAGTGATGGTGGGGGAGGTAGGAGGAGGCATCTGAAGGCCAGTGATTGCAGGGACGGGGGCCCACATTTGGAATATCATGAGGTGTATTCTGTGGGGGGGGATCTGTACTTTTTTTGCCATTGAAGCACACAGTCACCCAACAACGGAAGTACCTCTGCCTTCTAGCAATATGGAGCTACTCATAAGACGAATATTTTATTCAACCTATATTTCTGCAAAGGGGGTGCGGTGGCGCAGTGGGTTGGCCCACAGTCCTGCTCTCCGGTGGGTCTGGGGTTCGAGTCCCGCTTGGGGTGCCTTGCGACGGACTGGGGTCCCACCCTGGGTGTGTCCCCTCCGGCCTTGTGCCCTGTGTTACTGGGTAGGCTCCAGTTCCCCACGACCCTGTATGAGACAAGCGGTACTGAAAGTGTGTGTGTATATTTCTGCATGCCAATGAACCCTTATGTCTAGTTCAAGTTGCACAGTACAGTACAGCTAAATCGTGGTCTAAACCACTGAATGTTGCAACAAAGAAGTTATGAAATGAAATCCGCGAGCGCTCAGGAATGTAAATGAGAGGAGATTGTTCCAATCAGCTCTGTAGCTTTTATGTTTATTCATTTAGCTGATGCTTTTCTGTAAAGCAATTCACACTGTGAAGGTGTCCTGAAATTATTTACCCATTTATACAGCAGGGTAATTTTTTTTAGTGGAACAATTCACACTAAGTACCTTGCTCAAGGGGACTACAGTAGGAGGTGGGATCCAAACCTATAACCTTCAAGTTTATTGGTAGGATGTCCAACCGCTGAAGTACCTGCATCTTTGCAAGGAAGCTAAAATTGATTTAGATATTTTTAAAGCTGCGGGCTTTCATCTAAAGCACATATACAGAGTGCAGCGAATGAACTCAGAGCACTTCAAAATGTACACATTAACCTTCAAAATGTTAACGCATAAAACAGTTTTTAATACAACTGATTTTTAAAATAACTGTTTTAAAATGGTCTGTAGGTGAAATTTGTATTTGATGCTTATTTTTTTATTGTTTGTTGGACAAAACATGGCCTCAGACGTACCAGCATGCAGGACAACCCTAGTTCAGTTATTGAATCGGAGCCTGCGTAAATACGGGTGGCACGGTGGCACAGTGGCACAGCGAGTAGTGCTGCTGTCTCGCAGCAGCCGGGTGGGGCGAGAGCATGTGGGTTTGATCCCCGCTCAGTCTGTGTAGAGTTTGCATGTTCTCCAGGTGCTCTGGTTCCCTCCCACAGTCCAAAGACATGCTGTTCAGGTTCCCCATAGTGTGTGAGTGACAGAGAGAGTGTGTGTGTTCCACTGATGTATGGATGAGTGACCCAGTGTAAGTAGTGTATCTGGCAGTGGAAGTCTTTGGGTGCTCTGGTTTCCTCCCACACTCCAAAGACATGCTGTTCAGGTTCCCCCACAGTGTGTGAATGACACGGAGTGTGTGTGTGTTCCACTGATGTATGGGTGAGTGCCCCAGTGTAAGTAGTGTATCTAGCAGTGTACGTCACTGTGGTGAATAAGGTGTGTGGGCTGATAACACTACATAGAGTTCATTGGAAGTCACTTTGGAGAAAAACATCTGCTAAATAAATTTAAAAACCTTTTGGTCTAAATATGACTGACTCCTCACCTCCAGCATTATGTTATGGTGATGACAAATGAACACTGCGCTGACACACAGATAATTAAACCAATGGTGTACGATGCAATATCCTCCACATTTTGATTTTAGGCTGCTTATGTTCAAAATCCTGTTTTAAGGGTTATTTTACGATTCTTCAGATTAAAGTGAAAAGCCCTTCAGCTAGAAGCATTAAAGAATATTTAAGCAAAATCCCGACCAAACATTTACAAAAGTGATGGAAGGAATAATATACTTCGAAGTAAGACTCGTGATTTGAGGTTAGGGAATACGATTGTGTTACAAACGAAGAGCGCGGTAACCATGGAAGAGTATAGTAAGTACACATGTTGTACCGTGTCTAATGTATTGTTTTGAATTCACACGTGCTACAACCGGCAGATGTGACTCCCTTTACTGGATGGATTCAGTGAGGATTACTGTGTACAGTACTTAGAGGATAGGACTTTGTACATGTCAGTGTGAAACTCACTTATCGCTGGGAAAAAAAAAATAAAAATTAGAAAAGCTCTGGACAAATCCTTGGCCCAAATGACTGCACTTAAGCTTTTATTTCAAAACGAAAACAGAACGAGAATGAGACTCCGCTCGGTCTCCATGGAAACCAAATCAGAATTCCTCTAAGTAGGCTCAGAAATGACGACCTGCACCTCCTCGAACACTGAGGAGGCTTTTTAAAAATTTGCGTATTCGTGTGCAAACATCATTTGACATTAAACAAGGAAGAGCCCCAGTAAATAATTGATGACATAAAAGGAAGGTAATTACATTGCACACAAAGGGATTAAGTCATGTAAAAAGAAAAAAAAAACAAGTCTGGCAAAGTACTAGTGTAAGTAAATTTGCCTGTGTGCTCCTTAGACAGGCCAATGACACAATGTTCTCGCCGGAGAGGCATTGTGGTCCTGGAGGACATCCAGCGGCACCCCAGAACATTAACATGGTTTGCCGCTTCCGCATGACATCTGAATTTATCGAACAGCTCATCTAAAAATGGATTTAAATCCAGTTGCCTTTGTTTTAGCTTCGTTTTTAGATTTGCCATGACCTGGACAATTGAGAATCTTCACAGACATATTGAACAGCTCCAAATTATTTCAGGAAAATTTACCTCCAGATCATCTGGTGCATCCTTGCATATGTAACTGCAGGGGTCTCAGCTCCTTCTGCACAACATAATGGTGAAGGACCACTGACAAGTCCACCTCATAGACATTGCTGTGTATTGAATTTTACATTTATTCATTTGAGCTGAAGCTTTTCTCCAAAGTGACTCCCACTGTTAAGGTCACAATTACTATGACATCACAATTATTTACCCATTTCCACAGCTGGGTAGTTTCACTGGAGCAATTTATGGTAAGGAGCTTGCTCAAGGCTATGAGAGCCAGAGGTGGGGATCAAACCTACAACCTTCAGGGCCCAAGGGACCAGCCCTAACCACAATGCTGCCAGCTGTTCAACTTGTGCTGCTTGATACAGTAACTCCGTTACCGAGGTTCACTCCTTTAAAAGCACATCAGTTACAAAAACCAACCTGTGAGTTTTATAGAAAATGTGACACTTTTCTATTAATATTACTGATCATCAGCTATATACTGAAACAGCTGGAAAAATAACTAATTTCTGCGTACTTCTAATAAAAATACACCACTGGGTTTTTTGTATGTGTCAATTCATTCAAAGAAGCAGTTGTACCTGATGATTATGCAAAACGGTAGTTTGTAAATATATCACAACCATCAACGTACAAGAGGAAAAGCAGTTCATTAATTACCGAGGTCATCTTTACTTGACCCTTCTTCTAACACATATTGTATCATTTGGAGACAGTATACAGATGCTGTATTATTAGGATGAACACCAGTCGATTTAGGTCACTGGATCCACTGATCCATTGAAATGTTTGCAGCAAACCGTTGCCGCTGTGCTGATCTTACCTTCCAGGACTGGCATGAGCTTGCATTAAGATTAAGGCCATGTCCGTCTGTTCCTCCCAATCCCTGCAAAGGCCATTGTTTCGAAGGAGGGGGTTACCGCGGCAACTGCAGTGATGGACAGTCAAAGGTTCTCGACTGTTTTTCCCTTCTCAAGGACACCGCTGGACAAAGGAAAATGAAAAATTCTGCCTTTCCATGGAAGATGCAGAGAATCTATACGCTACCCATCAGTTGCGCATATCCCTCAAGTCAAGTACAAATTATCAGCATTAGCATCACAAAGAGAGAATGAGGATGAGCTACATCCCACAGGCCATTCGGGCTCTTAACCAGGATAACACCACGGAGTAGAGACTGGGCTGCATGTAGAAGGAGCTCTGAGCCGAATATTGCTCAGATCCCCCCTGCACAACGTTGCACTTTTATCCAACCTTCAACATCCAACTTTATTTTATTATTTATTTCATTATTTATTCTTTCCTACACGCAGTGGCTTGGACCGGGTCCTGCTCTCCGGTGGGTCTGGGGTTCGAGTCCCGCTTGGGGTGCCTTGTGATGGACTGGCGTCCCGTCCTGGGTGTGTCCTTTCCCCCTCCGGCCTTACGCCCTGTGTTGCTGGGTAGGCTCTGGCTCCCCCGTGACCCCGTATGGGACAAGCGATTCAGAAAGTGTGTGTGTGTATTCTTTCCTGCTTTCATCATTATATATTCCTCGTATTTCTGGAGTGTGTTCCTAGTTTCTACTTGTTTGTATCGCCTTATTTATCTGTACAGCTGGAAAAGCATTTCACTGCACATCGTACTAAGTATGGTTGCCCATGTGACAAATAAAAACATGAACTTGAAGAAGTTATTACAATCCTGCAAAGTAACAGATATGCCCACGCCTAAGGAAATGTTACGCAATCCACAATGTTTCATCAAACACGGAGCATCGCCACCACAATTGTTATGTCAACTCAGGAGCCAAAACTGAGGGTTACATTGTTGATTTCCTTACACTGCTATGTATAAAAGTGGATTTCATCAAGGTGTTTTAGCTTCGTGGAGGGAAATGTGCTCAGTGCGCAATGGAGATGTCCCTTGAAAGTCTACTTCAAGATCCTAGTGGCGAGCAGTCATTCTGAATTAAGTGTTATTTATTTATCGATCCGCCGCCTTTGTCCGAGGTGACTTACAGGGATAGGTTATACAAACAAAAACCGTGCTTACGAGGTTGTCACGCTGAGCTGATGCTGCTCATGACACTCGTTCATTAAAACGGGCTCACGTGTATCCATTATCCTTCTCTAAGCAAACCGTTCAATTTTGTGCTCACGCACTGGAGCAAAAACCAGCAACTGGAACGGAGAGAAAATGGACATACTTTGTGTAGGACTGCCTTTTGAGCATGGAAAAACCACACATTTTGTCATCTGTGACTCATTTTCATCAGAGGTGCTACAATTCAGCTGAAAAGGACAGATTTTGTTCAACTTTGGTTGGAAACAACTCTTATTTTCATAGACATCCTTCTTATGCAGGTGGTCCCCGATTCACAATGGTTCAATTTACGATTTTTTCGACTTTACAATGGTGAGCTGGCGATAGACATTCAGCAGAAACCGTACTTTGAATTTTGAATTTTAATTTTTCCCTGGGCAAGCAACATGGGGAGCGATACTCGCTCGTGATGATCCGCATCTCCCCGTCCGTCACACAAAGGTGTGCATCAGTTGCATTAAATGCATTTTTGACTTACAATATTTTCGACTTACGATGGGTTTCGCGGAACGTAACCCCATCATAAATCGGGGACCACCTGTAATGGTCTGCTTTTCCAGTGTTGAACGACCCATCTTCAAAGTAAATCGTAAGCTTTTTCAGCACACAGTATTTTGTACAAAGCTTTGTCAAATTAAAAGGCATCTTCAACATCCCAAAAATGAATAATGTTTACATTTCAACAGCATGTCATCCAGTTTTCTTCAAACTATATGTATGGTGTTACAAAGGAGTATTTATATCCAACTGTACATTCAAATTTGAATATGTGAAAAGCCATGTGTACACTTTTGAAAGTGTGTAAATGTGCTATTATAAGAAATAAAGACAGGGCAGCTGGTAGAGTGGTTAGAATTGCTGCCTTTGGACACGCAAGTCGCAGGATTGATTCTCACCTCTAGCTGTAGTACCCTTGAATAAGGTACTTACCTTAAATTGCTCAAGTAAAATTACCCAGCTGTATATATAGGTAAACTGTTACAAACAGTATAAGTCACTTTGGGAAAAAAAGTGTCAGCTAAATGAATGACTCTCAAGATATCCCAAAAAAAACTGACATTCTTTGTGTATCTTAATTTTCAGTTCTATTTATTCCAATAGTCTAATTTATAATTATAAAAACAACATGTTATTTATACATCTCTAAACACAAATATTTCACAATGCTCCATTTATTGCAGAGCTGCCCTACTAAATATGGTGTTTAAGATTAGGAAGAGCTCTTCAGTACCTTAACAGTAGTGAATGAATATTTCAGCACAAATGAAAGAGAAATCCTTCATATTGAAACCAAAACTAATTTTATTCTTAAAAAATGAGGTTGGCTTCATCCACGTGACATGGCATTTTGCTTACATTGTTATCAATATAATTATAACTTGTAAAGGACAATGAAGACAAAAAAAAATACAACAAATTTTGAAATTGAATTCAATACAAAATGTGGGAAAAAAAAAAAAAACAAGATTTAATGATTTCAATATAAAAGAGGGTAAGGGCATGGAGTATATACACCTGTACATTAAAGTTAGGCAGTGTTCTTCAGCCACAGTGTTTATAGTTATGAAGGTGGGTCATCCCCGTGGATAGCTTTGTACTTTGCCATCTCCTCTGGGAAAACTTTTGTCAATTCAGAAATGAGAAGACTTTTAAATTTCTGAAAGATAAGAATAAATTAAAACAATACTGCTGAACAAGCTATGTCCTTGACTGGACTAAATATATATCTCCATGATTCTATAAACATAAAACAGTACATTACAGGGGTTTGCAGCCTTAAAACAGACTCCACATTCCTCAACTTTTAAATTATGCCTTCAACTCTGAACTTTATTCCAAAGTGAGAAGACTTGATTGTTTGTCTAGTTGTTATACTACAATCTAACTAAAATGTTGGAGCAAAGAGTGCATCCTGGGGTACGACTGACCCAAGAAACCCCGAGGCCTCAGCCTGAAAACACTATTACAATATACAGAGGTGCGAGCATAAATATGGGTCCGTCTTACCGTCATGGTGTCAATTTTTCCTTTCACTTGCTCATTTTTCGCCAAGGCCCTTTCCAAACACTCCTTGGTGTAGAGCTGTGGGTTCCGACCCTGATCAATATACCTGTTGGAAGGAAAGGACAGAGAAAGAAAAACTTAGCTGATCCAAAAAGGAAATGGGGTTCACTTTTTCCATTGCGATGTAGGCATTAGCATCACCGAGCAGATCTCGAGGAGAACGGTGAGAGATTACACTGTACACTTACTCAAAGGCTTCCAAAGGCACGTTGATATCATGCAGCTGCTGTCGACATTTGTCAATATCCTGCAAACCCGTGATCATGAAATTCCTGAAACACATGACGTCATTTCCGGTGAGGGAAAACACGTAGTTAGCAGGCAAATATGATATCACAACTTATCACCGCCGGTATCATGTTTAAGTCACATTCGGTTCCACTTTTTCTGCGAGAGTCAGAGTACGAGAACATTCATTGCTGCGCTAATGTTCCAAAGAAAAGAACAGTTCGCAGCCGGTTGCTTTTGCCACACTTACAGTTTCTGGTTCAGTCCTGGCTGACTGCTTGGCTGGAAGTCGCTCACGATGATTCCGAGTTGTCGGATATTTTCCACAAACTTCTCGAGATGTTCCTCGAGATTGTCGAATTTTTCAGCCATGTCAAACGAACTCACACTTCGCTAAAGTCAAGTTATAAATGGAATATAAATGAAATGGTAAAAACGTGCAAAACATGAAAGACAAGCGCTTGCCTGCTCAACACAACAGCTTTCTCTACGACACCATTTCGCTAAACTGTTTTACGGCAGCAAACCAGCCAATCACTGACCAGAATATTTGATTACCTAGCAACCGGCTGCCGTAAAGTTATTTACTGGTTGGAAAAAACAAGACGACAGCTGGCTCGAGCTGTAACTGCTGTAATACAGCTGTGTAATTTTGGCGATGCGATCCTGAAGTACTTGGAGATGCCCGATGTCACTAGAGTAAACAAATGGATACAATATGTCGTTCAAGTTGTCACTTTTATGTCAATCTGAATGGATCGGATGTTTAGTGTCAACACGAAGAATGCGTCCTTTTTTGCTACTCGTCAATCATGTTGTCGTCAGTCACCTAGTACTCGCGAAATAATCCTAATATAAACTGTTTAAATGAACACCATGTAGTGGGAAATTTCTCCACTTTGGTTTAATGGGTATAACTATGTTTTACAACCTTAGGTACTTACAATTATTTACGCAACAGTCACAGCTGGGTAAATAAATTTTACTGAAGCAATGAGAGTAAGTACGTTGCTCAGGGTATTAAGGCCGGAGGTGGGAATCCAACCTACAACCTTGGCTTTGGGTGCAAAGGCAGTAGCTGTAGCCACTATGCTGCCTGCTGCCAGCTGCCCCTAATGTGAAGAGTTTAATGGCTGTTTATTTTCAATTTACCTTATATTTTACATTTATTTAGCAGACACTTTTCTCCAAAGCGACTTCCAACAAACTATGTAGTGTTACCAGCCCACACACCTTATTTGCCAGGGTGACTTACACTGCTAGATCCACTACTTACAGTGGTTCCCTCATCCATACATCAGCGGAACACACACACACGCTCTCTCTGTCACTCACACACTATGGGTGAACCTGAACAGCATGTCTTTGGAGTGTGGGAGGAAACCAGAGCACCTGGAGGAACCCCACGGGGAAAACGCGCAAACTCCACACAGACTGAGTGGGGATGGAACCCACGTCCTCTCACACCACCCAGGCACTGAGACAACAACACTACATGCTGCACAACCCCTTTCCTTTGTTTGTGTGAGTGTTGCATTCTATACACGCTATACGTGTGCCTGTAGTCAGTTTACCTACCCACTAGTAACCTGTCCCTAATGCAACATGCTCAGAATGACTTTACATTACATTGCATTTACATTTACTTATTTAGCAGACACTTTTCTCCAAAGTGACTTCCAATGAACTCTGTGTATTGTTATCAGCCCACACACCTTATTTACCATGGTGACTTACACTGCTAGATACACTACTTACACTGGGTCACTCATCCATACATCAGTGAAACACACACACTCTCACACACTATGGGTTCACCCATAGTGTGTGAGAGAGAGTGTGTGTGTTCCACTGACTATTCAAACTTTCCTTTGAATAAATAAAGAATAGTATTATAAGCCAAAACAAAATGCATGTGTATCTCAGTTTGATCTGCTTATACCCCACTGAAGCAGTGAAAAAAATTCCTCACTCAAACTATGCAGATTGTTAATGTATGTCTGTGGTATGCAGGACAGTGTGTGCACACATCAACAACATATACAACATAAGTCAGACAAATAGAATGGAGTATGACACATCACACACACCAACACCTTCTTGCCATACCATCCTTCACAAACACCTAGTTGCCATGACTCCCCTAATGAAGTTCCTCCTTGGCAGTGAGGAAAAAAATTGCTTTGGAGTGAGAGACAGAGAATCTGTTCTCCTTGAGACCTTGCCCAGCCTGAGAGTTCTAGAATAAAGAGAAAACCTGGAAATCCCTTATCAGTGTCCACTTGTCCCATGAACCAGCACATTTGTCATTAAGTCCTGCTTCAATCTTGCTGGACGTGAAAAATCACTAGCAAATCATTTGTCTCATGACTGCACTACTTACTATTAACTTCGGTTAAATTGGAATTATGTAATATTCCATGATCCAACACCTGCCTCATATTTTTGAATTAGGACTTTCAAGTGATAACAAGGCTTTAAAAGTGAAGCACTTTTTGCTGTTTTTTTTGTTGAACAAAAACTTAAATGCACTTTTTTTTGTATTTTACTGGGAGATGCACGCTTGCTTTGAAGTAAATAATTGCGCATAGAAATATGAAATAAAAATGAAAAACATAATTCCATCAAAGAAATAGCAAAGCAACAAAATGTGCAGTGCTTTACTTGGATTTGCTTTTATTCCTTAAGAAGTCCAAATTTTGCATGCATGTAAATCCTCGATGAATGTGGCCCTATCCCTTTTGCATGGCCTGTTTGATCAGAAGATGTATGCAGTTTACAGTTCCACTTGTGCTAAGTATACTACTGTAATATGTAAATGTAATAACAACACACTTGGTAGTGTAGTGGTTAAAGCTGCTGCCTTTGGATCCAAAGGTTGCAGGTTTGATCCCCCTCTGGCTGTAGTACTCTTGAGCAAGATACTTACCCTGAACTGCTCTAGTAAAATTTCCCAGGTGATGGGTAAATCATTGCAAGTTGCTTTGGAGAAAAGTGTCAGATAAGTGTCTGCCACCTGTGTCCAGGTGTACCTATGGTCTAGAGGGCTGCACTAAAACCCATTTGTCCTTCTGCACAGGGAAGCTGAGCTATTCCAGCTGGTTCTGAAGGAACCTTTTCCATTCACTGGCAAGTGAGCAGTGTCATACAAAGTTGAACTTCACACTTCTCCAGCAGTCTTTGGTACCAATAGTTAAAGTATTACCATGAAGCCCTTAATGTAATGTACTTGCTCTTACCACACTTAAAAAAAGTGATGCCACCCAGAACCCATCTGCTAAATGCATATTTATTTTACTCTGACCATGCATTCTGTATTATTGCTTTAAGGCAGATTTACAGTCAAGGTTTGACATTTTGCATTATGCAGATAAACTTCATCTTCTGACACTGAACAGTATTCCTGCTTTCACATCCATTCATCGTTGAGTGACTTTTGTCGCTCGCGTCCATCATATTTGGGGACTAATTCTTGATCCGAAGGAAATAAAATAGCACTGCTGTCTCAATGAACACCCTGTCCTCAAACAAACCCAAGAATACAGGTATTGGTGTAAGAGCCACATTTGTACCTAATAAGGTAACCCAGTGCTCAGGGGATTTAAACATGTACATTTATTCACTTCGCAGACGCTTTTCTCCAAAGCGACTTCCAATGGATACTATGTAGTGTTATGAGTCCACACACCTCATTCACCGCAGTGATTTACACTGCTAGATACACTAATTACACTGGGTTACTCATCCATACATCAGTGCAACACACACACTCTCTCTCTCTCGCACTCACACACTATGGGGAATCTGAACAGCTTGCATTTGGACTATGGGAGGTAACCAGAGCAGCCGGAGGAAACCCACGCAGACACGGGGAGAACATGCAAACTCCACACATACTGAGTGGGGATAGAACCCACATCCCCTCGCACCACCCAGGCAATGTGAGACAGCAGCGCTCCTCGCTGCGCCGCTGTGCCGCTGTGCCACCGTGCCGCCCCGTTTTCTCTCCCTCTTCTTCCTGGTCTTGAAAGGACATGAGAATAAAATGTCTTGCAGATGAGATGTAGCACAAAACATGGCTCATGTAACAACGTAACGATTCATAGAAATATTCTCACGCGCGAAGCGGCCGTACTGAACTTCATTTTAAAGCCGCGGACCATTCCATTTGTGTTGCGTAACTGATGTGTCGTCGTCAAAAACGAACATTTAGGACATTAAGTGACATTAACAAGCTTCTAAGAACATGAATATGTATACGTGCGCGCGCGATTCGGGGCACCTTAACGCGCGTCGCTCTCCCGTCACGGTCATGTGTCGATCCCACGTTGCGCCTCGTAGCCCGTCCGAGTCTGACAGCTGATACGCGGAAGACCCAACCCACGTTTTCTCCCCCTCGCCCCCCCCCCCCCCCCTCGCTCCCTCCCCCTCGCCACTCGCGCCCGACACTCCCTTCAGCGCGTCACCCGTTTATTCATTCTGCGCAGGTACGGGGGAGGTCGCACGCGCGCCGTCGCTGCTCCTCCAGCACGCGTCTCTCCCGCGCGCTCCTTCGTCACGCGGCGCCTCACATCAAAGGTCTCACCGCAGAGAAGTCGCGGCGACGGAGAGCGCAGGATCCGCAGCGGTCTCCGCGGTCGACGTTTTACTTTTTTCTTCTCTTTTAAATTTTTGCTTTTTTTTTTTTTTTTTTTTTTTTCCGGATGCGCTGCAACAAAGGAGGGAATAAAACGGTTACACAACAGCGCGGTGCTGGAATAACACGGTGCGCCCGCGCAACGCGGTGAACGCGGGCTCGGTCTGGATGGAGACACCTGGAGCGGTGGCAGAAGGAGAGCAGCCGCAGTCTTAGCGCAGCTCCGCACGGCCATTATATAAGCAATTCGTCGGGGTGCGCGTGTGAACTGAGAGTGTGAGAGCGTGTGTGCGTGTGTGTGCGCGCGCGCGCGAGAGCGTGCCTGTCCGTCCTCATCCCACCAGCGTACTCCTCATGCCATGGCTCTCGCGTTCTCGTCCTGAACTCGCTCCGCGCCCGGGGGCTTCATGCCTTTGGCAGCCGGTGGAGACTCGTTCGCTCTGAGCTGCTCCTCTGCTTCGCACCGCTCCCAGCCGCTTTTGTGACAAACAAACAAACAAACGAAAAAAAGAGAAAAAAGAGCGACGGAGAAACTGGGGGAATAATTTAAATAATAATGGCCACCCTCCTTCGGAAAATAGGTCTCATCCGTCTTCACGACCGAGACACGGAGGACCCGAAGCATCACCAGGGCTCGCTGAAGGGCACCCGCGGGAACCCGAAGAACGCCGGCGGCACGAAGCACTGCGGCAGCGGCGACGCCAGCATCCTGGGCACCCCCGAGAGCAAAGCCAAGACTCGGGCCGAGCAGTCCGGCAAGGACAAGCCGTCGGCCAGGGACAAGCAGGGCAAGGAGGCCAAGGAGAAGCCGCAGAGCGGCGGCGGCGGCGGCGGCGGCGGCGGCGGCGGCGGAGGAGGAGGCGGCGGCGGAGGAGGCGGCGGAAAGGCGAGCGGCGCGTCGCTCGCGCCCGTGGCGCCGCCGCACCGGCAGCACTGCACGCAGGTGCGCACGCGGCGCCTCATGAAGGAGCTGCAGGAGATCCGGCGCCTCGGCGACAACTTCATCACGGTGGAGCTGGCCGACGACAACCTCTACGACTGGAACGTGAAGCTGCACCAGGTGGACAAGGACTCGGCGCTGTGGCAGGACATGAAGGAGACCAACACCGAGTACATCCTGCTCAACGTGACCTTCCCCGACAACTTCCCCTTCTCGCCGCCCTTCATGCGCGTGCTCACGCCGCGCCTCGAGAACGGCTACGTGCTGGACGGAGGGGCCATCTGCATGGAGCTGCTGACGCCGCGCGGGTGGTCGAGCGCGTACACCGTGGAGGCGGTCATGCGCCAGTTCGCGGCCAGTCTCGTGAAAGGGCAGGTGAGCAGCGGCGGCTGGCTCGCGCGCTCCCTCATCCTCACCACCAGCACCATGCCATGATGCCGTGTGTAACCGAGCTCCGTAAATCACGGCGATTCATTTTTCCTCTTATTATTTATTTTATTTGTTGTAAGGGCACCTAGTCCTCTCGTGTGCGCGTGAATTTCCTTGCAGGGAAAATGACCAAAGTACCATTCTGTCCTGTTTTATCATCATCGCTGTTACACCTTCCTCGGAGGGCACTCGCAGTGATTTACCTGCTTCTCTGGGAGAAGGAACAGTTTTAGGTGGCTGCCTACATTTACCGTGTCAGGTCGGAGTAAGTGCCTTGATCGAGGGTACCGCGGCAAGACGTGCGATTCGCACCCTGGATCTTCAGATTGGCGAGGCTGAGGCGTTAACCGTTACGCCACCTGCCGGCCCAGCCGTAGAACTCCATCCGTTTACTTCATCGCCTCAGCGTCGGTGTTTTGATCCCGCTGTCTCTGCTGAGCCCTTCCGGAACATTCAGTGCACAAGACGTCTTGGGAATATGTATGTAATGAGCCTGTATGGCCAAAAGGCGTAACAAGGGGTTGCGGGGGACGTGTTCCCCTCCAGTGTTCAAGCAAGCCCACTGCTGCCCCCCCCCCCCCCCCCCCATTTGCATATTTAAATAGCACAAATGCTGGATGTAGCAGCACATATTGCACAAGCCGTCATGTGTACGTGTACAGTAACTGACAACCATTAGGTGGGAGGTGATCTCTGGTGATGTGGGAGATGTTCTCGCACCACGGCTCCTTCCAGCAACATAGACGTGGTGATAAACTGGAGGGCAGTGTGAAGACTGACATGTCTCAAGCAGCACAAGGTGCATATAGTTCTCCACACGTCCCACTTGATGTCAATGCCCAGCACCAAAAGTCACCTTGGACAAAGGTGTCAGCTGAATTCATATTAATAATCATGATTTCCATTTAATTGTAACTAGTTCAACAAATACACCGTGTTTATAGGGCTTTTGACTACTGCAATTATTCAAAGTCCTTTTTTTTTTTTTTTTTTTTTTTGCTGAGTTTTTTTTTTTGTATTGTGCATTTTCACCGCAGGCTTCACATTTTCAAAGGGCCTTGAAGTGGACGTAGAGTCTGTCCTTTGTGTGTCGCTCTCTCGTGTGTTTTGCCGATGATGTCAAAGCACTTGTGGGGAAGTATTTGTAGAGATGATGTAATAACTAATAATAATGGCAGTGATCTAGTAGAATTTTTGCTGATATGACGGTCTGGCCCGTACACCGACTTCCACCCTTTCTCGTTCTTATATTACAAAAGATGTACCGAGAATTGAAAAGCACTGCAGTGAAAACAGTTTAATGATTTAAAGGAATATTTTGAAGGTGTTATTCGGACGTACAGATTTAGAGTGTATTATTGTTGAAGGGTACAGCCCCTAACAATTTTTGGTGCATTCCCTGACAGTAACTTACATCAGAAATATTGATCATAGATGTGCAGCCCTGTGACACCAAGGTGACCTCTGCTGTTTATTACTTCTTGAGGGTCTTGGTTTCCCTCCATCCTCCGGACCACCGTCACCATGACGACCAGATCACCATGACGGCTGCATCAGGCACATCAATTTTGCATGACTTTAAAACGGGCCTGTAATGCGCACAAGAAAAACACCCCTGAGGAGGAACTGTTCCGACGAGCGTTGGTTTGAAGCCTTAAATTATTTCCGCAGACTTAGAAGCAGGACAAAATAACTGGTTTTCTCTGTCAAGTGTCAAACGCACTTGGGAAAATGAACATTGTGGCCTTTGTTAACATATCAGAACCCCCATAGGGAGAGAGCCTGTAATTATCGGAGTGAAAAAAATTGATCTTTGGTCTCCCGGGATTAAAAGCGGTGCACGGTAAGCAATAAAAAAAAGCCTAATAGTCATGCTGTCAAGCAGTCAGCGACAATTTATGAGAACAATTTTGAGCTGTCTTCTGCCAGGCGCTGTAAAAAATTCAGCATACATATACATATGCTTACTGGCAGACAGTTTTTGCACCGCGCGGTGTTCCGGCAGATGTTAATAAAAGATCGAAGCCGTAAGGCGCTTTGATTGTTAACGTGAAAGACAAAAGTGGACAGAAAGCCCGTAACCATACCGAATCAGGAGCCGCGGGGGGCGCGTGTGGAATTTCTAACTGCGTTTCGATGGACTAGAAACGAAATACTGTACGTGTACCGTGAAAATGTACGAGAAGCTTGAGAGCACTAAATTAATGGAAGAGAACTCCAGCCAAAGACTCAAAACGGGTCTTCTGCTCAGGGTAGTGTTGGGGGTGGGAGCAGAAATGACCCAACACATCGAAATATACATTATGTATTTACGCTGATCGGCACTCCGAAAGAAAGTGGCGCTTCCTTAGACGTTAAGAGTTGCGACTTGAGAGTAAAAGTATATATAGAACTGTTATGAGTCATACGTTATGGTACTCGGAATGTCAGCGTCCATACTCCTACGCCCATCTGACAGTGTTATGGAACAGCAGTCATCTTGGCGTCTCTGGATGTAACCTGGCTGTGCTCTCCGATCAGCCGTTTCTCACTTGCGAGATTCCCGGTTTGCAGCTTCGGAGGAGCGCTACGCTCGTCGACCCCCCCCGAGGGGGATAAGGTGGGCCGACGGAGGCGTTGCCGGGAGACACCAGCATCAACGATGGCAGCCGACGCTCAGCTTGCTCTTTGATCATAAAATACGCGACTTTGAAACACGACCTGGACTCTCCGTCCTTCTCCTTCCCAAGCGAGCGTTATTTCTGGGCCATTAAACGACAGCTTGCCTTGACATGGCTCCGGGCGCTAAGGCACTATTTTAGTCTCTCTAGCTGCATTCGCACTGGAACAGCCCAAGTCCTTTGGCATTCAGATCCACCGGTGGGAGGGAAAAATGTTTCCATCATTGACTGAAGGAGGGTGTCTGCGGAGTCCTGTACTCTACGCCCTGCGGGACTCTGCGAAATATCACGATCTTTCCGGTATTTTCAAATATTCGCATTAACGTGAAGTAAAATGCCACGTAAACGTTAAAGCCAGCAGACAGGAGCGCTATTGTGAGTGTAATTTTATTTTTAAAGGGGAAGGAGTCAAAGTGTGTGTCGCCACTGGAGACGGGATTAATTATGCATTCAGCATGAAGAGCTGTATAGTAATTCTTTCCAAAGGTCAATGAAATGTAATCTATATGAAATAGAATAAATATCAATATTTGGATTAGCTGTTACACGGCAGACCTAAAAACACTTTTTTCCGGCAGTTGTTTTTCTTATACTCGTTCCGTTGGACCTTCTGTTTCGAACGGAGCCGCGTTGAGCAGAGACAGGAGTCAGCGGCATGACAAACCGTAGTTTGCCGGAATCACGTTGACAAAGATGGCCTTAAATAGAAGGATTCTATCAAAAATGAATGGTTAAAGGAGTGTTTTTCAAGGGTCAAAACCATATAAAACCACATGTACATTTCAAAAAGCAATCTTCTGAAATACCTGTAATAATCCTCATGTCCCTAAATAGCAGAGCTTTTCAACATACCAACAAACCCTCTTTGGAAGAAACTCGAGCAGACTCTGTGCGCTTCAGAAATGTGCTGTCAGTCTTCCCTCCGGTAATTATTGGAGATTGAGGACGAGTGACGTGTTAAAGTGAGGACCATTCAGGCCACTGTCCCGGGCGGCGTATGAGGTCCGGTGTTCCTTCTGTTGTCATTTTGGGGTGTCCTGTTTGCCCAAAAGCAGCAAAGCACATTTCAATATGTTGTGCTTATGCATATGGTCATTTGAAGTGTTAACGTTTTACAGCAAAATGATGATGATGATCATTATTAAGGATGAATGCATGGAAAGGCAGTGTTACAGTGCCTTTAGAGACCTTTGTCCCTGCATTGTTTCTCAATAACACCGTGTCCCGCTCATCATGTGTGTCCGTTGCCATGAGTGATGAGTGAAAGATGCTGTATTATTCAGTCTTTAATACTGCAATGCATACAGTAGTTTCTCCATCTCCTCTATCCTGCTGTCGCGCCAGTAACAGCGAACCGCGTGAATGAGAATTCCGATGTATTTTTTTACCATTAGCTACGAAAATCCAGGAGTCTTTTAGTTGTCATGAACAAGACTCGGAGGCAGAGCTGGTGATGGATCCAGGTGCCGAGTTTTTATTTCAGGAAGTCAGAAACGGTGGTCGAGGACGAAGCGGGGGTCGGTACCCCTGTCTTTGTATCATAAACAACACGAAGCGTGGTTATAGGAGCTCGTACTCGGAGATTCCGCAGCTTCCCGGTAGCGGCTCTCTCCAACGTAGACTTCCTCTGGATTTGTTTAGCTGTCTCTGCCTCACCCCCCGGGAGGTGCTTGCGGTAGGCGTGACATTAATATATGTACGACGTTTGAAAATGACAGTTGTATCATTTTATCCGTTTTGGATTTCAAGGACGTAAGTAAGTTGTTCTCGTCTCTGTTGTTGGATGGCGTTGTCTTAGAAGTTTTGAAAAGAAGTTTTGTGCCGGTTCTGGCCCGGCCCGGCAACTTTCTGGGTGCAGTTCGTTGTATCGTTGGGGTCGCAGCAGCAGCAGCAGCAGCCTTTCGCCCGGTTCCCGTTGATCAGCATCACCTTCATCATCTTAAAAAACATTGCGTTCCAGTTCCCGGGTATGTTCAACTCTTCGGTCGGCTCATTTCACAAAAGATGTACTTCTTAGTGGAAATCCAAGGTGGTGGTTGATTAAACTAGTGTCAGTACAAAGACATACAGCGTGTAGTAATACGCGGTGAACGTGCTCTTTACACAAGACCCAGGAGCAAGGTACTTACCCTGAATTGCTCCAGTAAAGATAACCCCACTGTATAAGTGGGTAAATCAATGTAAATCAGTGGCTTTGGAGAAGAGTGTAAACTGCACATCGTTGACCTTGCTTGCCACTTTGGACAAAAGTTCTAGCTACATTAGAAGTTGGAACGGTACTAATAAGCTAATATTGGGTCAAGTCAATTGGGTATTCGTAAGGAAATGGTTGGTATTTTGCTTTAAGTATCGAGCCTTTCGCAACCTTACATGCTTTCTCTCTCCATGTGCCTCGCAGGGCCGAATCTGTCGGAAAGCAGGGAAGTCCAAGAAGGCCTTCAGCCGCAAGGAAGCCGAAGCTACCTTTAAGAGCCTGG
Organism: Scleropages formosus; assembly: GCF_900964775.1. Lineage (NCBI taxonomy): Eukaryota > Metazoa > Chordata > Actinopteri > Osteoglossiformes > Osteoglossidae > Scleropages > Scleropages formosus. The sequence goes on along the minus strand of NC_041828.1, from coordinate 17,479,930 downwards.
TGAAGACCCATGAGAAATACGGCTGGGTTTCCCCACCCGTGTCCGACGGCTGAGGGGCGGGGGGCGAACCCATGACCCTCCCCTGCCAAACTTTTTTGAGGAAACAAACCACACGAAAAGCTACCATCTCGTCCTCAATGGTGCACATCTTCCATCCTTTGTTCTTTTGAGTACTTTCATCTAAATGCCATGGAGAACGCGGCTGACATTTAACTTATTCATGAGCAGATGTGTTTACAGCTAAATATTGCCTTTAGTGAATTGTGTTTTAAAAACTGGATCCGGCTCCACTGCGGAAGTGATATAGCCTTGCCGATGCCGAGATGTTGCGTCTCGCCCGCCGCCCTTCCTCCCGCCTCCCTTCACCTTCCACCTGACCCACTTCATCATCGGTCGTGTGCGCGCTCGCCTCCTTCCACCCTCGTACGGACGATGCACGGCCCCGAATGACATCAGACTTTCCATCCACTGCTGCTCCTCTCATTTACATGCAAATGAGTCCGTTAATATTTAATAGATGGGCAGTACTTTTGAGGTTCACTTTTTTGCTGTGCTGTTTTTCACAGTTCAATGCAACTTGAAGATTGTAATTTATGTGGAGCTGTGCTCTCTCTCTCTCGTTTTTTCTCTTTTCTCTCCTTTCTCTCTTGCTCTGACTCTCTCTCTCTCTCTCTCAGCTAAATTTAGACATCACTGTGTTATGTAGAGATGGTCATTGATTTACAATGGGGAAAATGTTGCTTACGCTAAGGTCCTATAGCAATTAAAAGTACACAGAAAAAAAATATGGCAACGAGGTACACCTTTTAAATGACATCATCGTTATATTTTCGAGCAGGAAATATCAGGCAAGAGTGAGATTTAGATACCAGATGGCAAAGGGTGGTCGCAGAGCGGTGCGCTGAACAGGATTCAAGATGTACCCGTCTCTGTCGATTGATACACACTTATTGAAAGAGGCCCCATTCCTGAATAAAATGAAACTGAGCATTAATGTTTGTGTTCATCATAGGTAAACTACTCTGTAGTAAATGGCCCCTGTAGAACGGCAGATGTACTGTGACACGTGGGTTTCGGTCGGCTCGCTTGGGCTGCTGCACAAAACGTTTGGTGACCCTGCAGGAGAAACGGAGCCCGTGCTGGTCGTGCGCTGCCGTGTCTCTCGTTTTTGACCGGTGTTGCATCGCGTTGCGTTAATTCCTCCGTTCATTCGCGTGATCTCCGTTGATCTGCGGCAACGGAGCGCTGCTCCCTGACCGGACGAGCGCGCAGCAGAGCTGAAGCTTGTACTCTCGCTTCCTTGGAGGAGGGACACGGTCAGACACGGTCACGTCAAAGGAAATGTGGTCAAATCCCATGAGCCGTTGCTTTCCTAGGCAGAATGAAGTGGCCGGTCAGACCAGCGGTACGTGTCACCAAAAAAATCGTTGCCTTTTAGCATTTTCTCTTTCGCTTCGATTCCCTGTTTTTTTTTATTGCTGTAGGGTTTACAGAAATCAAATCAAAACTCCTCCTTTGCATGTATATATCCATGCTGGGTTTTGTACGAAAACAAATAACACGGAAGGACACTTAGACTGGGGTAGAGTGCGGTGATCCAGGGACCTGTTGCGATGGCGAAGAGGTGTTTGCCTTCTGTTCGGCTCACCGCTTCACACCGATTCCACAGCAGAAGACAAAATTTCGACCGCATAATCACGCATATGGTAACGCGTGACAAAGAAGCGGTCAAATCGGTAGCGGCAAACCTCGCGCGAACCCAACACGGATCGGGGAAATGTATGCAAAGTCAAGCTTTTTTCCTGCGCAAACATTAGCTGTAGAGGCACGGGAGTGGATTGTTGACGATAATAGCCCTGCTCTGAATTTCGAGAGCGCGCCAGCCCCACTTACGCGCACGAGGCATCCGCGCTTTACCCGCAGCCCTTTTATTAAATCCGCGACGCACCGTTTTACTTTCGCTCCTGAGAAAGGGCGGAATCAAACTCGCAAACTCATTAAACCGGCGCGAATCACCAGGCCTCCCGCCTCTCGCCCGCAGCGGCACGTGGAAGCGGCGCGCGACGTGCGAACAAAGGAGCTGAATTGTTAGCGATGCGGCTCCGTGGTCTCAGATCACAGCTCCTCGACGCCTCTCCCGTCTCACGCTCCCTATTGTTCCTCCGCGGCTTTGATGATCCAATCCGCTCGTGTTTCCAGATAAGCAGATGCCGTTAGGAGAGTGCGGCGGGGCCTCGACTCTCCGTTTGCCCCAAATGTGGAGGGAACTAGAACTGCAGAGCAGAAAGCACTCGGCGCAGGGAAACATTTTGGCGTTTCTCACCTTTGAACGTCAAACGCGAGCTGCTGGTTGGTTTGGCGTTTGAGGAGAAGGCGCTCTTGGCATCCGTACCCCATCGGTACCCGGGACCGGCTTTGTCGCAGGTGCCATCGAAGCGAAGTCGGCGACTGAGCCGGGTTTCCAAATTAAAAAAGATTAATACACCGGACAATAGATGTTCACCCTGCAATGGTGAAAAACACCTTTTTTGACATGCGGCCTACAGCTCTTATCCACCCTTCCCCCAACTATGCCTAAGGCCACAGGGAAAAAAGACGCTTTTCTCTATTGTTCTTCGCATGGAAGTATTGCAAAAGGCTAAATGACAAAATTTAGACCTTTGAGGTTCCTTGAAGCTCCAACAGCTATGGACTCGTACGATTGGTTGCGTGGACACATCTGGTATCTAAATACAGTAAAGTGCCACGACTCTTCACGGTTCTGTTCTGGCGGGAACCCAGAAGCGGTTCTGTGCACTAACAAGGACCTTAGCAAGGAGCTGCTTCAACGTGATGGAACGAAGCGAGCGAGTTTGTCCGAGAATTGGGTGTTCGCTGGTTTAGGAGCATACCTTTGTGGTAGACCTTAGAAGGATAGTTTGCCGAAACGAACTGAATTAATTGTCCAAAACAAGTGTGATGATTCTGCTATCTTATAGCTGCATGTGATCAGTGATTGTTAGCTAGTTATCTTGTTTTTCCAAAAAGGAGAAAAAAAAAAAAAAAAAAAAAACAACAAAAAATAGAAAAAACTCTTTGCTTCTTTTTTTTTTTTTTTTGTCCTTTATTTTACGTCTCAAAATGTCACATTGTGTTATATGAATGTCTGTGTTTTAATTTATTTGTAGTTTGCCAAAATGAATTCTGAATTAAGCATGTTGCAGGTATTGTTGTATAAAAACGCAATGATATGTACCTGAATCCAGAGGAGTTTGCCATGTGGGTGATTTCAGAGCCTTGCGGTTACAAGAAATTAGCCAGAGTAAAGTGTGTAAAAGGCCTCCCACCATCACAGGCTATTGGCAAAGCAAAAACCAAACAGGAATGTGCAATAAAGGCCTAGGCTTATTCAACCCTGGAGAGAAATGCTGCATTCTTTATTTGTTAATGTGAACCAGGAACTGTTTGCTGTCCTTCCGTGACTTTTACATGTGAGCAGGTTTGTAACACTTACAGTTGCAAACTGTTACACATGATCCCCCCCCACCACCACCTTCGCCTTTACGACTTGTAATCGCGACCAGCTTTGGCTTTCCTTATTACACGCAAAGGAAAATGTTCAGAAAGCGTACGTTCATTTTCACTTAAATCATTTTAAAAATAATAAAATAACAGCCGAGTCCACGGAGTGATTTCGCTACAGTTGTACAGTAGAGCCTCAATTATTCAGCCTAAAGGGGAACGGTGGTGGGCCGGGTAACAAAAAAATGGATAATAAAGAACCATACAGTGCTGCATGAAAGTATGCGATCCCTACAGGGATGTTCATTATTCTTGTATATACAATATTAACAAACATTTCAAATTTAAATGTTAAAATAAACTTATAAGACACATCTGATTGTACTCACCCACTTGGATTAAGCAATGCAACTTGGAGTTCACTTATTTTTGCACCTGCTCTGCTTCTGTTTCTCTACTACACACACACACACACACACACACACACACACACACAATTTCCTCTAAAGTAACTTAGGGAATTGGTAATTACATACTTATGTCAGATGAGAAAGACTGCTTCTCATTAAATAACCATTTTGCGGTAAAACTACGGGACACGGGGGGTTCACATACTTTCAAGCGGCACGATGTAACATGAGCTGCATTTGGAAATAGATTGTCAGAGGGTCTCTAATGAAATACAAATCAACAAAAACTTCCATTTATTAATTTTCAACCCTGGGCAGTAATAATCATTCCATTTAATGAAAAAATACAATCTGAAACAAAAAAGAAATTAAACCACGAGTTATTCGACAAAATTCAGCAGCTCACATCAGGAACGAAAAGAAACTCAGGAAACGAGTTTATGTGGAGCAGTAAGCTGCTTAGAGGGGCAAACATCACTTCTTGATGCTGCACGCAGTTCTAAACCGGACAGGTTTTCAATCAAAGGCATTTTTGCTAAATGTCCAGCATGAAATGTGGAAAAAAAAAAAGATGTACCTGCGGCCGAATAATTGAAAACCGGATAGTGAGGACTCCGCTGCGAACACGGGAAATGTGAGACATGACAAACGGCCGTATACGTGCGGTGCTTTTAAACACAAGCGCTCGTTTACGAAGACTAGAACAGGAACCAGAGAGCCGAGCCGAGCCGCAGCCGTACATCGTACAGAAAAAACGGTTTCGTTGTTCTGATCATCCACAGTATGTCGTGTCCGGGGTTTTTCTGGTTTTCCGCAAACAGAAGAATCCCTTTTTACTCATTGTTGTAACTCATCCAAAAGCACGCTCTCAACTTGAATGTTCTCCTTGTCTTTTTTTTCCTTCCAGCCTTTTCAAGTTATTCAACACACCGAAGCGACAATCCAAGCACGTATTTCGATGACAATAGATTTGCATATGGAAATCATAATAGAGTGTATTGCTTTGCTGTGGGGCAACTGACAGCACTAGGGCACAAGAGCACACCTTGTCACTACGGAGGTGACAGGGCGTTCGGTAAGAAGATCTAAGAGGATTAGACAGAAGTGGAAGGCTGCCCTTCCCATGTGCTCTCTTGGCCACGCACAGCCGACTGGGTCTGAATGGGATTGCCGTCTCCCATTCTGAGCGAGTGCAAGATTTCGATGTTTTTTAAAGGTATTTTAAAAATAAAAAATAAAAAAAGAAGTAGTAATGCAGCGATAGCGTTTGAGGACAGATGTGAAATAAAAAGAACAGCCCAACAATCTGAACGAAACAGAACGCGTGATGGCAAAAAATGGGATTTGCATTAAAACAGCATGAGCTGCGTCCTTTCAAATGCGCGCCGCGTCCTGGAAAGCAAAGGCGGCGCGAAGTCGATCCCAGCAAGACCCGTGATGACACGACCGCCACTTTGAGGTCCACTGGGTTGCACCGAGGGAGCCGCAACAGACAAGATGAAAAGCAAATCAGGCCAGGAACCCAGTGCCCCATGGGGGGTCGTCTTCTCCTGCCGAACAAACGTTTCACTGGACGAACAACTCTGTTCAATAATTGATGTCTTCGTTTCAGCGCGCACTCTCACACTCGCACACACACACACGACAAAACTGGAGGCATCAATAATTGATGACGCTGCTGCACGGTAATCCCCCTTCCCCAGTTGAATTCTCCTTGGCTGTCACCAGCCACGCCGTGAGCGGACACGGGTTTTCTACTTTATAAAAACACAAAGTGTGAAAACTTCTTTTTCTCATCATGTGGATGCAATAGAAGAAATGCATATATGCTTGTGTATGGATGGTGTGGTTTGCACCCTATAAATAATGCCTGAAAAGTCACAGTGCACCAGAAGGCCGACAGTGGGGGGGACGTGGAGGTTTGTGCTCCAGGGGATGTGCTGCAGTGAAGGGGACGGTGTGCGAGGACACAGACTGTTGGATCTCCAGACTGTGGTGTGTGACGGATTACATAAGGGCCTCGCATCGCGCTGGAAGGGAGCAGTCTGTTCCATTTCGGCGTCACCCCTAAAGCCCGTGCTCATTAATAATGAAACGCCGCTGCACCTACGCCAGCATAGCAGATTGTAGAGCTCTATAAATATTTTATAGTACAGTGCACGTGGGAAAAACTGATATTTTTAGCCACGGTGGAGAGCCGTGTGTAAGCCAGGAGGAGCCTCCCAAAGGTACGGCCCGGAGCTCCTACAGGAGGCGCTGAGAGAGGAAACCAGGCTGGAACCCTGTCAGACCTTCAAGCCAACATTCCCTGGAGGAAGGCGCCACAAACGCTGCAAGGGCGGCAGGTGGCACTGAGGTTGACGGCCTGGACAAGCTTCTTAGGGTCAAAAGAGGGCATTTCTGAGAAAAGATGCTCCAGTACATATCCCCTGCAGTGGTATAAACCAAAAAAAAAAGATGTTTACAGGCATCTGTCCTTTTATCAAATTAATCTTTTCCCGAAAACGGTGAGGATATCAACATTTCGGACACCGAAAGGCTATTTCCTGTTATTTTAAATGGGGGAGAAAATACTGCAATCCCAGCACATCCGAAAACCCCAAGCTAAATATCCCAAATATCACGGAAGCAGCGTAACACACCAATACAACTATCAAGCTACAATTTCAGCATGATATAAAACACTTACTGCTCGCAGGTAATGCCCTTTTTTTTAAATGGATCAGTTCCCTGCAGGGTGAACAATAAACCATGAAGGGATCCACTGAGCATCTTGTGTCTATTGTGAACAATTTCCTAAAACTGCACAGTACTGAAAAAATCCACAATCATACCTGAAATTGCCTAAATTTTTCCTGCAAATTGCCAAGTTATCTCCGCAACCAATTAAATAACACACCCAATATGTCGACACGCACTCCTGTGGAATTTCATACACTTCTCATAATGCCCCACTCTATAAAAGCAACTCTCTCACATTCTTAACAAACCAACAGATGGAGAGATCTGGATGCAGACATGCCTACTACATTTCTGCACCACATAACACTTTTTTTGGACATGCTTGGTTAAACTAGTTATTAGACACAATTCAGCAGCACAACTAAGGAAGTTTGGTAAATTTTGCTATATTTTCTTTATTAAAAAATAGAATGGGTATCAACAGCCAAGATCCATTATACCGAAATCTCAGATGGAGTTTGTCAATTATATATATATCAAATAAATGAATAATAAATGAAAATAATCATAATAAATAAAATGTATATGCTTCACATTACAATAGATCCACACTCACAACATAGATAAATATGTACTCAGAAGAATGTCCCAGATGTTTTGTGTTTGAGAGAATACATCGCATATGCTGTAAAATGTTTAAAGTTGCAAATTAAAGATGGGTGCAATTGTCAAGTGTTGAAATAAATGAAACAGCAAAACCTTTAATATATTACACACAAGACCTTACCATCTATTTACCTTCATTATGGAGCGTCTAAGAAAAGTGTTGTTTTAAGAGAGTGGGGCAATTTGGGAAACGTCTGAAATTTCACAGGTGAGTGTCTTAGTCATGCTGGATGTGTTATTTAATCAAATAATTGCGATAAGGTCGAGCAATTAGCAGGACAACTTTAGCTGATGGTTTTTCATGTATGTATGTGCAGTTTTAGAAAGTTGCTCACAATAAAGGTGTAGTGCCCAGTAGATCCCTGATTGGTTTGTTGCTCATTCTGTAGAGAACTGATCACTTAAATACAAAAGTGGGAATTACCCCAGAGCCGTAAGTGTGTAAATATGACTGTTATATTTAATTATATCATGTTATATATATGGAAATGATGGATTGATCATTATATAGGTGAAAGCTGAAAAAGACTTTCATGCCGAAACATGTCTGTCCAGAAAAACAAAGCCTTTCGGTATGCTTCAAGTGTGCTCTCCCATCAAATTTATGCACTGACAACAATCAATAAGTATTTATATACACAAGCCACATAACAATAGAAAGCAATACAAAGCCATCAAGGCTATAGTTCTGAAAACGGAAGCCGCAGCTCTCTGCCAGTCATACTACCACGGGAGCCCCTTACATTCCAACACCGTGGAGCTGTGCTTTAATCGCTCATTTTCTCAGCGCGAGCGGTGGGGGCGGAACAGCGGAGAGCGGCAGGCCGCACAGCCCCTTCCCTCCCACGCCCGCTCCTGCTCCGTTACTAGGCAACGCCTGCGGGCATCTGCTGCATAAAGTGCTGTGCTTACTGCTCAAACAACCCATCATTCTGGAAGGACCAGTGTACATTCATTACATTTCATTTTATTTATTTATCAGACACTTTGTCCAAAGCAACTTCCAATGAACTCTATGTGGTGTTATCAGCCCACACACCTTATTCACCACGGTGACTTACACTGCTAGATACACCACTTACAATGGGTCACTCATCCATGCATCAGTGGAACACACTCTCTCGGTGACACACACACTATGGGTGAACCTGAACTGCATGTCTTTGGACTGTGGGAAGAAACCAGAGCACCCAGAGGAAACCCACACAGACATGGGGAAAACATGCAAACTCCACACAGACTGAGCAGGAATCAAACCCACATCCTCGCGCACCACCCAGGCATTGTGAGACAGCAGCACTACTCATTGTGCCACGATGCATTTATTAATGATCCTCTGTGTAATGACTTTTCTTTAATAAAGAAGTGGAAATCACAAAAGGTACCCAGGTTCTCTAGAGATAAGGAAAAAAATCCAACCTTTGTAGTACATTTTTATCCAACTGTTTTTTTTCCTGCAATTTAGTGTTGAATTTGCAGGATTAAATAAAAGCAGTTGAATAAAAATTCAGCATGGTGTGATTTCACTGGCGAGTAACCAATTAAAACTCATTATTATATTGCAAATAAACAAGGCTTAGGGCCAGCGGGATGTTCCAGTGAGATGTTTGTCAGGTTCGTATTGAAAAATCCTGATTTATTTTTTTATGGCATGAAAAGTTAAGTCTGCTGCAATTCAAAGGAAAAGAAGATGTTGGAGATAAAGTGCACACAGCTCTCAGCTCAGAGAGCCATCGCACAGATACGGGTCCAATGGCAAAAACATCTGAAGGGGGAACGTGAAAATGGCACAAAAATGCACACTTGGGATTGGATAGGAAATCTTTGCCTCATTCAGCCGTAAAACACGTGCTCATCCTCATCTTCATCCTCTGCCACATCTGGTTTCTTTATCTCGCTGCCGTTGCATAACCGCTTCATTACGTGGCCTAAAATGTTGAAACCTATACCCACGTCCAAAATGCTTAGAGCCAAAATGCACGCATAAGCTTCCACTCTGAGCGGATGAAGGAGGGTGGGGCTGGGGTGGGTCAGCGCACCCATGGGCAGACTCAGACATGACAAACTAATACAAAATATATCCTTTTTTCCCTAAGCCGGTTCATTTAAGCCTAAATCCACAAGTAGTAAAATGCTGCAGGCAAAATCCAACAAAAATGTTTGCACTTGGATCTCTTTTGGCCAAATGTGTGTGTGTGTGTGTGTGTGTGTGTGTGTATATATATATATAGAAAAATTTTATGCTTAATTCGAACTGATGCAGGTATATGCTTTCTATGGGCACGTATATTTTTGTATTCCCTTTCATGTTGATGTGTAAATCGCAAAGTAAAGCCTGCCAAACATGGTAACGGAAGCAGCAAGACGTGTGCAGACAGAAGAGGAATAAAAGCCAAAACTAACCATCATTAAAGTAAAAAGAGAACAGATCAGGCATTTCGCACATATGAAGGCTGTGTGTTGGCGGGGCAGTGAGCTGCACACGGGGCACCTCAAGGGACTGTTAGAGCTCCCATCCTGTTCACGTCAGAGTTCAGGTGCAGAAGTTCTCAGCTGATGCAGCAATAGCTGGGTGTACGAGGGATGGGAACAGAGGCACGGTGTAGGACTTTGTTGAGTGATGCAACTGAGCCATATGGAGCTCAACACAAGAAAGGCCAAGAAGATAGTGGTGGCCCTCAGGAGGTTCCAGGGTTCAACAGTCCCAAGTGATGGCTGATGGAATTAATTTGAAGGATGGAGAGAAATCACCTTTACCTTCTGAGGAGGCCCAAGTCTTTCGGAGCATGCAGACCACGCTTGCAAATCTTCTACCAGTCTGTTGTAATTGGGCCACACACATAACTACAAGTGAAAGTCACCCCTTACAGGGGGTTCTAAACCCTGTTGGGCTTTGCCCAGCGAGGGCAGGAAGCCTCCTCTGCTCCAGCCATTCCAGTTGCTACCCTCCTTCTGCAGCAGCGTCCATGCTCTTCTTGCCAATGTAGAACTCATAGCAGCCTTGCCAGAACCGCCTCAAATGGGCATCACCCCACCCTCTCCGAAGCTGAATACAACTGAAGCTCCGCCCCCACTTGCCATGTCCCCAACAAACTCCTCAAGTGCTCATCCTCTTGTGCGCCGCTTTAGTGCCGACCAAGCAACATGAGATGAATCTCGGACCCTGGATGTTTCTGAAACGACTGGTGGAGGGAGGCCGAAACCTTTGTCCAAGCCAGATGCTGCTACAGACCAGTCCGCTTTTGTTTGGGCCACACAGACATTGTCCAAGTATTCAAATCAAGCTACTGCATTTGCATTTATTTACATAACTGCTGTCACCAAAAACTTCGGAGGTTATATTTTTTTTTTTTTTTTTTTTTGGGGGGGTGGTTTAAAAAATAAAATAAAAATCGGAAAAGGAATAAGGGAAATAAAACATTTAATATGTGCAATGTCAACCAAGGCAGTTTTTATATTGCATTTACTAATTCTGCATCAAGTTTTAAAATAAAAAAGGTTCAGATTACAAATATACTGCGAAATGGCAGAACAAAATAAAAATATTTGAGACACGGTTTCTTTGAAACCTGCAACTCTTAAAAGATGTAAAGTGTGTTCAAACTGGACCATGGTGGCTACTTTTTACAGTTAAATTTTCCTTCTCAATCACAATGAGATGTATATGGTTAACAAGCGGAGTGTGAAAAATAATATTCCTTAAGCACGGAGGGCTGCCAGTACACTAAGGTGTTAAGAGATGCCGAACGTCCCAAGAGCTCTCGGCAACATAAGGTTCGCCTGGTACAAAGAGTTCTCTGTCCCAAGGCAGAAGCCACTTGGCCTACCATTTAGTCACCACATATGATGTCCCCTGGGGGCCTTCTCCAACTCCACCTCCTGTTCAGTCAGCCTCAGGAAGGGACCGCTTCATCTTGGGTCCCAGGGTGTGGGCCAGCAGAAGGTGAGCACTTTTCTCCATCTCCTCCATCTGCACCTCCATGTGATGGAGTGTCTGTTTCAGCTACCTTCTCCTCCTCTCCTCCATCCACCTCCATTTCCCCGGAGTCTTCAGGCACAGCAGCCACTGGCTCCCCCTCGACCGCAGGCTCCGGCCCCTTCCCTTGCTTGGACTGGAAGACCTCTACTCCTACCATACGCAAGTAGTGGAGACGCTCGTTGCGGGGGACGAAAGCCCTGATGGAGGTCTTTCCCCGCCAGCCGCATAACTCGATGGGACACTGTGGCATGCTGGGATTCCTGTCGGGAAACAACAGAGCATCACCTGAATAGAACAAAGGTGTGCTGTGTGACGTCATGTGTACGAATATTTTACAAGACAGGGAATGTAAGATATTTATCTTATGTACATTTTGAATTAATAAAGACATGTTTATTTGCCTTTGAGACTAGTAGAAAAGATATTAAATATGATATTTAAATTAAAATTGTATTACATTCAACGGTGCGTAAAGGTAAAAAGTTTGTTAAATAGCGCAATGACACAGACCATGAGTGCACACTGCATTGCCTGCACCTGGGCCATTTACCTCCTTTCAGAGGTTAACAAAGCCCTGCTTGCGAACCAAAACCCTCAGCCGAGACGTGGAAAATTCTAGACTTTTGGAGCACTAGGCGCGTGATGTGCCGGGAAGCCGATAATGTGGAAGAAATAAAACGGGGATATGGCAAACGAGAAACCATCCCCCTCCGAGCCTTACTCATTAAAAAGCACACACCAAAGCTTTTATCAAACCCTTCATTTGTTTTTATTTACTAATATTGCCAAAAAATGAACACACAGCGCCTGTTTGATTCCTCTCCATAGACAGGAACAAGAGAAGCACTTTGATCTGTGTAAACACGGAATGGCTGTAGGAGGAACCTTCCATAGATCAGCTTTTCATATCTACTCCCCAACTGCAAGTGCTCCCACTGAACGCAGCCAAACAAACACTGCTTCAGAATAAAATAAATCAAAATAGCTCCAGCTGCTATAAAACACAAGACACCCAAAAGGGTGAATATTAATATTAATCTTAAAAGACCCATCTAGAAGCTTCTGTGCAGCTCAGTTTGGACAAGCACTATGTTCATCTAAAGATGGCCTTACAAACACCACTATAAAATGGTATCTCAGTGCAGTCGTTATCAGACACTTGGAGCACTAGCGTCCAAATGGCCAACAGGTGACAAAACTTCACAGTGAACTGAACACCCTGCCAGGTCCTTCTCTGGGCCCATTTGACAACTCAACTCCATTGTGCAAACACCCTCAGACGATTCCCTCCTCCTTGGCAGAGACATGAAACTGAAGTTAGAAAATAAAGTGTCAAATTACCATCATAATCGCGCTTGGTTTAATCAACACTGAGCAAGGCTTCTACATTTTCCAAACGCTTCCAGCCTGCAGATGCCATGTGTAAATGTCTTAGATATACGCAATTTTACATACTAATCATTTTGAGATGATCCTCTACTCATTCTTCTGTTCGCTTGCGTGTATGTGTGGGTGCACATGTGAATTTTTTTGAGTGGATTAAAATTCATCATTTGCAGAAAATGCTCTTTTGATACTGTTTCTATGATATGAACAGTCTTACAACAACACACACATGGTCATTCAAAAGTTTTCACAGGTATTTATACCAAAATAATTTGGTTCACCTAAGTCTAGTAGGCCACGCATTTTGACAAGGTGGCCCTTAGTGGGTCGCGCACCGCTACTCTACAATCGAACGTGAAGAGGTGCGAGTACCAGAATCAGTACCAGGTCTGTAACCCGTTACAGCCCACAATCACTAGTTTAATACACCAGTGAATACATAACAGTTTATATCTACACAGCGGAGGTCATCCATGGCCTTTGGAACACACTACTTCTGTTGCACTTGTGCTCTTCATTCTGAATTAGCTGCTGAAACGCATCACACGATTCAACTATTATTAAACATTTACTTACATTACTTCATCCAGCCAACACTTTTCTCCAAAGTGATGTACAATGTTAATGTGCACAGCTGAGTAACTTTACTGGGGCAAATTCTCACTAAGTTTCACGCCTTGGCTCAAGGGTACTACAGCACTCAGATTTGAAAGAAGCAGCTCTATCCACTGGCTGAAGAATGCCTTTTATAATGTATCGAGGCAGTTAAAAGAGTGATAGGTAGGGCTGCTGTAGTACCCTCCATCTGATGGAGTAAAAATTACCCAGCTGTGTAAATGGGTAAATCGTTGCAAGTAGCTTAACATTGTCACTTTGCAGAGGTGAGCAATAAATAAATGTAAATGTGTCATTGGAGAAATACTTGTAATATCAGTGGATAAATCAGCCATTTCCTCATGTTACCCGTTAAATATAACAAATATTATATTAATTACGTTTATCACAATATCATTCTCAGCCTTCCGGCACTACTTTGCTTCCTCAAGCCTATAAAAAGTATAAAGTCCTGTGCTAAAGTAGTTTCAATTGTCCAACACAATCAGCTGTTAAATCATGGTAAAACCAGAGCTGATCGAGAAACAACAACAACAAGAGAGGAGTTCTGGCAGGACGGCGATTCTTAAATGTCACTTCCTCAGTGGCCAAAGAGCAGAGCTTCTCCGAGTCCTTGAGTGTGGTGACCACAGAAAGGGGGATGTGCTGATGTACGTCCTCCGTGTGCTGCGGGTTAAGTGCACTCATCATCCATTAGCGCAAGGTTGACCGTCTTCCCCCGCGTGGTCCTCTGCATCAAGGACATGCGAGTGCTTTACTCTCATCTCCCCCCCCCATGTCTTCTGCATACAGACACCTATTTATTTATACAAGGCTGATTTGAGCGACTCCGCAACATTTTGCTTATTGCAGCAGAAAAAGGTCCCGATACAGCTCTGCGCCTCCCCAGTGAAGGTAATATCCACCACTTAACGCAGAGGAGCCATAAATCAAATGCTAAGCCAGTGGGAGCAGCAAGCAGACACACTGCTCATTGGGGTCAGTGCTAACGTGCCGTGTTAGTGAGTACAGCGGTCCGCGGAACACTGTCGAGGACCAAAGACCGTATTAGCAGCGTATATGGTCTTGTTGGTACTATGTAAGAGCACGTGTTTGTGTGTGTCCTCTATACAAGCAGAAGGGAAGACACTCACTGTTGATCGGGTTGGTACCTCAAGACGATGCTGCCCATTTCTGTAAAGTAAAAGATGTGTTAATTACCTTACCACTTTAGCATATATATCCCATTAAACGATGAACGTGGACAGTTAAATGTGCATAAATAGTATTAAAAGGTGCATTTGCATTTCACAGAATTTGCATGTGCACATATAACCTGAGGGAGTCCGACCTTGTCAGGCCAAGGGCCACTATCGTTACTGTGCGCAGGTCTGATTGTCGCATGCATAAAAATTATAAAAAGTAAAATATCATTGAATATCGATATTATGTAAAACATAAAATATCTAAACTATATTAATCTATTGTATTTTATTTGGATGTGGTGTGTGTGTGTGTGTGTGTGTGTAATAAATAATCCTGCGTAACATAGCGTAAACAAAGGCACGTGAGAAGCTGTAAAGGGGACAGACTGGCCAGGGGACAGGAGGCTCAGTTTCTGGAGCACCCTGACATGGCCAGGAGGACCGACCCAGCTTCTTGGCCTGTGCATACGCGTCGCTCTCCAGCTTGTTCAGGTACGGATTCTCCTGGGTCAGCAGCACTTTGATGTCCTCCACGCTCACATTCACAATCCTGGCCCCGATGTACGGGAACAGCGTGTAGATGCCCTGCGAGGAGAGGACAGAGGGGTCAGTTAAAAATCCGCCGCAGAAATCACGCTCTGGAAGCTCATCGTTTATACTTAAAGAACGTCACTCCTCCTCTCCCACTGCCAAGCACACAGCACAGCTGCGAAGGTGCCTCGTACCTCCTGGGCGAGCCTGAAGGCACAGCCGAACTGCTCTCCATCGTTGTTGCGGGACCACACCTTCACCCCAGTGTTAATTACCTTAATTACCAAAAGGCACCCAAAAGACACAGAGAAAACCGAGTCTGTGAAAACTTGACCGTATCGCTCCAGCACATTTAAGCAGATGAAAGTGAAAATTACACTGCAGCATAAATACATAACAGTACTCTACATTTATATTTCTACATTAGTATTATTTTAGCAGGGAAAATGTGTGAAATCTGTGAAAAAATGTAACAAAGCAGTATTGTACTATGTGGCATGTATATACGTTTATTTTTACATATTCCTATGGTTTGTATAATAGACCGTAAGGGGAGTTAGAATTACAATGAGGCTGTTGGAAGGAAACCCCATCGTAAGTCGAGGTCCACCGGTGGCGCTCGTTTCCGGCCACCACGCTGCTAAGAAAAGCTGGCAGGAAACCCACTCCAGGTATGTGGTGGAGCAGAGGGCCTCACCTTCATTCGCTCGCTGTTGTTGAGCAGCACGTTGCGCAGCTCCTTGGACACCATGTACAGGTGCCTCTTTTTACCCTCGTGGGTCCGAGTGAGCACACAGGGCTTCGGGAAGGAGGGGGACAGGTTGTAGAAGTTCCTGCGTTTTACACACACACACACACACACACACACAAAGTGCCACTGGGTTAATGTACAGGCTCTCGGGAAGGACTCAAAAGCTTAAAACAAGAGGAAAAAACTGAGAAGCATACATTTTTTGACAAAATTTATTAATATGAATAATTTATCACCACTGCCTAGCTGACACTTATGGAAAGGGACTCATAATTTTAAATATTTATGCAACTGGATATTGTTAATGGAGCTCTAGGTCTCTACGGCATGGCCAGCCCTGGCAGTACAACCTCCAGGCTACGTGCGTGTGTGCATATATAATATGTATATATATATATATGTGTGTGTGTGTGTGTGTGTGTGTGTTCAAGCACTACACAAGCTGCACTTCCATCCCAGTCACACAAAAATACAGTGACTCTGTAAGATGTCAATGTGTTCACCCGGCATTGAGCAAAACACAACTGCGGTGAGACTATAAATAACACACCGCTGTGCGTGTGTGTGTGTGTGTGTGTGAGAGAGCTTCGCTGAAAAAGTCTCGGGCCGTTGCTCACTACACATCTACAAAACGCCACTGGCTCAGTGTCACGAACCAATGGTCGATGGAGTCTATGATGATTTCAGTTACTTGGCCTTAAACAAGCCACTGGTTTTCAACACCACTTATACACATTTACACTGACCCATATTATTTGAGGCAAACACTGATTTGAAAAAAAATCTCTCATGTCATTAAGTAAAATTTAAATATTCTTTAAAAAGTGAAATACACAAATACTGATTTAAAAAATCTGAATCTACAATGGACAACTAAAAGGTTAAGGAAAATTATGGCATCCAGACTTGCTCCTCATTAGAATTACATCTGTGCCAGTGCTTTTCGTAGTAACACACCAGGTTTAAATAGTTTGACTCTTCCACGATGCCTCATCAAGAC
This sequence comes from Scleropages formosus, assembly GCF_900964775.1. Classification (NCBI taxonomy): domain Eukaryota; kingdom Metazoa; phylum Chordata; class Actinopteri; order Osteoglossiformes; family Osteoglossidae; genus Scleropages; species Scleropages formosus. Next base: position 17,463,225 of record NC_041828.1, on the reverse strand, counting down.
GTTAATATTGAAGACGAAGACAAGATGAGGTCATCTTAACACCTTAAAAATGTCACTGCTTTCTCTGTAACCCCACAACACCACGGGAAGTTCAAACAACATGACTAATCATTCCAAAAGACACTAAAGGGACTAAGATTTCAGAACCGCTTGTCCCATACGGGGTCACGGGGAACCGGAGCCTACCCGGTAACACAGGGCGTAAGGCCGGAGGGGGAAGGGAACACACCCAGGACGGGACGGCAGGGACTAAGATGATACCAGAAATTTTGCTCAACTATCATGAGCAGAAATGCTAAAGACTGCTAAAGAAACAGTCATAGACCGTTTTCTCATCTGGGTTCGGTTAGGGTTCAGCAGTGTGCGTGACCCTATGTGACCCTACTGAGCCCAGCGAGAGGAGACTCACTGGATGGGCGCAAACACGGGGTCGTCCTCAGCCAGGAACACGAAGGGGTCTTCTTTGAAGCCAAACAGCTTCATCTTCTTGGATGGCGGAGGGCTGGAAATAGTAAGTGTTTCATGTCAACTGGGAGGGCTGGCTGGGGTGCGATGCAATGGCACTAGCAGGTCTCTCTACATTTGCATTTTTAAAAATAAAAAAAGATGCAGAAGAGCAGATGAGGACATTCAATCACACTATTTACCTTCATCCAGTGACGTCCTCGGCCTTTACGCTTTACAGATCTCACCTATACACCTCACGTTTAACTCGGAGTTGCCCCTCCCGCCTGCCCTGTCCCCAGAGAGTCCACTCCCAAACACAAGTGGTGTAATATCGCTCTCGCATTCAACAACACGGCATCCCTCAAAAACCCTGCTCATTTGCTGCCCAGTTCTCCACACTGCCGCACAAGCCAAGGATGGGAATGGAGACATCAGGAATGGGAAGAGAGACCGAGGAGAGGAGAGAAGAGAAGCGCAGGAACTGAAGGACTGCAACTGACCACTTCAAGGGAAACAAAGATGACCTTTAAGGCAGGGAAAGAACAAAGAAAGAAGCAGACAGATGGAGGGGGAGGGGCCTGCACATCCTGCAGGTTCTCAACTCTTGTTCAGCAGAGTAGCTCACCCACACACTCCGTCCTTCCCGCTGGTGGCCTCCTGGGGGCACTCCCCCAGTTCCGGGTCCACGGACGCGCTCTCTAAGTCTGCTGATCCTGCGTCCTCCTCAGCATGGGGCAGGTCCTCGAGGGCCTCTGCGCCAGCAAGCGTGCTGGCCGGTGGCTCTGCACCCGGTCCTGGGTCGCTGGGCGTAGCCTCATCGGATGGCATCGCATTGAGGTCTCTGTGTCGGAGCTGAGGAGCACAGTGACAACAGTGTGTCCGCGAGCGTGCAAATCTACTGTGCAAACAAGATTCACCAGCATAATGAGTTTTAGGACAGCGAAATCCTTTTTATAGCATCTGATCAAATATTTACAGCATATTGCATAAGGGTATGTTAATAAGCAACTGCAATTCAGCACTGTGTTAGCTCACATAAATTAACATGGAAACGGAGGCAACGTTAAGCCACGGGCTGGGACCTTAATACAGAGGGTCCTCAGCTTATAAACACTTGACATACACAGGCTGTTCCTTTAACCTTATCGCATTTATCATATTTGATTGTAACGTCTAAGGACGAGCGCCCCACGTGCGGTACAGTACCACCAGCACCACAGCTGTGGCCTGTCTGGGTCGCCGTCAGCGCTTGGGTGTCCAGCAGCAATTGTGTTTTGTACACTAAACTTTTCTTTTTATTTCAATTGTCTCGCATGTGGAAAAAGTGAGTGTTCTGGTGGTGCTGAAAAACAAAGTACAATAGATTCAAAAATGAAAGTGAAAGTAATAGTGCAGTATGCAATACTCTATTTGTAATTATTTTATTGTATATTATTCTATTTATATTTGCATTCTAGATTTGTGTTTAACATGAATTGTGTGAATTAGTAAGAAATACTACACGGTCGTTTTATACAAATTATTTGTGCGTGTTAACTGTTTATACTATATCCTAATGGTCCCTATAAGGGGATTCCTGACTTATGACTGGGTCAGTGGAATAAAACCCAGTTGTAAACCAAGGACCACCTGTACGAGCATAAGGAACATTCCAGAAGGGATTGGTTAGAGCAGTTGCTGCAGTAAGACAGGGTCGTTTGAGCTCCTCTACCTTCGGGTAGCGTCGATTCCACGGCATGGCTGCCTTCTTCACCAGTACTGCCACGAAGAACCCACCTGTGTTCTGATGGTGGGGTAGGATGCGCATACTGGGAGCAATGGAAACAGGGCTTAGTGACACACACCTAGCAATGCAACACTGCTAATGTAGTGGTTAGACCTGCTGCCTTTGGGCTCTGAGGTTGCAGGTTTGAATCCTACTTCTCCTTGTGGCACCCTTGATCAAGGTACTTAACCTGAACTGATCACGAAGAGCACCAGCAGCAAAAACCTTTGACACATCTCACTGCACCCTGGGCACCAAACAACTTTCCCTCTCACATGCATGAATTTATTAGACCTGGCCGGCTGGAGTACTATACACACTCAGACTCTCTTCACCTTTAAAAATGCATACACGCACCAAAGAAAACACTTTTCTCTCGGTGGAAAAAGTGACCGTGACGCGCAACGATCAACTAGTACGGAACCGGCACCCTTATCCGAGGTGACCTACAGCGTTTAGCTACACTACAGTACACTGTCTACAGTCATTCACTGATCTATACAGCAGAGCAAAGTAAAACACACTATAGGCAATTTAGAGTTCACCAATTCCCTGAACCACATCTCTGGAGGAAATCCATGCAACAGACTTAGCGGGGATCGAATCCACATCTTAGCCCATATCCCAGGGCTGTGTACTATGTATGTAAAACTGCAGTATGTCCAGTAAATCAACTACCAGCCAGGGTTAGGGGAGGAGCTGTGTAGTGATGTCACACCTACGAAGAATCATAATCTAACTATGCCCCCTGGTGGCAACTCCCATTTTTTCGGATAAATAAAATTGCCAGTTTTTTTTGCTCTCTTCACTTAGCATTCTGCTTTCTCGTATGTACTGTCTAATATACTAATAAGAGCAGAAACACTCATCTGGCAAATATTAAGGGCCACAAAACAGCAATGGCACTACAGTGTTTTCATGCAACTTGTGTAAACAGAGGAGAAACGTACCATCTCTCCAGCTTCATCTCCTTGAGTTTCTCTCGGTCGGTTGGCGGGAACATTGTGGGTCGGATCTGAGTGTGTCTGCTTACGGGCACCTCCGACCAGTCAGAGTACCATTCACCGGTTCTGGTCATCACCTGCAGAGGAGCCGACAAGTTATCACAGAGAGATGGGCTGCAAGTAGCAAAGTACATTGATATACACCGGCTCCTCAACATATAGCTACGAGCCATCTTCTGTAAAAGTCTCAGATAAAGCTACAATACATTGCATTTATATTTATTCATTTAGCAGATGCTTTTATCCCAAAAAAGGGTTTTAGAGCAGATGAAGAGCTCTAGATATAGACACGCACTTTGTGCCACACATTTCAAGACAAGCAGTGTAAAGAACTGAATCATATAGATTCCAGCTAATTGAGTACAAAAAGGGGTGCACAAGTGACCTATTTTGAGACCAACATTAAAAACATTCTAAAACTTGCTTATTAACGGTGAGCCACATTAAATAAAAACTCATTTAAAATGACAAAATAAAAAATTTTTTGCACAAACTCAGATTTTTGGCAGGTAAACATGCCCAACGTGTGCAATTTTGTTATTCATTGCTGACACTTAGGAACACCAAATGCAGGAGCTAAGGCACTTGAACTCAGGCACTGAAATTCGTTTTGTTTGAGATTCTTGAGATACTGATAAAGAGGATTCGCTGCACAACAAACATTGTAGAAAACGGATAAGCAAAGAAAATGCAATTAAAAATAAATAGTCTTGGGCGGAACTGCATCTTTGAAAATCTGTAACTCAAACATTTCCAACCCGAGAAGCTGGTGCCGGTGCCAATGTACTTGGCCGATTAAGCGTGGGAGTATAAATGAGGAACTTCTAGCCATCTCTGGATCACAATCAGCAAAGATTTGGGTAAAGTTCTTCAGCGAGGCGATGTACAACTCCTGACGGAGAGAGGAAGGGAAGGCAGATGAAGGTAGATGACAGAAAGCAAAATGAAAAATACCTTCCAGGAGGTGATTCCAGGCATCCACTTGAGCCCTGGAAGATCAGCAGAGGCATCAGCCAGCTCTAAAGCACCTGAAAGAGGAAGAGCCACTTAGCACGGTCACTTATCCAGCTACCAAACACCTCAGGCCAATATGATGGAAGCTTAGTTAAATAAATATTTTCCCTCTGTTCACCGCTATGGCTGAACTAGACCACTAAACCAACAAATACAAAGTGACACAACAACCATATCTGGTTAAATCAGTTTGTTTTCATTTTGCTGTTAGCATACCCCATTTCAACTGACATTTTTCACAAGCCGCATGCTACTTCCGCCATTGTCATCACCATTCGGCACTGTTGGTCCATTAAGTACGATGCCATTTCCTATTATATAATTGTACATATATCTTTGCTTGCACGATATACGGATACACAGTTGAAGGCATCCAGGCAAACACATCCATCCTGTTACCAAAAAAATAACTTAAGCTTGTGTGTCCTCTCCCATCTCTGCTTTCATTTGATATACTAGGGAAATCCAAGCACCCAAGACCTTAACTGAATGCTTAAGCTAAATGGAGCGTTCATGCACTATAACTTTGAGATCATACCTCTTAAAGAATGGATAAACTTTCACACAGCTACTCCTGTAATATAATGTAAATACATATATAAGGAAGGTGATCAGGAATCATGGATATTCTGATCAAGTTTTATGCAGCTACTTGTGTGATGCACATTGGTTCTTGTGGTGGAACGTAAGCTAACTGTACTTAATCATGTGTCATCTAAGTGTCCTTTTCTGCGAACTGTAATACACATTGTATTTTCTCTGAGATGTGTATCAATTTGGAGAAAAGCATCTGATAAATGAATACATGTAAATGTATTTTTTTTATACAATAGAAGCCAATGAAACCAAAAGAATTAGGAAGAAAAAAAAATCTGTAAGAATAGATAGTATTTAGACACAGAGCACATATAAACAACTTTTTTGGGGGGAATTTTACACATAATTAAAGGAACTGGGGAACAAAATCCAGACTGACTGACTTGATAGGGGTGACAGCCTTAGGAAACAAAGTAGTTGTGTAGTTTATGTCCATCTGTATCCCCTAGAAGGGGGGGGTGTTGAAACAATCATTCTAAGAGCGAATCAAGTTTAAGCCATTAAAATTAAAGAGGCCAATATTGTGCAGGAGGACAACTGCCCACGATCCAACGCAGGCCTACAGTACGGACAATTGAACGCTGGGTCTCCCTGCGGCACCATGAATTGTTCAGCAGCGTGGGAAACCCAGCCTGTGTGGAGGAGGAAACCCACAGCACCACATGTCAAACTAAAGACCAGCTGCTGAGACAAGAACCTAAGAGAGATAGGATTTTGACAGCAGATGCGCTTTGCTTTGAGATCAATGATGCATCTTTGTTTCTGTCTACGTGCCTAAGGTATTGGGGACGAAGCAGAAATGTGTGGATGGAGAACACAGTAGGGGGCTGCTGTAGTGAGACCGTCCATACTGAGAACATGCTCTCATGATCATCAACCAGTTGATGATCATTAGGGCATTTTCTCTACACTCAGAACATACAGTGAAGAAATGCAACATCTCACCTTCCATACATTTACATTTATTCATTTAGCTGACACTTTACTCTTGAGAGACTTACAGCGTCAAGCTACTTACAACTATTTACCCGTTTATACAGCTGGGCAATTTAAGGGCAAATACCTTGCTCAGGATTACTACAGCTGGAGGTGGGATTTGAACCTGCAACCTTTCGCTCTAAAGGCAACGGTTCTAAACACTACACTACCAGGTGTCCATACATGATCTCACAAAGAGTAATATTTTATTTTTACAGCATTTAGTTATTTATTCATTTAGCTGATACGTTTCTCCAAAGTGGTGTGCGATGTTCAGCTACTTACACTGATTTAGCCATTTACAATGCCAGATAATTTTTATAGGAGCAAGGTACTTACCCTGAATTGCTCAAGGGTACTACAGCAGTAGATTGGATCAGAGCCTCGACGTTCGAACCCGAAGGCAGCAGCTCTATGCAGTATGCCATCAGCTGCCCCCACACGCAGTAATTAATGAAGGGAAACTTATGATAACTAATGTTAACCATCAAAGTAATTATTTCAGTGCGGTGCTATTTTAGCATATATACCTCCTAAGTCAAGCTCGGGAGAGTAAATAAAACCTCTTGCAAATTTGAAAATGTGGTAACTCGAATGGAGGTATCTCGGGGGATTGCCAACATGAACCTACAAGTCCAGATCACCTACAACCCAAAACCACGAGACCCTGGTCCTGGACCCCTCTGGACTGCGTTCCCCGTCAAAGACACTAAGAGCTCGAGTCGGCCGTCAGCGAACAGACACACCAGGCAGCCCACACTCGCTCTCGCCCGCACTGCCCCGCGCACCGATGTCAGCTCTTAGTCATATTCCCCTCATAACCCATGACATCACTTGTGACTACTAGTTTACTCACAGCAACCACCTTCTATGTCTGACTCCATTAACTGTCATGCTTCTCCATTTATTCATCTTCACTGTACCTGATATTACATTTGTAGTAATTCATTTATATTTCATAAGCACCTGCTCAAGTGGTTCCTCCAGCGAACTCTCCCAGAGCGGCATGACAGAGCTTCGCGACGGACCCACCTTCGCTCTTCTCCAGCAGGGAAGCGATGACAGCCTCATCCTCGACAGGGTTCAAGGAGCAGGTGGAGTACACCATCCTGCCCCCGACGGCCAGCTGCTCCACTCCTCGGACGGCAATGCGCAGCTGCAGCCTTTTCAACGCGAGTCAAAAGCATGGAACCATGGTCAGTCTGCAGCGCTGCCACAAGGGTTCAACACAAGACGATGCAGCATTTTTACCCCTTAAGGCTGTCCTGCTGGGTCAGTCTCATGAACAGTGGAAAAACACCATCTCTGCTGGTTTCAGTTACCAACCCTTAATTCAGCGACAAGCTCCTTTACTGGATTCTCATGACCTCAACAGAGCACCTTCTCCTCTGCTTTGTTTGAAGTTCAGAAGACCGACCCAGCAGTTCCCCGCTGCTCACTCTGACACAGATGCTGTCGGTAGAGGAGGACTGAGGAGGTCTGGAAGCTCTAAGTACCAGAGGGACAGGGGCTGAGGAGGTGTATTTAACCAAACATTCACCCGTATGACCCCCAGGTGCCGCCCTGCTCTTGTACTTGACCTCAATTTCCACCAGTAATTGTGAAATTTTACCTGGTGTAATCCACACTGACTAAAAACACTGTCCCCACTACCACCACTACTGCTGCTACCAGAAGTACATGCTTTCCAGTTTTGGCATTTTATAACACCTCTGCGTTTGTTGATGTTTCAGACTGCTTGATAAATCACTTGCATACTTAATCAAGGTTTATTAAATATAATCATTGCCAAAATTAAATACAATGCACTCAAAAATCTACACTGATCTGCTGTGCAATTAAGAGCAGTTAGTGTTGGGCTAACCAGAGCTATTTTTTCCAAATGTCAAAAGCTGAAAAAGAATCTACTTACTCTGAATTGCTCTGGCAAAAAATTATAAAAAAAGAAAAAAAAAACCCAGTTGTATAAATGGGTAAATCAGCGTAACACTGTCAGCTGCCTTGAAGAAAGTGTCAGATAAATGAATAAATGCAAACGTAATGAAAAAATATTGTGGTAAAGGAAGCGTTCCTACAGATCCAAGCACACAGAGACACATGTAGGGAAACACACACACACACCCAGCTCCCACTCACCCATGAAGCTGCAGACTGTTACTGGTCGTCCACTTTTTCCACACATCTATGTTCTTGCGCATGGTCCCGTCTCCACTGTGGACGCACAACGCAATGGTGACTAGGAACCCAGAACCTTGGGCAAACACAGGCGTGTTCCTGAGCGAACGGTCATCTTCCCGTACATTCAGCTGTAGCTTAGACCACACACCCATCTACTAAACAGACTAAAGGGCCAGTGAAGGCTTGTTCTGGAACCTAACCTGGAAGCCTGAGGCATAGAGCAGGGAACACCCTGGATGGAACACCAGTCCATCACACACTCCAAGTCACTCATACATAAATACACTGTGGGCTATTTAGTGTCATAAATTCATCTGAAACATGTGTTTGGATGAAGAAGGAAGCTGTACCCAACTGCATAAACGGGTAAATAATTGTAAATATCTTAACATTGCAAATTACTTTGGAGAAAAAACATCAGCTCAATGAATAAATGTAATGGCACATGAAGAAAATAACGGTTCAACGTGCTTTTCAATTCACCCATTTCGCAGATGCGCTTTTCGTCTGGTTGCTTGTTGTTTTTTTTGTCCCGCAGCTCTCACTGCTGTTCACTTTACCTGCAGGGAACGTCGCAGAGGATTCGATCGTAGAACAAGATGTCCTTCTTCCCATCGCAGTCCACCTGGAAGCGAGGGATGTTGGACGCATCATGGTTGATCACCATGATGCAGGGGCTGTTCAGTCTCTTGGCTTGGTGCACCAGCAGGTAGCAGCGCTTGTTATCAACATCGTTGGCGATGACGAAACCCTCTACAAAGCACACACAGAATAATACATAGGAATAATCCCAGCGCCAACGCCCACACCCAGCAGCTCTGTGCAATATTAAAGTTCTTATTCATAATGTACCACCATGCCGGAAAAATGTCATATAATATTGATTATATGTCAATCATATAAAGACGAAGTATGAGACGCTGACAGTGAGCGCTACCTGGGAAAGGCACGTCCATGTCTGAATGCAGCATCTCTATCAGCTGCGCAGTCTTCGATCCGGGAGCAGCACACATGTCCAGGATCTGGAACGAGAAACAGCATCACATGTCTCATTAAAGGGAGATAATCAGGTGACCTGGTGAAGATGCCTTTTTACAGGATACAACGGTAATTGTACAACCGCCCGGGGTTCCAAAAACAATTATGCTCACATAATAAATGATATGCGAGACATTATCTTTATAAATACAGTAATTTGTTTACTCTCAATTCTACAAATATTAAATGTAATTTCCCCTCAAACATCAATGTAGATTATTAATACATGGAGAAATACATTTTGATTGTTGGTTGAAAAATTGGCTTTTTCCCCATGAAGCTGAGAGTCACAGTACAGTTGCAGGACCAGAAACTCATGATTCATGGGCAGATACGATACAGAGAAACACTGAATTATCATACAGTGTTGTAAGCAGAATGCGGCCGTGTCAAGTCTCAGGAGATGCCTTTCGGTTGTACCTCCACCACACTTTAATATTAATAACACTAGTAATATATCAAGCTGTCTAAGCAGGGCGCATTTCTGTTGCACTGAATAACAGCATTAACTCAGCTAAATTTTACAGGGGGAGGGGAGAGAAGAAGAAAAAAAAAAAAAAAAAAATCAGGAAGAGCAAAACCTCCCACATGTTGATTCCCGTCTTAATGATCAAACCCACAGCACTCACTGCCCTGCCAGTAGAGGAGCTTTAGCTCTTGTAAAACACTTTACGTCAGGTAAGTTACTTACCTTATGGTGCGGCTCGATCTTCAGGAGGAGGGGAGGAATCATGCTGACGGCTTCTTGTCGACTTATATTACCCTAGTAAAGCAAGGAAACACCAGGATCTGCATCCTACAGTCGTGTCTCAACAGATTTTTTTCAACACTACAATTCTTTAATGGTCATTTGTTTTTAAAAAACAGCATGTTGGGATCTGGAACCTCTCTGATTACGTGAAACGTTTTAGAAAGGAAGCCATATTGAGAGGGAAATAAAAATATATAATTAGAGATCAAAGAAATCACAAGTTTCTTCAAACAAATACACTTACAGATTCTGTTTCGCTCACTAGGAACTGGTGAAACTTTTCCAGAAGTGGGGACTTGCGAATGATTTTCCTGCTCATGTTGGTGTGCCACGCCAGCTCGTCCGGGTACCTATGCGTTTTACAGAAAGGAGGGCCGAGGCAGGAAAACGGGGTTTGGTTTGCGACCTAGAAGAACACAACCACAATAACCAACCGCACCGTTCCTTCCTGAATCCTGCAGGATGGACACTGGCATCTTACCAGCTGAGGGCCTGAGGAGCCTCTATCTTCTGGCCATCGATTTCAATGTCTTGAACCTCCTTGAAGTACTTTTTCAAGCAGTGTAGAATTTCCTTAGCATGGCTGGAAGGCAGCAGGAAAACACACCTTACATGACACACTGTGCACCTTCGGTACCCTTGCACAGGGGTCCTCTTCTGTTCCGACAATCCTGTCCTAAGTTCACAATCCCCTTATACCATAAGGACATGTAAATTATGCAATCAGGGCTTGTTATTTTTTTCTCCCCATTAGTTTCACACACACACACACACACACACACACACACACACACACACACACAAATGTTAAAATTCATTGTTAAAATACTACAACACAGTAATATACTCTCATGTTGCACAATTATTTTCATGTCTAAATCTTCCACTTTCTCTTTTCAGCGCAACCAGAACACTCACTTTTCAGCTGTACAGTATTCATTGACTAATCATTTATTTTCACCTTTTCACTCAGTAGCCACTGGAAATAAAAGAAACTTGGAGACAATCTCAGGCGATACGTGTTGTAAACAAAACGCTGTCGCTGCTGAACACTGAGACCCAAACAGCAACAACCAATGGTACTGTACTGCAGATGGAGCGCTCGGCGTTACAGTTTATGACCGGCAGTCATAAGTTGAAAGGTGAAGGTTAATCGGACAGCTGGTAGCGTAGTGGTTGGAGCTGCTGCCTTTGGACCCAAAAAGGACACAGGTTTGATCTCCACCTCTGGCTGTAGTACCCTTGAACAAGGTACTTACCCTAAATTGCTCCAGTAAAATTATCCCAGGTCAGCTAAATGAATAAACATAAATGTAATTCGCACGTGTCGCATGCCAAGACCCACCTGTACTGATTCTCCAGCACCATAAATGCAATTCTAGTCACCCCGAGGTTTACACAATTATCCCTAGCTTTCCTTCACTTTCACCTTCATAAGGTTAAGAATACAATGTGTTCATACGTGCCCTTCCATGCATCCCTCATGTCTGACGGAAAGCAGACAGTGTGTTTTCTTCCCATCCACACCCACAGACAAACACCTTATTGATCCTTAAAAAACTGCAGAAGAGCCTTTCCCATCAGCAAACACAAATTCTCAATTAGTAATCGTCCATTCCTTTCCTCATCTCCTATCCGCTCCACAAATCTTCAGTACTCACCTGTCACTCTCCATTCTAACAGAAGCATGTGGAATGACCTCGAACATCATCTCCTTTAGGCCGACAGGATGTCGCACAGTAATTCTATATTACGTACACTGCAGTATAGCGATTTATCATAACCATAAATAACTCTTTAATAAATGAAACCTAAAAAGTGTTTTTGAGTTCACAAATGCAGTTATGGTCACGATAACCGATGTTGCGCAGAATGACAGGGGTCAGAAAGCATTCACCAGTTTGTCCAAAGAGCCCCCTTACCTTTTGTACCCTGTTATTCTAAACGTGGCAGGGAGGGGCTCCCTCAGCGTCTCCATGAAGTGCTCGAACTCCCCTTCCGGAACGATTTTTTGCTCCCGGTAGTATTGCTCGAAAAGCTTGTTCTCCTTGATGATCTCTGAATACCCAGCTCCCCAGCCCTTGGGAAGTGGAGCAGAAAGACATGGTGAGAAACGTGGACATCACTACTGTCTCCTTAGTCACTTAGCCCTAAAAACGATGTACCCCCCTATTGCTTTGTGAGCAGCAGGTGGCACAGTGGTAACAACCACCACTTGGACTCCAAGGACCCAGGTTAAATCCCACCTCCTGCTGTAGTACCCTTGGTCAAGTTACTTAGCCTGAATTAATGCAGCAAGAATAATACAATAATAATAATACAAGCTTTATTGTCACATCATCATCAACATAACATGTAGAGAAGAGTGAAAAATCTTGAGTGCAGCTCCAGAAAGTGCAGTATTAAAAGTATGTCATAAGAAGAATAAAAAATAAATAAAAATAGATTAAAAATAAATAAATAAATAATTAAGAAAAATAGAGAAATAAACAAAACAGAGAATACAGGGAAATAAAGCAGTTAAAACGAACAGAAAACTGTATTGCTGTGCTGGAGCAAGCAACACGGAGCCATTTTCGGCGCCAATACCCTACTCTACAAACATATAAACTGATGTTGATTCATGCTGTAAGTCTCCATAAAGAAAGTCGCATAAAGGATTCATAACTAAAAAAATAGAAAGGTGTAAAATTAACATTCAGCAAGTTACTCTACCACAGCACTTACGTGGCTCAGTCAGTATGTTATGCTGCATCAGGCAACTGCAAACCATCATCGCCTTTGGTACAGTGGCCCCCATTGCGGCCAGTCTTAGAACTTATTGACTGCTTTATCTATGTAACCGTAACATCTGCCAGAAACTTGTTTTCCCACCGAAAACCGACTACACAAAATCCTCTGATTATGTTAACTTTATTGACTTTAAAATAATGATTCACTGCACATGACATGTTGAAAATCTGCCATTAAAATGTTTTCCACAAATCGTTAAGGGAGATAACGCCAATACAAATAAGAAAACATTCTCGAATTTTAATCTTGTCAATGGGAAAATCTTTGTAATTAAGAAAAAGATTTCTAATGCTGACTTTTACAGTACTGGTAGGTGAAGTTCTTACATGAGCTCATGCAGGAATTTGTACTGTTTACATCAGCATGTCAACACTGTCTACAACTAGCTCGAGATCGCGTTGTTTCATACGTAAGCGAAACGGGCTGCGCATGCGTGAAATAAACCGCTACAAAACACCGAGGTTCATCGTTCAAAGCAAACTGCGCATGCGTGCAATCAACACCCGAACAGGCTTCGGATGGCCGACAATCGATCAATAAATCAAAGGAGGATCTAAATACACAATTGTACAGAAAATTTTCGCTAAAAACAGCGCAGTAAATAAATCACTCCAAACGATACTAACAAAAATGCCATGTGCTCAATGACAAAACTGTGTGGGACGATCGGATCACACACAGTCACTCACGCGCTAATTTTTACGTCCACTCACTCACTGTCTTCACACTTGAACATCATTTAACTAGTTATTGCAATCGAAGTTGTTACAGCTGACGTTGCGGATGAAGACTCACTGCTGCTGCAGTTGAGTTAAAATGTTTATCGCATCGATTACCTCACACGTCATTTGTAATAGAGAATTTATTAAATTATATACCATAAACTAAGTCAATTTAAACGACGATGTAAAAATTAATCTTCTAACTGACAGGAGTTGATTACACTTTTAATTATAAAACTAAGAGTACCAAACTTACAGAACCGTCTCGGTCTCTTGTGTTTCCATTTCTGTCTCTTTGATTCTTCTGGTGCCTGTTTCTCCTCCCCATATCTGCTACAGGGAATACTACTGCTTCAGAAAAACGGCGTGATGACTTGTTTTGTAGTTCAGTTAAGACTATCAACTTGTCTACCAGTTTAAACCGTTGCATCAAGCACAAGACAGCTCTCACACTGGCAAAAACTCATGTGTCGCAAATTCCTCTATTCTGGTCCTTGGACAGAGGCCCTTTTGCCTCTATTTCATTGCCTGAAATAAAATTTGATAAATACGAAACACAAGGCAATTTTAGGGATTTTGCAGACGCAAAGGTTACCGACAGATTCTTAAAAATGGATTTAAATCGTCACCTAGTCGCTTTATATTTATTTTAATTATAGCTGATCATTTCACACGGGCATACATGTAGACTTCTATCCAGTGCTACAGGTTTAAATTCCTAAAAGGAAACGGAAGACTTGAGGATTGTTACTACAGCACAAAAAGACACTGTAAATGTATTATTTTTTTTAAGTTGATTGCATGCATTATATATGTGATTTATCAAACTGGTGAATTCATGAATTACATTCCGCTTTATCTAAAATGAGTATCAGTGTCCTACAGTATTTGGATTGGTGTAATTATGTATATATAGGCAGAGATGAAGCTACGCAATTGGTTATTTGGACTCGTGTGGTGCTGACCAGTGCTTTCTATTGGTCCAAACTGTTCCGCTCATGTTTAATTCAGTCGGTTGTATAACCACTGATTCGAATTTGTGCAGGTGCCTTGGATCTGATGTAATTAAAGTTGCTGTCCCTACTACTGTCGTACCGCCTGAGTTATGTTATTGTTTCCATTAAAGAAACAATCCGACATACTGAGATATAATGGGGGATATATTAAATAACCTTTTCCGATCTGAAGCCGAAGAGCTGCAATTACTCAACCGCTTATCATACGTGATGATCTTTATGGGAATAGTGACATTTGTCAGTTTACTTTTTGAGAACGTCCCGTACGGCAGGTACTCGAACACAAAGTACGGCTTCCCTATCAATGCAAAACTGGCCTGGTTCTTGCAGGAACTGCCAGCTTTTGTGGTACCGCTCCTTATAGTGGTGGGGATGAGCGGAGCGAAACTCTCTCAGCTGCCCAACCGACTGCTTCTCCTCATGTTTTTCTGCCATTATGCACAAAGGTAAGGATGATCCAGGTTTTCGGTACTGTGTTGAATATATCGGTAAGTGGACGTACGTTAGAAAAGGCGGCCGTAACACGTTAATCATGTGCCGTTGCGTTGTACTGTAAATATAGTAAGTTAATAATGCATGCGCCCTGCTGTGGAGACCAACAGAACATCCCCAAGAAGCTTTTCGTGCACTTAGTTTATCAGCCCCTTCCTGGATCGGGGCCTTGGTGTGGTGGAAGGGCTTGCGAGATTCTAGGGATCTCCAGAGCTATCTATGACGTCGGGAGCATTATGTTCCTGGTAGGGTCTCCCAAGGCAAACAGGTCTGGAGTGAAGATCCAGACTAACATGAGCCAAAAACCTCCATGAAAAAAGTAAACAAGCGAATGTTTACCCTGCCTGGAATACGGTCACCGGGACTTACCCCTGGAGCAAGGCCTGGGGGGGGGGAGTGTTCAATCTCAGCCAAAAAAGGCATCATGGGGGGGCCATGTGGGCCCACCACCTGCAAGGTCCAGCATGGGGGTCTGGTGCTATGTATACCTGGCAGTGGGAGGGGGCGGGGTGACGCATGGCATCACGGCCCCTCGCAACGAAAACTGGCTCTTGGCACGTGGAATGTCACCTCACGTTGGGGAAAGGAGCTGGAACTGTTGTGGGAGGTTGAGAGATACCAACTAGATAGAGTTGGGCTCACCTCCAATCACAGTGTTGGCTCTGGAACCAAACTCCTCGATAAGGGGTGGTCCCTCTCCTACTCAGGAGTTGCACAAGGTGAGAGGCGCCGGGCGGGTGTGGGGATACTCACAAGCCCCCCTGGCTGGCTGCCGTACAGTTGGAGTTTGCCCTGGTGGATGAGAGGGATGCCTCAATGTGACTTAGGGTCGCAGAGAGGAAAACTTTGACCGTTGTGTGTGCTTATGCACCAAACAGCAGTTCAGAGTATTTGGCCTTCTTGGAGAAGGTGGGAGGGGTTCTGGACAGGGCCCCACCTACAGACTCCATAGTCCTGCTGTGGGACTTCAACGCTCGGTCTCTTGTCGTGTTTCCATTTCTGTCTCTTTGATTCTTCTGTTGGTGCCTGTTTCTCCTCCCCATATCTGCTACAGAAAATACGACTTCTTCGGAAAAACGGCATGATGACCTGTTTTGTAGTTCATTTAAGACTATCAACTTGTCTACCAGTTTAAACCGTTGCATCAAGCACAAGACAGCTCTCACACTGGCAAAACTCACACACACACACACACACACACACACACACACACATTTTCAGAATCGCTTGTCCCTTACGGGGTCACGGGGAACCGGAGCCTACCCGGCAACACAGGGCGTAAGGCCGGAGGGGGAAGGGGACACACCCAGGACGGGACGCCAGTCCGCCGCAAGGCACCCCAAGCGGGACTCGAACCCCAGACCCACCGGAGAGCAGGACTGCGGTCCAACCCACTGCGCCACCGCACCCCCTCTGGCAAAACTCATGTGTCGCAAATTCCTCTATTCTGGTCCTTGGCCAGAGGCCCTTTTGCCTCTATTTCATTGCCTGAAATAAAATTTGATAAATACGAAACACAAGGCAATTTAGGGATTTTGCAGACGCAAAGGTTACCGACAGATTCTTAAAAATGGATTTAAATCGTCACCTAGTCGCTTTATATTTATTTTAATTATAGCTGATCATTTCACACGGGCATACATGTAGACTTCTATCCAGTGCTACAGGTTTAAATTCCTAAAAGGAAACGGAAGACTTGAGGATTGTTACTACAGCACAAAAAGACACTGTAAATGTATTATTTTTTTTAAGTTGATTGCATGCATTATATATGTGATTTATCAAACTGGTGAATTCATGAATTACATTCCGCTTTATCTAAAATGAGTATCAGTGCCCTACAGTATTTGGATTGGTGTAATTATGTATATATAGGCAGAGATGTCCCTGACCTCCGACAGAGCTTCAACCAGGTCCCGAGGGAGGTGGGGGACATTGAGTCCGAATGGACTATGTTCCGCTCCTCCATTGTCGGTGCGGCGGTTCGGAGCTGCGGCCATAAGGTCTCCGGTGCCTGTCGCGGCGGCAATCCCCGAACACGGTGGTGGACACCGGAAGTAAGGGATGCCGTCAAGCTGAAGAAGGAGTTCTATCGGGCCTGGTTGGCTCATGGGACTCCTGAAGCAGCTGACAGGTACCGACGGGCCAAACGGAGCGCGGCTCTGGCAGTCGCCGCGGCAAAAACTCGGGCTTGGGAGGAGTTCGGTGAGGCCATGGAGGAAGACTTTCGGTCGGCCTCAAAGAGATTCTGGCAAACCGTCCGGCGACTCAGAGGGGGGAAGCGGTGTTCCACGAACACTGTTTACAGTGGAAGTGGTGCGCTGCTGACCTCAGCTGAGGATGTTCTCGGGCGGTGGAAGGAGTACTTTGAGGATCTCCTCAATCCCTCCGACACGCCTTCCGTAGAGGAAGCTGAGGCTGGGGACTCGGAGGGGGACTCGTCCATTACCCTGGCTGAAGTTGCTGAGGTAGTCAAAAAACTCCTCGGTGGCAAGGCTCCGGGGGTGGATGAGATCCGCCCCGAGTTTCTCAAGTCTCTGGATGTTGTGGGGCTGTCTTGGCTGACACGCCTCTGCAGCATCGCGTGGAGTTCGGGAACGGTGCCTCTGGACTGGCAGACCGGGGTGGTGGTCCCTCTTTTTAAGAAGGGGGACCGGAGATTGTGTTCCAACTACAGGGGGATCACACTCCTTAGCCTCCCTGGGAAAGTCTATGCCAGGGTACTGGAAAGGAGAATCCGACCGATAGTCGAACCTCGGATCCAGGAGGAGCAATGCGGTTTTCGCCCTGGCCGTGGAACACTGGACCAGCTCTATACCCTCACTAGGGTGCTGGAGGGTTCGTGGGAGTTTGCCCAACCAGTCCATATGTGTTTTGTGGACCTGGAGAAGGCATTCGACCGTGTCCCTCGTGGCATCCTGTGGGGGGTACTTCGGGATTATGGGGTTCGGGGCTCGTTGCTACGGGCTGTTCGTTCCCTGTATGACCGGAGCAGGAGCTTGGTTCGCATTGCCGGCAGTAAGTCAGACCTTTTCCCGGTGCATGTTGGACTCCGCCAGGGCTGCCCTTTGTCACCGATTCTGTTCATTATCTTTATGGACAGAATTTCTAGGCGCAGTCAGGGAACGGAGGGTGTCTGCTTTGGTGGCCGCGAGATCTCGTCTCTGCTTTTTGCGGACGATGTGGTCCTGTTGGCTTCATCAAATCAAGGCTTGCAGCGTGCACTGGGGAGGTTTGCAGCCGAGTGCGAAGCGGCGGGGATGAGAATCAGCACCTCCAAATCCGAGGCCATGGTTCTCAGTCGGAAAAAGGTGGATTGCTCCCTCCGGGTTAGGGGGGAGTTGCTCCCTCAAGTGGAGGAGTTTAAGTATCTCGGGGTCTCGTTCACGAGTGAGGGAAAAATGGAGCGGCAGGTTGACAGGCGGATCGGTGCGGCGTCCGCAGTAATGCGGTCATTGTACCGGTCTGTTGTGGTGAAGAGGGAGCTGAGTCGTAAGGCGAAGCTCTCAATTTACCGGTCGATCTACGTTCCTACCCTCACCTATGGTCATGAACTCTGGATCATGACCGAAAGAATGAGATCGCGGATACAAGCGGCAGAAATGAGTTTCCTCCGCAGAGTGGCTGGGCGCACCCTTAGGGATAGGGTGAGGAGCTCAGTCACCCGGGAGGAGTTCGGAGTAGAGCCGCTGCTCCTCCGCATCGAGAGGAGCCAGTTGAGGTGGCTCGGGCATCTGTTCCGGATGCCTCCTGGACGCCTCCCTGGGGAGGTGTTCCGGGCTTGTCCCACTGGGAGGAGGCCTCGGGGCAGACCCAGGACACGTTGGAGAGACTATGTCTCCCGGCTGGCCTGGGAACGCCTTGGGGTTCCCCCAGAGGAACTGGAGGAGGTGTGCGGGGAGAGGGAAGTCTGGAGTACTCTGCTCGGACTGCTGCCCCCGCGACCCGGCCCCGGATAAAGCGGAGGAAGATGGATGGATGGATGGATGGATAGGCAGAGATGAAGCTACGCAATTGGTTATTTGGACTCGTGTGGTGCTGACCAGTGCTTTCTATTGGTCCAAACTGTTCCGCTCATGTTTAATTCAGTCGGTTGTATAACCACTGATTCGAATTTGTGCAGGTGCCTTGGATCTGATGTAATTAAAGTTGCTGTCCCTACTACTGTCGTACCGCCTGAGTTATGTTATTGTTTCCATTAAAGAAACAATCCAACATACTGAGATATAATGGGGGATATATTAAATAACCTTTTCCGATCTGAAGCCGAAGAGCTGCAATTACTCAACCGCTTATCATACGTGATGATCTTTATGGGAATAGTGACATTTGTCAGTTTACTTTTTGAGAACGTCCCGTACGGCAGGTACTCGAACACAAAGTACAGCTTCCCTATCAATGCAAAACTGGCCTGGTTCTTGCAGGAACTGCCAGCTTTTGTGGTACCGCTCCTTATAGTGGTGGGGATGAGCGGAGCGAAACTCTCTCAGCTGCCCAACCGACTGCTTCTCCTCATGTTTTTCTGCCATTATGCACAAAGGTAAGGACGATCCAGGTTTTCGGTACTGTGTGTGTTGAATATATCAGTAAGTGGACATACGTTAGAAAAGGCGGCCGTAACACGTTAATCATGTGCCGTTGCGTTGTACTGTAAATATAGTAAGTTAATAATGCATGCGCCCTGCTGTGGAGACCAACAGAACATCCCCAAGAAGCTTTTCGTGCACTTAGTTTATCAGCCCCTTCCTGGATCGGGGCCTTGGTGTGGTGGAAGGGCTTGCGAGATTCTAGGGATCTCCAGAGCTATCTATGACGTCGGGAGCATTATGTTCCTGGTAGGGTCTCCCAAGGCAGACAGGTCTGGAGTGAAGATCCAGACTAACATGAGCCAAAAACCTCCATGAAAAAAGTAAACAAGTGAATGTTTACCCTGCCTGGAATACGGTCACCGGGACTTACCCCTGGAGCAAGGCCTGGGGGGGGGGAGTGTTCAATCTCAGCCAAAAAAGGCATCATGGGGGGGCCATGTGGGCCCACCACCTGCAAGGTCCAGCATGGGGGTTTGGTGCTATGTATACCTGGCAGTGGGAGGGGGCGGGGTGACGCATGGCATCACGGCCCCTCGCAACGAAAACTGGCTCTTGGCACGTGGAATATCACCTCACTTTGGGGAAAGGAGCTGGAACTGTTGTGGGAGGTTGAGAAATACCAACTAGATAGAGTTGGGCTCACCTCCAATCACAGTGTTGGCTCTGGAACCAAACTCCTCGATAAGGGGTGGTCCCTCTCCTACTCAGGAATTGCACAAGGTGAGAGGCGCCGGGCGGGTGTGGGGATACTCACAAGCCCCTGGCCGGCTGGCTGCCGTACAGTTGGAGTTTGCCCCGATGGATGAGAGGGATGCCTCAATGTGACTTAGGGTCGCAGAGAGGAAAACTTTGACCGTTGTGTGTGCTTATGCACCAAACAGCAGTTCAGAGTATTTGGCCTTCTTGGAGAAGGTGGGAGGGGTTCTGGACAGGACCCCACCTACAGACTCCATAGTCCTGCTGTGGGACTTCAACGCTCGGTCTCTTGTCGTGTTTCCATTTCTGTCTCTTTGATTCTTCTGTTGGTGCCTGTTTCTCCTCCCCATATCTGCTACAGAAAATACGACTTCTTCAGAAAAACGGCATGATGACCTGTTTTGTAGTTCATTTAAGACTATCAACTTGTCTACCAGTTTAAACCGTTGCATCAAGCACAAGACAGCTCTCACACTGGCAAAACTCATGTGTCGCAAATTCCTCTATTCTGGTCCTTGGCCAGAGGCCCTTTTGCCTCCTATTTCATTGCCTGAAATAAAATTTGATAAATACGAAACACAAGGCAATTTAGGGATTTTGCAGACGCAAAGGTTACCGACAGATTCTTAAAAATGGATTTAAATCATCACCTGGTCGCGTAATTATATTGATTTTAATTATAGCTGATCATTTCAAATGGTCATATTTGTAGAGTTCTATCCAGTGCTACAGGTTTAAATTCCTAAGGGGAAACGGATGACTTGAGGATTGTTACTACAGCACACAAAGACACTGTAAATGTATTATTTTTTTAAGTTAATTGCATGCATTATATATGTGATTTATCAAACTGGTGAATTCATGAATTACATTCTGCTTTATCTAAAACGAGTATCAGAGTGCCCTACAGTATTTGGATTGGTGTAATTATAGACAGAGATGAAGCTACGCAATTGGTTGTTTGGACTCGTGTGGTGCTGACCAGTGCTTTCTATTGGTCTAAACTGTTCCGCTCATGTTTAATTCAGTCGGTTGCATAACCACTGATTAGAATTTATACAGGTACCTCGGATCTGATGTAATTAAAGTTGCTGTCCCTACTCTCGTGCTGCCTGAGTTGTGTTATTGTTTCCATTAAAGAAACAACCAAGGGGGACACACTTTTGAGATATAATGGGAGATATACTACATAACCTTTTCGGATCTGAAGCCAAAGAGCTGCAATTCCTCAACCGCTTATCATACGTGATGATCTTCATGGGAATGGTGACATTTGTCAGTTTACTTTTTGAGAACGTCCCGTACGGCAGGTACTCGAACACAAAGTACGGCTTCCCTGTCAATGCAAAACTGGCCTGGTTCTTTCAGGAACTGCCAGCTTTTGTGGTACCACTCCTTTTAATGGTGGGGATGAGCGGAGCGAAACTCTCTCAGCTGCCCAACCGACTGCTTTTCCTCATGTTTTTCTGCCATTATGCACAAAGGTAAGGACGATCCAGGTTTTTGGTACTGTGTTGAATATATCGGTAAGTGGACGTACGTTAGTAAAGGCGGCCGTAACACGTTAATCATTAATGTGCCGTTGTACTGTAAATAGTAAGTTAATAATGCATGCGCCGTGCTGTGGAGACCAACAGAACATCCCCAAGAAGCTTTTCGTGCACTTAGTTTATCAGCCCCTTCCTGGATCGGGGCCTTGGTGTGGTGGAAGGGCTTGCGAGATTCTAGGGATCTCCAGAGCTATCTATGACGTCGGGAGCATTATGTTCCTGGTAGGGTCTCCCAAGGCAAACAGGTCTGGAGTGAAGATCCAGACTAACATGAGCCAAAAACCTCCATGAAAAAAGTAAACAAGCGAATGTTTACCCTGCCTGGAATACGGTCACCGGGACTTACCCCTGGAGCAAGGCCTGGGGGGGGGGGAGTGTTCAATCTCAGCCAAAAAAGGCATCATGGGGGGGCCATGTGGGCCCACCACCTGCAAGGTCCAGCATGGGGGTCTGGTGCTATGTATACCTGGCAGTGGGAGGGGGCGGGGTGACGCATGGCATCACGGCCCCTCGCAACGAAAACTGGCTCTTGGCACGTGGAATGTCACCTCACTTTGGGGAAAGGAGCTGGAACTGTTGTGGGAGGTTGAGAAATACCAACTAGATAGAGTTGGGCTCACCTCAAATCACAGTGTTGGCTCTGGAACCAAACTCCTCGATAAGGGGTGGTCCCTCTCCTACTCAGGAATTGCACAAGGTGAGAGGCGCCGGGCGGGTGTGGGGATACTCACAAGCCCCCCTGGCTGGCTGCCGTACAGTTGGAGTTTGCCCTGGTGGATGAGAGGGATGCCTCAATGTGACTTAGGGTCGCAGAGAGGAAAATTTTGACTGTTGTGTGTGCTTATGCACCAAACAGCAGTTCAGAGTATTTGGCCTTCTTGGAGAAGGTGGGAGGGGTTCTGGACAGGGCCCCACCTACAGACTCCATAGTCCTGCTGGGAGACTTCAATGCTCATGTTGGCAATGACTGGGAAATTTGGCGAGGGGTGATTGGGAAGAACGGCCTGCCCAATCTGAACCCGAATGGTGAAATGTTATTGGACTTCTGTGCTAGTCATGGTTTGTCCATAACAAACACCATGTTCGAACACAAGGATGCTCATAAGTGTACTTGGTACCAGAGCTCCTTGGGCCAAAGGTCAATGATTGACTTTGTAGTCGTTTCTTCTGACTTGAGGCCACATGTTCTGGACACTCAGGTGAAGAGAGGTGCTGAGCTGTCAAGTGATCACCATCTGGTGGTGAGTTGGATCAGATGGTGGGGAAAACTGATGGACAGAGCCGGTAGGCCCAGACGTTTAATGAGGGTGTGCTACGAACAACTGTCAGAGGACCTTGTCCGGAATGATTTTAACTCACATCTCCGGGAGACCTTCTCCCATGTCCCGAAGGAGGTAGGGGACATGGAGTCTGAATGGACCCTGTTCAAAACCTCCATTGTGGAAGCAGCAAGGCACAGCTGTGGCCAAAAGCTTGTTGGTGCCAGCCAGGGCGGCAACCCGAGAACCTGCTGGTGGACACCAGTGGTGAGGATAGCCGTCAAGCTGAAGAAGGAGGCCTTTAGGGCCTGGTTGGCTCCGGGGACTCCTGACTCAGCAATCAGGTAGCGGCAGGTGAAAAAGGCAGCAGCAGCTGCGGTTGCAGAAGCAAAATGCCGGGCATAGGAGGAGTTTGGAGAAGCCATGGAAAACGACTATTGGTCGGCTTCAAAGAGGATCTGGAGAACCATCCGGCAGCTGAGAAGGGGTCGGAGGAGTTTCGCTCAGGCTGTGTTTAGCAGGAGTAGAGAAACTCTGACCTCTGATGAGGATATTGTCGGGAGGTGGAAGGAGCACTTTGAAGAACTCTTAAACCCGAGTGATATGCCTCCCTTACAGGAGTCAGGGCCAGAGGCTTTCGGGCTGTCAGAGTCCATTTCCCTGGTGGAAGTCACTGAGGTAGTTGGTAAGCTCCACAGTGGCAAAGCACCGGGGGTGGATGAGATCCGCCCGGAAATGCTTAAGGCCCTGGATGTTGCAGGGCTGTCATGGTTGACACACCTCTGCAATGTTGCATGGAACTCGGGGACAGTGCTCTTGGATTTGCAAACTGGGGTGGTGGTCCCTCTCTTTAAGAAAGGGGACCGGAGAGTGTGTGCTAACTATCGGGGCATCACACTTCTCAGCCTCCCTGGGAAAGTCTATGCCGGGGTGCTGGAGAGGAGGCTCCGGCCGATAGTTGAACCTCAGATTGAAGAGGAACAATTCCGCCCTGGCCGTGGAACAGTGGACCAGTTTTTACCCTCTCACAGATCATTGAAGGGGCATGGGAATTTGCTAATCCAGTCTACATGTGTTTTGTGGACTTGGAGAAGGCCTATGACCATGGTCCCCGGGAAATTCTGTGGGAGGTGCTTCGGGAGTATGGGGTACCGGGGCCACTACCGCGGGCCATTTGGTCCTTGTACATACGGAGTGAAAGCTGTGTCCGCATACTCGGCATTAAGTCAGGCCTGTTCAGTGTGGGTGCTGGACTCCGCCAAGATGGTGCCTTGTCTCCACTCCTGTTTGTGATTTTCACTGACAGGATATCAAGGCGCATTCGAGGTCAGGAGGGCATTCTGTGTGGGAGTCGGAAGGTGACGTCTCTGCTTTTCGCAGATGATGTTGTCCTTTTGGCACCGTCACATGGCTGCCTCCAGCACGCACTGGAACGGTTTGCAGTCGAGTGTGAAGCGGTGGGGATGAGGATCAGCACCTCAAAGTCTGAGTCCATGATTCTCTCACGGAAAAGGATGGTATGCCCCCTCCAGGTAAGGGGAGAGTTTTTGCCCCAGGTGGAGGAGTTCAAGTATCTTGGGCTCTTGTTCACGAGTGAGAGAAGAAGGGAGCGTGAGATCGGCCACAGACTGGGAGCAGCGGCAGCAGTAATGCGGTCGCTGTACCGGACTGTAGTGGTGAAGGGGGAGCTGAGCCACAAGGCGAAGCTCTCCATCTACCAGTCGATCTACGTCCCTACCCTCACCTATGGTCATCAACTCTGGGTGATGACCGAAAGAATAAGATCGTGGATACAAGTGGCCGAAATGAGTTTTCTCCGCAGGGTGCTGGGATTGACTCTCCGTGACAGGGTGAGGAGTTCGAACAACCGGGAGGAACTCAGAGTAGAGCCGCTGCTACTCCTCCACATTGAGAGGAGCCAGTTGAGGTGGTTCGGGCATCTGATAAGGATGCCCCCTGGATGCCTCCCTTTGGAGGTATACCAGGCACGGCCAACTGGGACGAGGCCCCGAGGTCGGCCCAGGACCCGCTGGAGGGATTATAACTCACAGTTGGCCTGGGAACGACTGGGGATCCCCCAGGTTGAGCTGGAGAAAGTTGCAGGGGACAGGGGCGGCTGGGCCTTTCTGCTCTCCCTGCTGCCACAGCGACCCTTTTAGGATAAGCGGGACAGAAGATGGATGGATAGTTTATCAGCGAATGAAAATCTTTCTTTTTTAAAAAATTAACTTTATTAAGTCCAATGGAAGAACCGAGTCGGGGTGGAAGGAAGAGGAAGAGGAGAGGAAATATGCTGCACTGTAAAAGACAACAAAAAGTTTTCAAGAAGACGACTACTGCACGTCATAAACCGTGCTATAAAAACACTCCTAGAAATAAAAAATTTAAAAAAAAAAACAGTACAATTAACCCGAAAAACAAACATTTTCACACGTCACCTCACATGATTAGCTTCAAACACCAGTTCAACAACCTCAGTAGTGTATTATCAGTATTTCTTCACTTCAGGGTCTATATATATATATATATATATATTGCAGTGGGACATTTTATAGTTTTTTATGCAACTTTAAAACAGCTTTTTTGTTTCAAATCGGTGAAAAATAACGCGCAATGTGCATGTCCACAACCTGCGTTCGTTCGGTTCCAACCACTGGTCCTGGGTTTTGTCAGCTACTCCAGCTTTTATTTTACACAATAAAAGTGGAATAAAACAGATTTCCCTGGATTTATCTACGAGTTAGCTTCAGTAAGTGTCTTGGATATGTATATGTAAAAATAAAAAAAAAAAAAAAAAAGAAATTGTGCTGTCTCTTTAAGAGAGTCGTTTGGAGTTGATTGTGTTGTGCTGTTTCTTGCTTGTTCACGTAGTTATAGAAAGTTTAGAAGCAGAGCTGTTGTTTTCCAGTCTCGTTCACTTTTCTTTCTCTGTCGAACTCTAGGAACATACCTCTGTAAGTAATACCTATTCTTAAAGTTACGTGTAGTGGTTATTTGCAACGGTTGCTAAGTGTGGTAAACTTAAAGAAAACAGGTGATGCTAACGGCGTTAGCCTGTCTATGGTATTTTCAATGTTAAGTTAGCATTAAAGTTAATTGCTAGTAAGTTAGCAGCAGTGGCTCGCGATATTGGCATGTCATGTGTCTTTGTGTTGTATTAGATACTTAATGACTCAGTGTTTTGTTAGTGTAAAATAAAGTTAAATGTAATAGGTTGTAACATTTTATTTTTGTTACAGTGCTTCTGACAGTTATTAACATCTTTACGTACTTGTTCTGTCTCTTTGGATGTTTCAACGTGTTTAGCCAGTATCTGCCAAGCTAGAAATCATCAGTGAGGGCAGAACAGAAGTACTTTTAATTTCAACATTTTATAGACCCTTAGCTATTAAAAGTTTATTATTTTCTTAACAAATATTCATGTTTGGTGCTAGTAAATACCACCCACTACAAAGAGCCTACTAACCACTCTCACCTACCAGTGGTACAGTGATGGATACCCAGCTCTTCCTCTCCTTTCCACCTGGAGCATCAGACATTTCCGCGTGCATCCATTGCTGCCTGCCTGTCGGACATCTGTGCATGGATGTCTGATCACCACCTCCAACTCAAGCGCTCCAAAACAGAGATTCTTCACCTCCCAGCTGGCCTGTCCTCCTGTCACGATCTATCGCTCAAACTGGACAACGCACTCATTTTGCCTACCTCCTTGGCTAAGAGTGACGATTGACTCAAGTCTGTTGTTCTCTCAGCACATTGAAACCACAACGCGGACTTGGAGATGCATCCTGCATAACATCTGCAGGATCCGTCCTTAACTCACGACTGACTCTGCGCAACTACTTGTCCAGGCCATGGTGACATCCCGTCTGGACTACTGCAGTCTCTCGTGTGTGGCCTTCCTGCTACTGCCATCAAACCTCTGGAGTTTCTACAAAATGCTGCTGCACGAGTTGTTTGATTTGCCAAAGCGTTCCCATGTATCTCCTTGCAACAGACGAAGCCAGACAGTAGGTGCAGTGCTCGCCTGTTGGCATATTTTATTTACATCGTCGTCAGTGAGGAGAAAGGGGGAACCGGGAATGGGTGGAAAGGGGATTTGACTCGGGGTCATGTTCGTTTCCTCATTTGTGCTCTCCTTTACTGTTGAGTCCAGGGGAAGAAATGGTGGTAGTAATTAGTCCCAGCTGTGGCTCCCTCGTCCCCGTCTCCACCCCCTTCCCTGGCCGCCTCGGTGTGTTACACTCCTCTACTCGTTTGTCTGTACTGGGTTCCTGTAGCTGCCCAGATCAAATTCAAGACCCTGGTTATGGCCTACAAATGCATCAATAGAATTGCTCCCTGATATCTACAAGACCTGATCATCTGCTATGCTCCTCCACATCTGCCTGCTTGGTGGTCACACACACTAAAGGTCCAAAAGCACAAAGGTTTTTGGTTCTGCCTCCAAGGTGGTGGAATAACTTCCCACTCTCACTCAGAACTGCTGAATCCCTCTCTATGTTTAAGAAGGGTCTTAAAACTCACCTCTTTTGGACTCACTATTCCTATGATCTGTTCAGTGCGTGTTTGTGTAATAGTTTGTGCTCAATAACCTTTTGATTATAACTGTTGAATAATGGATAAACCTTTAGGCAGCAACTTGTGTCATACATTGGTTAACTGTACTTCAGAATCACACATCTGCATCCAGATCTGTTTCTGTTCATGTAATGCACTCATTGTATGTTTGTGCGAGATGTATGTACATCGCTTTGGAAAAAAGTGTCTTTCAATGTAAATGTACTAAAGTCCCATTACTAAAGCAGGACGTGCTTGTTTTCCTGCAGGTCCCTAATCTACCCCTTTCTCATTCGAGGGGGGAAAGCCACACCCTTCACGTCCTTCGCACTCGCCTTCGTATTCTGCACGATCAACGGATACATGCAGGCAAGGTACCTGAGTCACTATGCAGAATACCCGGCAGACTGGGTCGTAAATTCCCAGTTTATCTCAGGTACGTAGTGCTCTGTTATTTTATTTGTGCTTCTTCTCCATATATGGTATTGGCTGCAAGGAGTTACGGGGAGGCATGGTGGCGCGGCAGTAGCACTACCGACTCCCAGCGCCTGGGAGTCGACAACAAGACAGACGACAAGCTTGTTGTCTGCGTGGGTTTCTTCCAGGTGCTCCGGTTTCCTCTCACAGTCCGCAGATACGCAATTCAGGTGAATTGGTGATGCTATACTACCCTTAGAGTGTGAGTGCATGATGGACTGGCATCCTGTCCAGAATATCTCTGCCTTATGCCCAGTGCTTCTGGAATAGGGTGCAGGTCACAGCAACCCTGCTCAGGACAAAGTGGTTACTGAAATTGGATGCATAAGCAGTACAGTAAAATCCGCATTATCCAGTCTATGGGGCCAAGGATAGGTCAGATAGTACAGAAATGTTCTATAAGAACAGACAGCGGTAATAGGTGCTGTATGACTAGCCTTATTTTTTAACAAAATATTAAGTGCAAAATATGAAAATTTAAATTATTAAATATGAACAATATTTAATAAAAATAGCTATTAAAGTTTGTTTTCCTGTTTTCATTTGTTAAGTATCAATTGTTTGTGCTTGCACCTTTTAAGTGGATGATGTCTGATGATATACTAGGTATATCAAGTATTCTGGAATGTGAACTAACCGAAGGGCAAAAAATCGGGACTTTACTATAGTAGTTCCAGTACAAGTTGTGTAATGTCTTTTGGGAGTTTTTGTTTTCCTCTCCACTGTTGCCCACTTGCAACTTCATCAACACTTAATCATCTCTCTGCCACATTGAAGACCATCCACTGTATTTCATGTATTTATTAGCAAACCTGTATATATTTTGTCTTACAGATGTATATTTTATTAAAAAATTATAATTTAGTTATTTTTTGGTTTGTGATTTATCTGTTTTTCAGAGTCTAATGTCTGCATGGGGATTATATAATAAACTTGTATCAATGTATTGTATATGGTCTCTCAGTAATGATCCATTGTATTTTAGTGACTGAAAAATACCCGCAAGGTGCTGAAAAAGAAACTTAAGGGTTCATGACACAAAAAATGCATGAAATCAGATTGTGTACTTTTACTTGTGTACTTTCACTTTAAAAATATGCCTGAGGCTGATGAGGGGATCCTTTGGTTTATCCATTCCTGAGTCTGTCTTTGTTTCACATTAGTTTCAGTTTCTGCTGTACAGTTTCTGCTTGTCATTACCTTGTGAATATTGGTTGATGACGGCTGGATGGTTGGATATTAAGCTTCTTCATTTGGTTACTTGGTGTGATTTCAGGATCCATGCTGTGGTTAGTGGGTTTCCTCATAAATTTGCACTCAGACCACATCCTGAGGAATCTCCGAAAACCTGGTGAAACAGGCTACAAGGTACCAGTTGGTAGGTAACAGCTGTGACGGGACCACAGTTCCTTTGAATTGTCTTTAGCTTTTTCCATTAATTGTGAGGTTCAGTATGTAGCCTGTCTTTCTCAAATCTCGTGTATGTGTTTGCAGTAGGATATGTGCAAAACTATAAAAGGTTGAAAAAAGGCCCCAAAATATTTAAAACTTGGTTTGCAACACAAACAACTGAAATATATTTGATTTTTGCAGTATTTATTGCAATTTCTGGAAAATTCTTGCTCTGTAGTGGACCAGTGTCAATTTCTGGTTTTCCCACCTTAAAGCCTGTTCTTTCCAAGACTGGTTCAGGATTGCCTAATCAAGGAAGGGGATGGATGGATGGATGGATGGATGGATGGATGGATGATTTTATCCATGCAAGCACATACTTACATTTACATATATTTGTTTAGCAGATGCTTTTCTCCAAAGCGATGTACATCTCACCAAAAAATGCAATTTCTCCATTACATTGAGAGACATAGCTGCAGACAAATACTTATTTTATACTTCACTCGGCAAAGTAAAGTGCAGAATGTTTGTTTGTAGCATGTCCATGTGTTTTCATAATTCCACTCAGTTAAATCTGTTTGCCATTGGCAGCTGTACCCACAAGTCCAAATTACAAAATTTTCGAGCTTCAGATATGATTAACTTTTTTTTTTTTTTTTTTAATTCTGTGATCAATGGCTATTCTCAGCATGTTGTATTACACATTTTTAATTTTCAAAATGCATGAAGCATTGAATTCTGTCCAAGACCTTGCTCAACATATAGTTTCTGGCTTGTTTCTAGACCTTGGAGTCATTGATATTGCTGTGTTTCATATTAATTGCCCTGGACCATTTTACAAGCTACTGTTTCATAATTGCACAATGTAAATGATGATTAAGCATGTTGAATAACCAGCCAGCTGCAAAAGAATGTGTACAATGAGGGAGCAGTTGCCTTTGGACCTAAAGGTTGCAGGTTTGAGCCTTACTTCTGGCTGTAGTAACCTTGAGCAAGGTACTTACCGTAAAACTGCTCTACTAAAAAAAAAAAAAAAAGTTACCCAGCTGTATAAATGGGTAAATAATTGTAACCTTAACATTGTAAGCTGCTTTGGAGAAAAGCATGAGCTAAATTAATAAATATACATTATTTTAAATGGAAGAATTTGATGTATCTGAATATGGTATATTTTTCTATTTAAAATACAGATGTTGGAATAACCCTGTTCATGAATCTCCTTTGGTTAGTCAGCATATTGATCAAAAACTATAGTTGATTGAACAGCGGAAGCGACCAGCTGATCTCATACAGCAGGGGGAGCAGTTGTCCTTCAACATTGGACAGTTGATGTAATTCTGAATGTTCGTAAATCGTGTGTCATAAGTCGAGGACTATCTGTAATACAGCACCTGCTTCTGCTTGGACAAAAGAGCCACTGGGCTGTGGGACCTGAGAAGTTATTTGGAACACCTGTGTAGGGAAAATGGCCATGAAGATCCTCTGTCCGTTACATTACAGGAGGACTGTTTGAATATGTCTCCAGCGCAAACTTCTTTGGAGAGATCATCGAATGGACTGGCTTCGCTTTGGCGGGCCACTCGGTGCAGAGCGCAGCGTTTGCCTTCTTCACGCTCGTCGTGCTCACCAGTCGGGCTGGGGCTCATCACAGGTGAGGATCCCATTAATCGTCCTGTGTTGCTGATGCTCAGGGGCCTCAGATTTCACACTCTACGGCAGTGGTCTCCAACATGGTGCCCACGGGCACCTGGTAGCCTGCATGTAGTCTGAGAGTCACCCGCCAAGCACATTCTATAAATAGGCTCAATTTTAATTATTGATTTTAGTTTATTATATTTACAAAAAATTAAGTGCTCTGTTAACATTTCATATAATATTAAAATGTCAAATAAAATCATTTAAAAAATCTAAATATTTAGAAGTTTACACATGTTATTGTTAACGTACGTAGCGTATGTTTCTTGTAGGCTATTCTGTGAATTGAGGCGGTAGCGCGCTGATGACATAAACAGGGTGAAATCAACTAAAACAAACAACAAAGGATTAATTATGGCTGATGGTGCACCGGGTCCTGCAGAAAGAAAAAGACTTACTTTAATGAGGAGTGAGATACAGAATTTTTTTTTTCACAAATCATGTCAAAGGCAAAAGTCAGTGTATGTCTCATCTGGGGTTAGCATAGCGGTATCCAAGAGGCACAACACGGAGAGACGTGATTGCACCACAAGACCTTCAATAGCAGTTATCCATCAGGTAAATCACTTAGAAAAGAAAACGTTAACGAGTTGAAAGCAACATTAAGCAGGCAGCAATCTTTTTTTTTTAAACCAGTCCCGCTAGAAGTCACAGGCTGCACCCAAAGCTTAGGGTTGCTCATTTGTTGACAAAACACAAATTGTTCTCGGATGGTGAAATTGTCAGGGAGCAATGACTGTGATAGCAAACACAATGTTTAAAGATCACAAGAAGAATGGAGATGAAATCATGTCTGCGCTCTCCGACCAATGCTCAACTTGGGGCGAACACAATCACAAGACGAGTCACGGCTGTTGCAGCGAACGTAGCAAAGCAACTGGAGAAAGACTTGCAAATGGTTTTCCATCCAGTGTGATGAGTCTGTAGGGAAATGTGTTCAGTGCGGGTTCTGAAAGTGTGTGTGTGTGTGTGTGTGTGTGTGTGTGTGTGTGTGTATTTTCCAGGATTGATTCTTTAATGGAAAATATTAAAACAGCTTGTGAGAAATCTAACATTTTTTATGGCAGGATATCGAGATATTTCATTATCCCTTTGACGTAATGTTGTTAACTGAAAGTTAAAAAAGCATCATTGTTTTTATATTTATAACAAATTATATAGTTTTTGAGTATATCAAACAAGTAGCCCTCTCAATTATTTTATCCCTTCAGGGAGCCCTCACTCACAAAAAGGTTGGAGACCCCTGCTCTACGGTCTTGAGGGATTTTTGAGCTCTCCAGTTGAACGTTGAATCATCTGTGCAGTGGTTCTTCTTGTTGGAATTCATCTTTTCACGCAATTCCAGCTTCTTTGGAGTTTCAATAATGAGGCCCACACACACATTTTCGGAACCGCTTGTCCCATACGGGGTCGCGGGGAACCGGAGCCTACCCGGCAACACAGGGCGTAAGGCCGGAGGGGGAGGGGACACACCCAGGATGGGACGCCAGTCTGTCGCAAAGCACCCCAAGCAGGACTCGAACCCCAGACCCACCGGGGAGCAGGACTGTGGTCCAACCCACTGCGCCACCGCACCCCCTCATAATGAGGCCCAAATAACCTTAAAAAATTATTCATTATAGTTCTGCAAAGTCTCTCTAGATTTAGTTACCACCACTGTCCTGGGTCTGGTTGTGCTCATAAAACAGAGCATCTATGCTTGGTATTCCCGAAATTTTCTTGACAGACAAACGCAAAGGCATGACGTAAGATATACACACGCACACACACACACACATTTTCGGAACCGCTTGTCCCATACGGGGTCGCAGGGAACCGGAGCCTACCCGGTAACACAGGGCGTAAGGCCGGAGGGGGAAGGGACACACCCAGGACGAGACGCCAGTCCGCCGCAAGGCACCCCAAGCGGAACTCGAACCCCAGACCCACCGGAGAGCAGGACCTGGTCCAACCCACTGTGCCACCGCACCCCCCACATAAGATATAATGAAGTAAAAATAAGACCTATACTAAAACACCCTGATATTTCTCAGCTGAATGCAGGAAAGTGGACTGCAAGCAAGACCCATGTCTTTGACACTCTAGGTCTATAAAATACAACATATAATGTTCACTCAAAAAGTACCCATGATATGTAGTTTAATGTACAAAGTATTGTGTATATTTTTTGGCTTACATGTGTGTGTCACATGTATTCCTTTAGCTGAATTTGCAACCTGCATGACGCCTGCTTTGGAGAAAAGTGTCTGCTAAATAAATAAATGTAAATGTGTCCTCAGTTACCACCTACATAACTGCTTAAGAGATCATTAAGGGTCATATTTACATGTATTCATTTAACAGACACTTTTCTCCAAAGTTACGTACATCTCCGAGAAAATACAGTTTGTGCATTCCCTTACAAGAAAGAGACATAGTTACAATATGTTATACATATGTTGTCATATGTAAGATATCTTTTCACATTTACTGATGGCTTTGGGGATAAACAAATGAAACCTGACCACCTGCTATTCCAAGGGCAGAGTAACTGCCAATAATGCAGCATTGATACATATTTAGAGATTCATATCACAGGACAGTCTCTGGTGTGTACCACGTATGGCTGTGTGACTAACCACATGAAAAGACTGAATTTCCCCATACCGGTGTGTGTGTGTTCCCCCCCCCCTCTTTTCAGGCCTCTGTGTGAAATTCTTGTACGGTTTTCATAAGAAAATAATATATGAAGCAGATGCGCTACTTTAGAACAGATGTGCGCAAGTAAATACAGGAAAAAAGTGAATTTGCAGTCAGAGGATCAGCATGAATTTGCTCTGCCTTTTCAGCTGTTTCTTTGTCTTTTCTTTCTTCTAATTATTTTTGTTACTATTCTTATTATTTTACACATAGTGCTAAAGTGAAAAATGAAGCCAGAGTACAGATGATACATTGGAGCTGCAAAACATAAAAATAAAACAAAGAAAGTGAAATATATGATGCAATATTGCTTACGTTAAGTGAAGTTACCACAGTACTAATACTCTGCAGTGGTAACAAGTAAACAGTAAACAAGAAATATGAAATAAATAAGAGCCTAAGGGACTAGGAATGCTAAAGAAATGTGATGTGATCGAGGCAAAAATCCGGAGCAGCTTTTGTTGAACATGAACAGCACTCCTAAACAACGCGATCCGTATCAACTGTGCTTGTTAAACCTGCTTTTAATTTCTCTTTTAATGTGTACTAATCTGAAGGTCTTGTGTGTTTTTGTTTTTCTTTGCCCAGGTGGTACCTTGAAAAATTTGAAGATTATCCGAAATCCAGAAAGGCCGTAATCCCGTTTATATACTGAGGATTGCAATAAAATCTTGCTGCTGCTGCTGCTGTTGTTGTTGTCAGTTTCAGAATGTGTATATTACAACATTAAGCATAACACGGAGTGCACTCACTCCTCATGTTCCAACTGTTTGAGTTACAAATTTCAAATACAGAAAGAAATGTATTGTTTTCTTCAATTTTCAAAAAGGTGTTTGTTGCAAGGGGGGTGTGGTTGCGGAGTGGGTTGGCTTGGGTCCTGTTCTCCGGTGGGTCTGGGGTTCGAGTCCCACTTGGGGTGCCTTGCGACTGACTGGCATCCTGTCCTGGGTGTGCCCCCTCCCCCCTCCAGCCTTATGCCCTGTGTTGCCGGGTTAGGTTCCGGCTCCCTGTGACCCCGTATGGGACAAGCGATTTCAGACAGTGTGTGTGTGTGTGTGTGTGTGTGTGTGTGTGTGTGTGTGTGTGTGTGTGTGTGTGTGTGTGTGTTACAGAGTGAATATTTCCTCCATTTCTGTGTCCCGAACTGTAAACTGTCAGAGCTGTAAAAAACAGCCAAACACGGTAAGAATGCAGAGAACAAACCCAACTTGCTTCTACAGTGTTTACAGCTACAGTAAATCGAGGGACATCTGTGTCGTGTGATACAGTGGTTGGATTTATGAACAGATCAAGTTACTAAATTCTGGTCTCAGTTGTGTTTCTAAATTGACAACCAATGTTCAGATTTACCATCTTGCTGATACATGCTTATATGAGGCTAGCAGGTGGTGGTGTTCTGAAGGTCAAAGGTCTTTGCCTTGCAATCTAAAGGTCAATAGTGTAAATCCAACCTCGGAGCCAGGTATTTACTCTTCTTCAGGGTAAAAAAGGATAAATCATTGCAGAGTTGTAGATCGATCACCTTGAATAAATGTCAGAAAATTTATATTTTAAATAATCTGAAATGCAGATGTTTTTTACTCCACAAATGCGGAGTCGCTTAGTTACCTAGATAACTTTTGTAAACATATGAAGAAAACTAATGCTCACTGTTGTCAGCATGTTTAGTGAAATTACCCATCTAACTAAATAGTATAAATACTTTGTGCTTCCAACCAAATGTTTCTTTGGATCCGCAGCTTGTCAGCAAACCATCTTTTGTGTACTTGAAGGAAGTGGGATAAATTACTATATAAATTGCTGATTGGTAATATCACCATTTTAAAGCACCTAAAGTTTTTTTTTTTTTTTTTTTTTGGTCATGGGCCTCCTGTCCACATTTCTCAGGAGATTAGAGCGGCTTGTCCTCGTCAACGATTTCTGCTTACTTTTCACATTTTTTCACATGGAATTAATCAATCCATCTTCAAAAGGAAAAAGCAGTTTGGGGGTTTCAATATTACTGGGATCTTCAGGGAGAAAAGCTGGTCGTGTGCAGATTGCGATGCATTGTGTAGGGACGGCACGGGATTTACCGCGGCGTTCAGAGGATACATGGTATTTTTTGTGGTGACGTGTCAGACAGATAGAGATCATCCTTAAAGGATTCCCTCAAGGCGGTGGCAGGCAGGGTAATAGTGCTCTTCCCTACCCCCACCTCTGCACCCACACTCAAGGACATAAACCAAGTATTCATCAGATTAAATCATGTCAGACTGGAATGGGGAGAGGTGCGTGGAGACGTGACTGGGCTGGGAAATAAAGTGTCAGGTCTAATTACTCTTCCCCTCCATATATCTCTGGGCACTTCCCAGTCGGCCTGCTTCGACTCAGCCGGTGGACAGTGGCTGTCCTTCAGTGGTACTGAGCTAACCTGCTACTGGTTACATTCCCATCCTTGGGAGGGCCCCACTTAAATTCTAATTTGTTTTCAACGTGTATGAAACAGGACATTTAATGTGTGTATCTGTGATCTCTCGTGCATCTCTGCGTCAGTCCTTTGCTTTCATTGTTCATTTATTAAATTAACTGACACTTTTCTCCAAAGTGACTTACAGTATTAAGACAATTATTTACCCATTTATACAGTTGGGTAATTTTTACTGAAACAACTCAAGAGTAAGTACCTTGTTTAAGGGTACTACAGTTAAGAGACTGGATTTGAACCTGCAACCTCAAAGCCCAAAGGGTGCTCTAACTACTACGCCACCTGCTGTTTGGAATATTAATGTAGTTTATTGATTCCAAGGAAAATAACATAAAATCTATGAACTATGGTGCTGTAAATCAAGAAGTGGACAAAAACTTTTTTCTTGGTACTTTTGTAGACACTCAAACACAGATGTGGCAACACTTATTTAAGAAAAACATTTATTTTGAAACATTGAAATTCAAATATATACACAATGCCAAACATATTTTCACTGTGAATCACCACTGCATAGAAATAATGCAATTAACAATCACACAATGACATACTCGTGCAGAAATTCAGATATTTTTCCAAAATATTTATAATGTAATTTGTTCCACCAAAACTGAGTTTAGCACATTACTAAATGAACAATGGGTTACCCACCTCTGCTGCTGGAAATGATTAAAAAGTCTATTTCGACATGAAAAACGTCAGCAGTCTGAAATGTGGAGCTGGAATAAATGTGTCTCTGACGTGCGCCAGCAGGATCCCCTCGACGTGTGTCTGAGCTGCAAACATGGAACAGCCTGTCGGCACATGACTTTCTGATGGGCACGTGTGTGTGTGTGTGTGTGTGTGTGTGTTTGTGTGTGGGGCAGTGACTAACCCATCTGCAGTGTTCGATAAGGTCATTTCAGCCGTAAGCCCCCAGGAATGGAAAAAAAAGACTCACTAGTTAACCATATTACATCCAAAAGAGATCGTTGTTGACACTGTTGGCACCAAACCAAGTTATTGCAGAAAACATTTTAGGGGTTTGAGAACACGAGTGTTATTGTCATCTTCCTTTCCCCCATCCCTTCAAAGCAAGCTACCTCTGAGCAGATGCGCTGCATCTAACACCTCCTTAGTTTTGCAGGCTACGGCAAAATGACCTATTATATTGTCCACGTTTTGCAATCTCACTGTCAATCACGAGCGGTTTACATTTGTTACTGAAACGTAATTTTTTGTCAGAGTAATAACTCAAGTTTATAATCATTGCGTTCCTCTATCCCTCTTCTTACACACATCCCAAGTTGGCTGAAGTTCTATGCTGTTGCACACAGGAGGACTCATTATACTCATTTGGGGGTAATGAAGCAGACAGACCTCCTGTGATTAAAGGGTCGTTACACGGATGAACCCATAATGGATTCATTCCCAACGAGGCTGCATTATACATGACCAGAAGTGAACACTGTCCTTCTGCAATTCTATGATTGCTTGTCACTGGAAAATAATTCAGCAGCGGCTTACGGTTTAGATGAAGAAATCAGTTAATTCACTTTTGAAGAAATAAAGGTCCACAGTTTAAATAATTTTTTTTTAAATAAAGGTCCTGCACTTTGAAAGAAACCAATGAATGATAAAATTCTTCTTTAGAACTATTTCAGTTTCATTTGTAAGCCATCTCAGTTTCATAAAATAAAAAGAATAGCAAAAAACATAGAAGGTACAAAACTGCTTAAAAAGAAACCATTTGAGATGGGCAAAGGAATGCAAATGCATTGCCAAAATGACTAATTTGCTAATATAAATGAATAATTATTTTGCACATGTATGCTATTATTCTTGATGCACACATGGTCCCTAATAGTGTCACTCCGTAAGTTAGCTTGAGAAGTGCACTTCTGCCACACCACTTTCTTACTGTCACCTCTTACTATCTTTGAAAATGGAAATATTACTTACTGTCCAAAACGGCTTATCCTAGGGCAGGGATAAAGTGGTGTTGAGCCTATACTGGAAGAAGAAGGTGCCAGTCTAGGAAGGGAACACCCTGGAAGGGATGCCAGTCCATTGCAATGGTAGAAAATGTAAAAATGTACAGCATATTCAAGTACTGACCTCGGTGAACTCTGAACTCCAGGTCTGTGGTATACATACAGAACGTGGCCTGAGCCTGCAAGAACATGTGCAAAATTAGTTATGGATAGACAATACTCACCAGCAATACTATGAATGCTGTTGAATCACATAATACAGTTAGTTAGGTACATACTTTAACACATTCCACACCTAAGTGAAATAGAACAGAATAAATAATTTTTCATTTTGGACATTTTGGATTCAGCATGTTGCTTACTGTGATTTTTTACACGTGCTGTCAGTCCTCACATCAATACCAGTTCGCAGCAGTGATTACGACTCTTGGCTGAAAAAGGTTGGACACCCTGCTCCAGATGCACAGAGGAGTCACGGAGATGGATCTGGAGATGATCGGGGGACTTCCCGGCCAGTGAACCGTTGTTTTCATGCAGTGAGAAGTGAAATGGTGTATTCCACTGCCCTCCTGACCTTGTCTGGGTAATTCAATGTGAAGGATTTATGGCAGTGGGATGCGGCCCATTGGAGGTCATTGAGATAAGGGTCATGTGTGCTCACATGTACACATTACTGACACATTTAGTAGGCGATTTAAGGGATTATTTTTAAACAATCAAAATATATGACGTTTAATAAATTTAAATTATAAAAGGGGGGAAAAACACACAAATGTGTCACTTATTCAACATTATCGTTCATAATGCATCAAGTGAGTCTCAAACCTGTTGCATTTCGGCTGCAAGTCCACATCCCTAACTGCCCCCCATGTATATTACAAGTAGCCTACAGTATATTACATTTACATGTATTCATTTAGCAGACGCTTTTCTCCAAAGTGACTTCCAATGGAGATACTATGTAGTGTTATCAGCCCACACGCCTTATTCAAGGTGACTTGCACTGCCAGATACACTACTTACACTGGGTCACTCATCCATACATAGTGGAACACGCTCTCTCTGTCACTCACACACTATGGGGGAACCTGAACAGCATGTCTTTGAATGTGGGAGGAAACCAGAGCATGCAGAGGAAACCCACAGAGACACAGGGAGAACATGCAAACTCCACACAGACTGAGCGGGAATCGAACCCACGTCCTCTCGCACCACCCACCCACTTGATATTACAAGTATCACGAGTACTGATTTGTTATAAATTACCAAAGCATAACTAGATTGGGAAAGAACCCTCAATCACATGCACTATTTTATCTTGCAGGGCTGGAAAAAAACTTTTTTGTCGGTGTACCATGCAGACTTACCCTGAAAATCACTGTATGCTGATTTCCTTTTTTTCTACTTAATTTGAAATGAACACGTTTGTTTTTCGAAGGCTCGTGTCGCCTCCCCGTCAGCCAATGAGGTGCCGCGGCGCTCGGCCTGTGGGAGAGGGGTGTGTTCGGGCCTAGAGTTTAAAACCCACCGAGCATGCGCACAACGGCTTCGGGCTCAGAAGCGTGCGCCATATTGGATCGCCGTGCTGTCTAACAGTTTTCGGCTAGCACTCCTGCTAGCTTGTGTGCAGGCTAAATAACAGCGCTCCCCACTCTACGGTTCGGGCTTTTTAGCACTTACCTTTATTTATGCATATGTATATTTTTAAGACGGGATTACTTGCGGACCGATCAGCCCCCCCCCAAGCAAGTACATTTTAACTGGCAACTCGATTCGCAGTGACTAATTAGAGACGAGTTGAATGGATCCGAGGGTCGCTTGGATTCAGCCCGAACAGAAAGGACCTGCTAATGCCTTATGGATGCATGTGTGGGAGACCTCTCAGGAAGTGAGGACGAGCAGCACTCATCACCTGCACCACCACCATCACCATCATCATCATCACCACCACCACCACCACATCTGTGTCAACTCTCCGGCGCTGGACTCGAGCGCCTTCAGGAGTGTCGCGGCCGCGGCGCAGAGCAGAGGCATCGGGGGCAGCAGCCATCGCAACCCGGCGAGCAGCACAGTCGCGCCGCACCCCCTCGCCGCCGCCGCCTCCACCTCCACCACCACCTGCTCCTCGTCCTCTAACGCACCGAAGGCGTGTCCGGGAGAAGCAGGGCGACGGCTCCTCAAGTCCGGCTCCGTGTCATCGTCGTCCTCCTCCTCGGTGGAATCGGGAGCCGAGAGCCCGCCCTTCTTCGGCTGCTCGTCGCCGGGGACGGGGCGGAGCGGCGTCGCCGTCGCCAACCTGAACCAGAACGCCGGAGGTGCCAAGCTGCTGTTCGCCTACCAGGAAAGCGTGTACGGCGTGAGCCAGCAGCAGCAGCAGCCGCAGCACCACCATCATCAGCACCGCCAGGAGCCCACCGTGACGCTCCTGCATCATCATGCCCAGCAGAGCTACTACGGCAAGCGCCATCACCACCCGCAGGCGCAGCCCGCCGCCGCCGCCGGGAGCCACGAGCTGCACCATCCGGGCCGGAGGAGGAGCGACAACAAGGCGAGCACGTACGGCATCAACTACCTGCTATCCAACTGGAGCAACGGCAACTGCGTGAGCTCCGCCGGGACACCCTGGAAGACGAGGAAATACAACCCCGGCGTGAACGGGTCAGTCAGTGTGTCCGTCTCTCTGTCTGTCTGTGTGGGGGGTGTGCGCGCGCGCCCGCCCACCCGTGCGCTCTGGAGTACGTCGCGCGCCAGCGCGAATTAGTGCCTAACTGAGTCGCTACGCTACCTTCTCTTTTACAAAAACGGCGCTCGGTCCCGTGCTACGTGTTGCTGCCATGGTTAGGGGTCCCGCCGAGTCCTGCGGCCAGGGAGGGGAGGGGGGGGCGTTCGTTTGGATAAAACCGTGCAGCTGCAAGGCGGACTTCTCTTTAGCATGTCTCGTGTGTCCTCTCTAATAACCGTGGGCGGTAAGTGGTTCAAACCGTCGCTGCACTAGTCGGCCTACCTGACGGATTCTGCGGGACGCGCCCGGTGCACGCCATTGGCTGTCGCGTCTAGTGGGCGTGGCTTGAGTATCCTTATTACAGTACAGCTCCATTTGCCGCGGTACGTCAGCCTCGTAGTGTTTTGGTGGCTCTGGTAACTTCAGTACGCTGTCGTCTTTGGAGCCAAAGATCAGAAGTTTGAATCCCACCTCCAGTTGTACCCTTGAGCAAAGTACTTACCCTGAATTGATACAGTAAAATTACCCAGTTGTATGGGTGAATAATAATTGTAAGTAGATTAACATTGTGAGTCCCTTTGGAGAAAAGTGTCTGTCTTAAATGACTGATGTAAGATGGTTTGTGCGGTCATAAGTCGTGGCAGTTATGGAAAAGGACAGCTTTGAAGATAATTTTGACTGATGGGTAAATGCATCTATATCTAAAGACTCGGTCGTCCCGTATCGTATGGAGTCGATTTGATGTTTGCCTTCGTGTTGCTTTTGAAAAACATCCAAGGTGCCGTTGGTGTGACTTGACACCCTTGCTCTTCTGTCAGACTTCACGAGGAGATCGTGGACTTCTACCGCTTCATGTCCCCGCGGCCCGAAGAAGCAGCGATGCGCAGAGAGGTGGTGAACAGGATAGAGGCGGTCATTAAGGAGCTGTGGCCGACTGCCGATGTAAGTTCAAGACCCGTGCTTCTGTAAGGTGCCTGCGGTATGGGGTCACGAGAGCACTCTGCCTTAGCTGTACCGTAACCAGGTGCTTTGCTGCTTTTTGGAATCGGCTCTCTGGAGCCACGCTGAGAAAACGCTTAAATTCCACTTACGTGACGTGCGCTGTATGTATTGAAAGGTTTAATGCTCCCTCTCTCCAAAATTTTCAGGTCCAGATATTTGGCAGCTTCAGCACAGGACTTTATCTTCCAACAAGGTAACAAAAAGCAAAGTTTTTTTATGGAACGAAAAAGAAATGCGGGAGGTCCCCCATTTACAATGAGGTCATTGGTCGAAAAACCCCTTATGCTGTTATATGAACCATAAGGATATATAAACAATACACATGCATGGATTCTGTTATGAAATTGGGCTTCCCCCCCCCCCCCCCCCCCAATCAATTTCACACATATTCTTCTTAAA
The DNA here is from genome assembly GCF_900964775.1 of Scleropages formosus. Classification (NCBI taxonomy): domain Eukaryota; kingdom Metazoa; phylum Chordata; class Actinopteri; order Osteoglossiformes; family Osteoglossidae; genus Scleropages; species Scleropages formosus. The sequence goes on along the minus strand of NC_041828.1, from coordinate 17,420,967 downwards.
TACTAACATACAAGGGTTAGTCAAAAAGTGTCCTCATTATTAGGTCTGGCCAGATTGTTACAGGTCCTTTTTTGAATGACCTTGGTAGAATAATAATGCAAATACCATACAGACAGTTATTTGTGAATACGTTAGTTAATATTGTATGGTATACATAAATGCACCGTCAGTTTTTCCCCTTGCTAACTGTTTTAAATGAAAATGATGTGGTGCTGATAGTACTGTACAGAAGATGGAGTGCTCATCCTTAGATGTTACACCCAGACATTGGGACTTGAAAGTTAAATAAGGTTGGGCCAGCCATCGTAAGTTGAGGACCCCCTGTACCGATTTTCCCTGAGAATGTTGCCTTGAAGGCAGACAGTCATTTGTTAATGAGCAGTTTCTTCCCTCGTGGCAGCGACATCGACCTCGTCGTCTTTGGGAAGTGGGAGCGATCCCCGTTGCAGCAGCTGGAGCAGGCCCTGAGGAAGCAGAACGTAGCCATGCCATACTCGATCAAAGTGCTGGACAAAGCAACGGTGAGTCCACCATGTCAGGCCTCGGTCCTGTGGTGAAGTCCATTTTTATTACCCCAGTAACATTACATCTGCTTTATTTATGAGGGCAAGTCAAAAAATATCTACAATCTGTATTAATTTGAATGGGTAATCATTTGAGTTGAATTTGTTGCAGATACTTTTTACACTTGACTACGTTATATGTAAACAGATTATTGTGTGAAATCTGAGTTTTGATCAGTGTAATCTGTCCCACTTCAGGTACCCATAATAAAGCTTACTGACCAGGAGACTGAGGTCAAAGTTGACATAAGCTTCAATGTGGAGACAGGTGTGAAAGCTGCTCGTTTTATAAAGGATTATCTGAAAGTGAGTATGTATTTTAAAAATTACAGTTTAAATGGAAAATATTTTACGTTTTGAGGGATTATGGTGGCTTGTTTAAAACATTGCGCTGGAATGATTCAAACTGAAATGGGCTATTTATTATTTGCAGCACCTGCTTTCCTCTTAAAATGAACTAATTTTCTTTTTCTTTGACTGTTAAACATTTAAGTCGGTAGCTTAATAAATTGGGAGAATGCTTACAGTTTGTACTCAGTGACTCCTGCAACTGCCTCTCTTGTCAAGGTTCCAGATGCAGCCTCTGCGGTCGGTTGCCCTCGGCAACAACCCTAACTTTTGTCATTGTTGCATCAGAGGTACTCCGTGCTGCCTTACCTGATCTTCGTGCTGAAGCAGTTCCTCCTTCAGAGGGACCTGAATGAAGTCTTCACGGGCGGCATCAGCTCATACAGTCTCATTCTGATGGTCATCAGCTTTTTGCAGGTGAGGCCTATCTGGGTTTCACCCCTTTGACTATGTGGATGTGGCTATTTTTGAGATGTGCCTATCATATATCCATGATGTACTCGGAGTGACAAATTACCCCTTTTTTTTTTTTTTTTTTTTTTTAAAGCTCAAAGTGCTTTAGAGAATCAAAATAAGATTAAAATTAAAAGGAAAAAGGCTGTAGTACCCTTGATTGTGTACTTGCTCTAAATTGATGCAGTAAAAATCACCCAGCTGTATAAATAAAAGGGTAAATCATTAAGTAGTTTGGCATTGTAAGTCACTTTGGAGAAAAGCTTCAGATACATGAATAAAGGTCAAGGTAATGTCTGTCTTGTTTGCTGCTGGAGCAATTTACAGGAATGGGCTCGTTTCCCTAGATGACTGACTGTTATAATGTGTTTGCGCTGCCGTCTTTCCTTGTGTCCACACGCTTTTCAGCTGCACCCAAGAATTGATGCCAGAAACGCCAACGTCAACCTCGGCATCCTGCTCATTGAGTTCTTTGAGCTCTACGGGCGACATTTTAATTACATGAAAACGGGGATTCGGATCAAGAACGGCGGCGCCTACATAGCCAAAGAAGAAATCATGAAGGCCATGACCAGTGGCTACAGGCCATCAATGCTGTGCATTGAGGATCCACTTTTGCCAGGTGCAGTCAGTTACTCAGAGAACGCCTGACTGCATTTATGAGACAGGTTACCGGCGTTTCCATTGGGCTTTCAGTGTCCACAATTTGTTTGCTTGCTTCAGCTGTCGTATGCAGGTAATCAAGGTGGAGAGGAATGTGTCATTGAGGACACATTTTAGTACTGTGTGGAAGCACAGGTGGTGATCAGATAACAATCCATATGTAAATGAACATCTGCTCATTACACCAGGTGTCAATGTTCTTGGACTGACTGCTTTGAGATTGCGTGTCTGTATCTGGCTCTCCATCTGCTAGTGAAATGCATTTTCATCTACTCAGCTCTGTCACTTTAGAGAAAAACATCTACTAAATGAATGAATGTACGTGTAGAAACGATCTCTCGACCCCCATCGTTTAACGCTACAAGGAGCTTCTAAAGAGGGACAGAATCTGACATGCACTGTCAAGTTTGCTGTTTTGGCAGAAAATGCAACGGTTCCTGTAAATCTCCTGATCTTCTATAATAACCGTGGGCACAGTTTTTGAGAAGTGTGGTTTTAAACCCCCACTTTAGGGGATTCCTCTAAAGTAGTTGCACATAGCGTATGTATGGCTGTTTTATGTTGTTATACAGCTGTTTTCAGTAAATGTCAATGTTTTATTCCCCCTGCCTTGTTTTCTAGGCAATGATGTTGGCAGAAGTTCTTATGGTGCCATGCAAGTGAAGCAGGTTTTTGACTACGCCTACATTGTGCTGGGCCACGCGGTTTCCCCCCTTGCCCGCTCATACCCCAACAAAGACAGTGACAGGTGGGATGCGCACCTCATGGGACAAACTTGGCAGTTCAGTAGCACACGTGACCAGGCCTGACTAGAAGTTTCTGGTTTTGGCTGTAATTCTCAGTTGGTAAACAATTGCATATGTGGAGCGCTGCTGCCAGCTTTCCAAGAGTCAAAGTGAACAGTCTCCTGTGGAAAGGTCCTTCATCTGCGTTGACAATCATCTCATCTTTTTTCGTACCTTGTGGCGCATCCAGCTAAAGGCCTTGTGCGTGTCTTCTCGCAGCACGTTGGGTCGCATCATCAAGGTGACCCAGGAGGTGATAAACTACAGAGAGTGGATCATCAAGAAGTGGGGCGGAAGACGCTTCGCACGGACGGAGAGCTGCGGTGAGTGACCTGATTTGGCAGGGTTACACACGATTAACCACCTCAGGTTCACGGTGCCTGGAAGTGATGGTCCAGGTGAGGCCAAAATTGAGTGTGGGCACAACCTGCTATTATAATGTGTGCAAATTATACATATGAGTGGATTTTCAATTTAAATTTGACACACAGATGGTGCTCATGATTGACTTCAGCAACACCCACTTCCAACATCCTCCTTGCTGTATTTTTTGAGTCTGTATTTGCTCGTAGTGTCTAATGCCGGCCCTGCCATCTGCCTTATGATAGTCGGCTGGCTGCTCTTCTCCAAGGCGCTATATTTACTTAGTCAATGTATCTATCAGCGACTGTTTTATTTAGCCATATTTGTAGCTCATTTACGTTGCGATTCTGTTCAAGTTAATTTTTATTTAAAATGCCTAACAAGTGGGGAAAAGTCAGTGTGGTGGTGCTAAGAGATCTAGAAACAAAAAGCATGAAAGTATTATAATGGTATTTTGTCACATCAGATTGGTGGGGGGGACCACAAACCCTATTTTACAAACACCATTTGTCCTTTTAAAATTGTTCACATGTCCTTATGGCTCATGTAATATATGGGGGGAATTTTTGACCGAAAATGATCGACAGGAATGGCAACCAATGAAAGACAACACCTGTACAGGGAGCAAAAATACACACGCGCAGAATGGAATAATGAAACGCACTGAAAATCTGTACAGGGAAGTAACAGGGTTTTCTGAAGGGGTTCTCTTAAATTCCTGTTGTGACAAAAGCAAAATTTGATTCTTTGTGAATATATACACATAGTGAAAGTTGTGTTTTGTCACTGTCTACTGAAGTATATGGATTTGACACCTTACACCTTCGGGATCCTGTCCCGGTATTACAATGTGTGTGTTGTACCTGCAGGCCCAGTTCAGCTCCCAGTTGCAGCTCCCAAGGAAGTCGCCGATCAGGCGGCTCCCAACAGGCTGATGGGCCTCCCCATAGAGGAGCAGCGTGACTCTGCCTCTCCGCAGAGCATCGACTCGCCCATGTCTATCTCCAGCCCCCAGCAGCACTCCTCTGCTTCATCAGTCTCCTCACTCTCAGGAAGTGATATTGTAAGCTCTCCTCTGAATTACTTTCACTGTCCCAAATTGTCCTGGGTTATCTTTACAGTGGTCCCAAAATGAAAATTAGCTCAAGGTCACCAAACCGAAAGTTTTTGCATCATGGCACACCTTTTGCAGACCGAGGTGTGAATGCATTGCATCAGCAGCACGTTATTGGAGAGATGCATTCATGCTATTGGCATTTTGTAAGCTTGATTAGTATGTACTGTGTGTGTTTTACCGTGCTCTGCTGTACAGATGTGTAAAGGATTGTGGGGCGTTTACTGTAATTTTATCACTGCTATCAGTGCAAGTCACCTTGGGTAAAGGTGTCAGTTAAATATTAATCGCTCTACATTGCTTTTTGGACAAAAGCAACTGCTAAACTAATGTAAATGGCACAGTTTTTGCTGACAGGCATGAACCTGGTGGTTTGGCACCATTAACAAGTATATTGAGTGCAAACACATTCTGTATGGTTAACCTTGATTTGTTCAGCAGCTGAATTATTTTGATCTCGAATGTAGAACTCGGTCCCTGTGCCTTGCCGAATAATCACAAGCAGGTGAGAAATTGGCAGTTGGTTAAAGACGAGAAGTGCGGAGAGCTGGACGTCAAACGTCCCACTTGACATTTTGAACTGGGGCTTGTGGAGCTCAGAATTATTTTTTTACTGACAAGAACACG